>NC_050444.1:20696534-21002657 GCF_903995425.1 Onychomys torridus | reverse complement strand
CACGGCTGCCCCAGGCCCTCGCCAGCTGACAGACGCTCTGGGCGGCTCCGCGCCGCAGGCCGATAGGGCGCCACAGCCGCGAGGACAGCGCCATGACTGACAGCTCACCAGCCTGACCGAGCGCGCCCCAAGGACTCCACCGAGCGGGGCGGGGCCAAAGGCACGACCGGAACGCCGGTCTCCAGCTTCCTGGCCAGCAACTCCGCCACGCCCGCTTCCGGGCTTCGGGTTCCGGAGACCGGAAATGACTCGTCGGGACTCGGGGAGGGGGGCACATCACGCATGCGCGCAGCAAGCTCCGGCGAGCGAGGGAGCCGTCCTCTGGCCAGTGGCGGCTGTCTGTTGTAACTTTTGCGAAAGCTGTCCTTCCTTTGGCCAGAGTGTAAATTAACAGAGAAGAACTGAAAGTTCTGAAGTAGACCCAATAATGTATGCATAAAAGAAAAGGTGATTAAAAGCAGTTTTTCCATAATTCTCCAAAGTCACCGAAAGTAAAGTCAGTCCTGGCACTTATGGTGCTTTTTGAAAATAAGCGCTTGAATGAATTAAATTGCCTCACACACGGAGGACAGTGGAAAAATCCACAGACTGGAGATGGTGGAAACTAAAGTTGGGAGCCGATCGAGAAGAGAAGGAAAGCAAAGCCCCACCAGGTCTGAGTCAAGAAATATTAGGAAGAGGAGGAATCCTACCATAGCCAGACTTTTAGAGCGCTTGCCTTCGCTTGCATGAGGTCCTGGGTTCAATTCCCAGCACTGCAAAAGACTGGAATGGGAACACATGCCTACACTGCTAGAGAGGTGACGCACAACCAGGAGTTCAAGACCATCCTCGGCTACATAATGAATTAGGTGCTAGCCTGAAATCTGGAAGACCCTGTCTCAATAAAGAAAAAAGGTGTGTGTGTTGTGTGTGTGTGTGTGTGTGTGTGTGTAAAAGAGAGAGGAAATGAGAATGAATATCTCTGGAATTGGAACTGGAGTTACAAGGGGTAACTTCTGAGCAATCTCTTTAGTCCCCACATTCTACTTCTTTTTTTTTGCGGGGGGTGGGGGTGGGGGGTGGTGGTGGTTCCAGACAGGGTTTCTCTGTGTAGCTTTGCGCCTTTCCTGGAACTCACTTGGTAGCCCAGGCTAGCCTCCAACTCACAGAGATCTGCCTGGCTCTGCCTCCTGAGTGCTGGGATTAAAGGCGTGCGCCGCCGCCGCCGCCGCCGCCGCCGCCGCCGCGCGACATTCTAGTTCATATTCTAAATTCATTTATTGTATTGGTCTCTAGTTGTCTGGGAGATCAACTATAATGTGATACTAGCAACTCATGTATATATGCTACAACGTCATGCCCTATTTAATAAATATATGAAATTTTATTTGTCAATTTTCATATGTTAAATAAATGATAAAAAATACATTATATTGAAAATATGTATATCCTTCTCAACTTCTAGTCATTTCCACAGAAGGAATGACTTTTATGTATCTCTACTGCTGGCTAGTTCAATATTACTAAATAATATGTTTATACACCATTGGAAGCCATGCTCATGCTGAAATTCCAATTCTGATGTTTCAGCTACAATGAATTCTGGGTTTATTGTGTTGTTGTGAATAAACTCAGGGCCTTGTACAGGTTAGTCAAAGGCTCTATAACCTAGTTGCATGCATGGCCTTACCCATAATATATTTCTTTGGTTATACTTATGCTGAAAAACTTGTTTACCTGAAATTCAGATATAGCTCAGCTTCTTTTCTGACAACCTTACTTGGTTTTCCATTGTCAAGCACTATCACTTTAGAGACTAGGGACATAGTGCTTGCCTCACCTGAATGAAACCAGAGGTTCAATCTCCTGCACTACCTATTTTCCTGTGTTAACTGCAGTCATTTTTTTGTTGTTGTTTTGGTCTTGGTATTTTTGGCAGAACTGTTATGTGATATATCCTTTCCATCCATTTGCCTACGGAAGCTTTTGATATGATTTTGTCCTATTACTGGCAAGTTAGGATTTTTTTTTTTTCACATGGTTTGAACGCAGGACCTTGCAAATGTGAGCTATAATCCCTAGCATGCAATGGGATCTGCTTAAGAAATAGATATAAAGCGCTGGTGCTGTAGCTTGCTGAAAGAATGCTAACATATGAGGCCTTGGGTTTGATCCCTGGCGCTGTAAGAAAAGGAAATAAAAGGTAGATCAGACACTTACTCCCCTTCTTAAGTTTGTTATAGGCATACTGTCCCGGCACCCAGAGACTACACTGTCTGCTCTTTCTGTGTCTTTTTGGCTTCATTCCCTGACCCCTCTCTTTCCCCTTCACCACATGCAGCTCAGTAAGTTTCATCCCCACTGTATTTTTGATACTACAAAGAGCTGCAGGCTTCACTACATGATATTTTCTTTGCCAGTATCCCTTCATAGTCTACTACCAAATAACTTCTTCCTTTCCCCGTATGACCAGACTTTCTTACCTGGCTGATTTCCATTTCTCTTTCCTTAGAGAAATGCCTCTTGATTCCTCCTAAATATACTTTAATTTATTAATTCATAATTTCACTTTTACTTTTGTGATTGTTTGTCTGGAGTATATTTTGGAGGAATTGGTAACATATGCTTTCATTATACTGTAATTTCAATTACTCTGTTTTTTTTCACTTATAAAAAGATATGAACCAATTTTTCCTTTCATTCAATAAATATGTATTATGTGTATATAATGTTAGGTCTCAAACCTCGGACAGATGGCTAAATGAGGTGCCTATTTAACATATCAAAGCAGACTCTGGCCACAAGATTCTCTGCAACTATTTGTTACTGGGTCTTCCTGACTGGCATTCCCCTCCCTGTACCCTAAACACTACAGCTCTGCCCTATATAACCAGCCATTGTGGCTACGCCTCTTTCTTGGTCTCCTGGCTCCTGGTTTTTCTCCTTTGCTCTCTCACTCCCCCACACTCCCTCCTCTCACGGCCCTGTTCAGTCTGGACACTTCCAGATACCTCTGGCTGTGTTCTTCAAAGCCTTATTGCGTCTACAATAACCTTCTCCTCCACCCATCCCTGGGAGCATCATGTTCTCCTTGTTTGTTGTTTTCATTTATGTAATATGCTTCCTACTCTTCTAGTAACAAGAAAAGTACAAACAGTATGAAATACTATATGGTGATAAATGCTAACTAGGAAGACAAGGGAGAAAGAGGTATAAATATGTTTCGGTGAGGCATTGCAATTTCATTTTATTTCTCTTTTATCCCCCTTCCAGTGTTAAATATTGTTTATGCTAGGTATTTAGAACTTTATAACTGCGCAACTACCTCGGCCAAACTTTCCAGTCCTAAACTGGATAATGGCCAGAAAAAAAGCCTCTCAGAACTTTTGAATTAATACCCGAAGAAGTGACTCACGAAGATCTTTAGGGACAAAGCATTTTGTGCAGAGTAAAATAAATATGCAAAGTCCTGCTCTGGAAAAGCAAATGGAAATTCTCATGACCAGCAAGCAAGGAGGAAGTAAGAGATAAAGATCAGAGACAAGGTGGGTGGCCTGCAGTACAGTTTCTCAGTGACACTGTAAGAATTTGTAATGTTTTCTTTGTGTGACTAGGTCAGATCTAATTTACATGTTATGTTGGATGGGGCCTTCCGTGTTTCGAGTAGACTAAAGGGGAGCATGGTTGACCTCTGAGGGGCTAACTCTCCTCCTCCCAGCAGCTATCAGTTGCCAAGGGTGAGACCCCATGCCCATTGCCCTCTCTCCCTGCTGTCTAACTTGAGCTTTGGCAGGCCTTCTGCATGCTGTCACACTTGCTGTGGGTTCGTATGTGAAACTGCCCAGAAAACAGTTTCACTGTAGTCACTCACTGACCCAGGCCATTCTCATTGACACTGACCATTCTTTCTCTTCTGCCTGCTTTAATGATCACTGCTGGGTCTTGGGTGGGAGTGGGGGGTATGATACAGATATCCCATTTAAGGCTGAGCTTTCCTTCATCTCTTATTCTCTGTGCTTTGGCTCTTTGTGGGACTCTGTGTTAAATAGAAGCTTCTCTGCTGATCGCTGAGAGGTGCATTAATCTGTGGGTTTAGCAGTAAGTCATTAGGAGTTAGTTTAATACTCTGTCCATTTAGTAGTGCTAGGTTCCTGCTTAGGGCCTATGACCTGTCTAGCTGTAGTTCTTGCCTTGATAACAGTGCCAGGTGTGAGTTTCATTTTGTGGAGTGGAACTTAAATCCAAACGGAAAGTGGTTGGTGATTCCCATGCAATTCCTGCCCCTATTGCACAGTGGGGCCTGTCTTTCCAGGCTGGTCATTGCTGTAGCTTACAGGGTTCACTGCTGGGTAAGACTGAGATTTTCTCCTCTGGTAGCACATATATCATATCCCATTCTTTGGCTATTTCTACTGAGTGCTTCTTCTCACCCCCTTGTTCTCATCAATTTAAATGAACTAACTTTTGCCAGGTTCGTGGTAACTACTGTGCTTTTGTCTTTGTTTATTTCTATCCCATTCTTGAGCAGAAGTTTTAAATTTTCATGCAGTAGAAGATGTGGCGTTGAGCACCCATCACAATAGGCTTTTTGAGATCAGTCTGATGACTTTAGAACAACTACTTATCTACCACATTTCTTGTTATTCACTTGTACCTTTCTCACTTGTGAAAAGGTACATGGCACTAAACACATTACAAGGCTTTTGTGATGCTTTAATAAAATGAAGCATGTAAAATGACTCAGGGAGTGTGCACACTGGACCCACTCTGCAGAAGGATGGTTAAGACTTGGCATTTCATTCTTAAATTTTTTTGTCTGGATCTGTTCTCTTTTTTAAAGATTTATTTATTTTATATATATGAGTGTTTTGCCTGCTACCCTTGGAGGTCAGAAGAAGACATCAGATCCTCTGGAGTTCCAGATGTTTGTGAACGACAAACTGGGAACTCTGCAAGAGCAAGTGCTCTTAACCTCTGAGCCCCCCAGATCTGATATTTTAATGCCTAAAGTCAACTACGGGTTTTGTGAGAAGTCTTAAAACGTCAGCGGTCAGAAGCTCAGCAAAGAAAACTGGAGTGAAATGGGGTGGGGAGCAAGTTCACTACCAAAAGCAAAACTTCATCTTCGTCCCACCCACAAGCCCCTCCTTCGCCCCGAGCCGCTCAGGGCCCCGCCCACGAGCCCCGCCCCTCCGCGGGCCAGCCCTCAGGTTCCAGTAAAGCCCCTGCTTTCCTGGCCACCTTGCGGTGCTCTCTGCCGGGTCTCCACCCTCACTTGGCTTCACCGGCGACCTCGCACGTGAGTGCGTCACTTTTCCCAGTTCAGGAGCCGTGTGGCCCACCCCCAGCCTGCAGCCTCCCGGGGAGCCGGCTGGTCCTAGGGGAGGGAAATTAGGGCCCGCAGGCTTCGTGCCGCTGGGCCCGCCGGGCCCGGGCGCTGGAAGTGCTCCGCGGGCTTCCGGTGCCCACCCTGGGAGCTCCCCGGGCGTCGCGAGCCGGGTCCGCCGCCGACCAGTCGAGGCTCGGCGCTCGGGGTCAGCCTTGGGCCGCGAGCGCCTCCCGGGCCTGCAGCTCGCGCACCTGGATTGCAGGGATCCGCGAGCCCCAGGGAAGGCAGGGTGGGGCGAAGGGTTACAAGCTCCGAAATCTCGGTCCCGCTCAGCTGGGAAAGATCCGTGAACCAGATGAACCGGTCGGGGTGGGGGGTGGGGGTGGAACGGTGGAGGAGAGGCTGCACCGTGTGGGAAAAGGTGATACTGAATTCGGTGCAAAGCCAGGACTGCGTGAAGTCCTAGCAGCTCCTGCACCTGTCCCGGCTTCTAAAGTCCGCCCGGTGCTTTGGACTCACTGCCACAGGGCGTGGAGGAAGGGCAGTGGCATTTGTTTCTCGCTCAGAAACTTGATGGAGCAAAGTGACCGTTAGTGCTGGACCTAACGCACTTGACGGTGATCCCCAACTTTTGCTTCTTTCTGTTACCCGTTTGTGACCGCCTCAGAATAATCACATAGAGGGTAGAGCGAGTTTAAAAGTAGTACTATACTGCAGTGATCCACAGCCACTGTGCTAGACAGTTGTTATATATGTTAGCCCACAGTTTAAATGGTGCTATTATCTTTCCATTCTTCAGAAAACTGGGCTTGACTCACTTTTGCTGTATGTGTGTCAAGTGATAGCATTAGGTTGCGATCCAGGTCTGTATGGTTTTGTAGTATAAGATTTATAAGTGTAAACGAACATGATTTCATGAGTAAGTAAGTTATCTGTCTAGTTTTAAGTATGTTCTGAGGTGTGTTAGCTGTCTAACGTTTGGGTAGGATTCACAACCCTTTAAGGCGTGTTTCTGCATTTGTAAAATAGATACAGCACTGCTATGTCATAGAGTTGTGAGGATTAAGTAAAATATTTGTAAAGCATTCAGCAAAGTGCCTGGTACACAATTAATGATAAACTTTATATACTCCCACACATCTTGTCAGCCAGTTGTACCCAAATAAAACCTGTTCAGTCCTAGAACATAGGTAGAGGGAAACAGCAAAGCTTAGGAAAGGGAACTGAGAAAAGATGGCCTATGAGAATAGTTGCAGTGACATTAATGGACTCTCAGGATTAATCTGCTTTTCAAGGCCTTTTTGTTTTGCCTTTGTTTCAATTCTTTACAAAGGCAGAGAAAACCTGTCAAAAAAAAGAAAGAAAGAAAGAAAGAAATGTGAACATTTATAGACAGTCATCTATAAAATAACTACATGTAAGAAAGCTAACAATTACATATTTTAAGATATTTTATGTGACTGGTGATGTAGCTCCGTGTAAGGGAACTTGTCTAGCAAACTGGAGGCCTTGGGGTCAGTCCCCCAACACTGGAATAAACACGTATAAAATTAAAGAAAATATTTATTGACATTCTTCACAACAGAATTCTTTTTGCACTATCTGGTCAGACATCCAGTTCATATTGTTCTTATGCCCTGTCAATTCTTTGTCTGCTTTTCTTTTCTTTTCCCTTTTTTTGGTTTTTTCGAGACAGGGTTTCTCTGTGTAGCCTTGCGCCTTTCCTGGAACTAGCTTTGAAGACGAGGCTGGCCTGGAACTCACAGAGATCCGCCTGCCTCTGCCTCCCGAGTGTGGGATTAAAGGCGTGTGCCACCACCACCCAGCCTTTATCTACTTTTCTACGTGGTGTTTCTTGCCATCTTCTGTTGCCATCCCTGGATTTTACCTGTTATTGTTAAACTACCTCTTTTCTAAAAATCTCTTTCCTCAGTGATTTAAGTATGCTTGGTGGCCAAATCAAGAAAGAAAATGTTGGCTGCAAAAAATGATGTCATGGTATTTTCACCTTTAAATATTCATAACGAGGCTCTATTCTTATCAAAGCAGTGTCTCTGTAATGGACCTTTTAGTAAGAATCAATAACTTCCATTAGTTCCTGGGCCCTTGAGGAGTCCAAACCCTTGCTGCCCAGTCCTTTCTGTTACCTTCATCTTGCAATCTAACTTCCTTCCCTCCTTTATGTTCTTAAATTTGTCTTTAGGTACTGATGTCTAGGTTAAAACTGAAATGAATGAGCTAGAAGACTTGTAAAGATGTGTTTAAGACTTTTCAAGAGTTTAATCACTTATCAAAGATTTTATTCTCATACTGATAACCGACTGAACTTACTATATATACATTTTGATAAGATTCTGATAGCTATGTTTAAACCTGTAGCTATGTTATGTATTGGTTTAAATGTATTTGAAGAAGTCTGGGAGTGGGATACTGGGAATTTCTTTCTTTTTAGAAAGGGTTTTCATTCCATATTTACACACACACACACACACACACACACACACACACAAACACACACAAGGTTAACTGAATGGAATCATAACTTTTTAAAAGACATGAAAATTAGTTGATATTGTAGTCACACTCACCGTTGTGTATTAGGTATTTAGTACATTAATAGTTCCTCCATGAGAAAGGACTATTACAGTCAGTAAACTATTTTGAAATACCGTCTTATGAAGTGGGTACATTATATCTAGTTCCTGTACAATTAGCAAAGCAACAATGTGGGATGTGGGTGCAGGTTCAAGTGTCATCATACTACTCTGGTGTTTTGTTTTGCTTTGCTCTGTTTGGGCTGTTTTTTCTTTCTCCCTTTCTCTCTCTCTCTCTCTCTCTCTCTCTTTCTTTCTTTTTCCTTTTTTCCTTCCTTCCTTCCCTTTTTTGGTTTTTTGAGACAGGGTTTCTCAGTATAGCCCTAGCTGTCCTCTGCCTCCGACGTGCTGGGATTAAAGGCGAGTGCCACCACTGCCTGACTCTTCCTCTCCTCCCCTTCCCTTGCTTTCTTTTTTTCTTTTGTAAAGATAAGTCTTAGGTAGCCTGGTGGACCTGGATGACCTTCAACTCTTCCCTCCAGACACCAAGTTCTGGGATTACCGGTCCTTACAACCACACCCAAATACTTCATTACTTTTGTAATGAAGCTTTTGTTTTACAATTCCTCTAGACACTAAGTTGACAATCACTATATGTTAAAATTCATATTTGCAAGGGAGTGGAAGGACCTGAAGAAAGAAAGAAAAAGAAACAGCAAAGCAAACCAGAACACCAGAGTAATATGATGACACTTTAAGCCACACCCACATTGTCGCTTTGCTAATTTTACAGGAACTAGACATAGTGCATCCGTTTCATACATATGTGAAAAGGAGTGGAAGTCCAGTTCCGTCTGCTTGGGGGTCTTTTTTGGGAAGGGGAGGTTCAAGACAGGGTTTCTCTGTGTAGACTTAGCTGTTGTGGAATTTGCGCTATAAACCAGACAGGCCTCAAACTCACAGAAGTCCCCTGTGTCTCCCTCCTAAGCGCTGATATTAGAGGTGTGCTCATTGCCACCACCAATACCACCACCAGGCTTTTATCACCACAAGTAAAAATCGAAACAAATGTTTCCTGATGGTATTGTCAAAAGAAATTTATAAAATATCTAGAAGGTACAGCGCACCTACAATATTTGTTTTCCTTTCCTGCTTTGCTTTTCTCCTTAGCCTTTACTACCACTTAACATGCTGTTAATTTTACTCAGCGAGTTTATCTTTATATAGTGTAATCACATTACTGCAAGAGTCTGTTTTGGTCAGTGTTGGATCCCCAACAACTCAGAATAGTGCCTGGCACAGGGCAGGTGATCCATGGGAATTTGATGAATGAGTATTGAATAAGTAATAATGTTATAAATGTTAGTAATTGGGAAATGTAAAAGGATTTGCCAGAAAGTTAAAAACATCTATGATGTATATGGTAACCAATCATGAAATGAATATTTTTGAAATCAGAAAATATCTAAACATCTTCATAGTTTTGTGCAATGTATAATCATTTATTTATGTTAGGAGTGCCATAACATGATCTGTAACACCATGAACACTATCAGCTTTCAAACTTTGAGAATGAAAGTAGTCATTGTTTCAGCTTTAAACTAAGGAATTTGTTTATTTTGGGGTAAGATCCCAAGCTGGGCTTGAACTCACTTCTTCCTGCTTCAGCCTCCTAAATGCTGGGATCCTGGCATGTCAGACTATCGGGCCTAAAAGAACTTTTCTATTATTGTTCACTATGAACTAGAGAGGCACTATGTGACAAGTGAAATGCTGATCTTATCCAGCAGAATGGTCCCAAGTGCCCAGCTAAGAATGGAAGAAAGGGAGCCATATTTAAAAAGCTGGTGTGTGGAGTCAAGACATAGTTCACAGGGCAGTGGGAAGTTCCCATGGCTCAACACGTGGAGGTAGGAGCGGTGGAAAGTTCATAGAGCTCCAAGCAAAGGGGACTCAAAGGACTTTAGTTTCAGCAGATGATATGCCTGAGTACATGTCCACACTTCTGCACAGCTGGTGTGCTCAGATGCTTGTGTCCTAAAGTGAGGTGCTGGCATTGCTTCTTTTAAAACCTGTGTGAATTACTGTTCTCACTGCTGTGACAAAATACTGGACAGAACCCACTCAAGGAAGTGTAAAGTCCACTGTGGCAAGGAAGACACAGTGGCAGGAATGGGAGGTGGCTGGTCACTTTATACCTGTCCTTAGAGAGCCCTGGAAGCTGGCACTCCTCTTGCTTTCTACTTTTTATTCAGTCTGGAACCCCACTCGTGGAATGGTGTCCTTTAGAGAGGATTGTAGAAACTCCTTCATGGCCATGCCTAGAAGCTTGTCTCTGCTGTGAACAAACAATACACGAATATGTATCACTCTCACTGGCTAATAAAGAGGCCGGTGGCTGAACAGGAAGTTAGGCAGGAAAGCCAAACTGAGAAGAAGGAGAAGAAGGAGGGTGGAGTCAGAGAGATGCCAATCATCCACACAGGAAGCAAGACATACTAGAGGACAGGTAAAGTCACAAGCTACGCTGCAATACATAGATTAATAGAGATGGGTTAAAGTAAGAGTTAGCTAGTAACTAGCATGAGCTATTGGCTAAGCATTTATAATATAAGCCTCTGAGTTGTTATTTGGGACTGGGCAATTGGGACAGGAAACATCTGATTACATGTCTCCTAGGTGTTTATAGATCCTGTCAGCTTGATATTCAGTGCTAGCCATCGAATTCCCATGTGGCTGTCTGGTGATCTGCCCCTTCAATGTGTAGCCCATGACATTTCTAGAATGCATGTACATTGACCAAGGTTAGAACAGTAGCAAAGTTTAGAATGTTTATTAAGTAAAAACCTAAGAAATAAGTTTCCTTCTTACTCTGAATCAATCATAGAATGTGTTTTCAGGATTTTGGAGAGAATTTAAGGGAGGGGCTTGAGTTGGTAGTTCACTTTCTGGTAATAAGGACGAAAGTAAAACTATGTGTATTTCTTGTTGTTGTTTTGTTTTTTGGTTTTGGTATTCCAAGACAAGGTTTCTCTGTGTAACAACCCAGGGTGTCCTGGAACGCAGTTTGTAACAGAGATCCACCTGTCTCTGGAATTAAAGGCACGAGCCGTCCCTGCCTGGCCCATATGTACTTCTTAAGCTACTGATCCAGTGTTAATACTTTTTTATTAGCTGGCTTTCCTCTGTTCTTCATGCCCAGGGGTCAGCAGCAGTATCACCATTCAGATTTTACTTCAAGAATTTGGAAACCTTTTGGGAATGGGGAAGGCATCTCCTGGCCTTGCATATGCTAAAGACATGCTCTACTATTTTGGAAAAAGTGTTTAGATTTATTTTATTTTTATTTGTGTTTGTGTATTTGTGTGTATGTTTGTATGTGCCTGCCATATGTGTGTAGATATCCACAGAGACCACAAGAGGGTGTCAGATCCCTTGGAGCTGGAGTTACAGGGGTTGTGAGCCTCCTGATGTGGATGCTGCAATCAATCCTAGGTGCTCCTAACCACTGAGACAATCTAATCTCAACCCCCTCCTCTCCCCACATACACACCAAAATTTTTAAATGGTGCCCAAAATCTGTTTCCTTTTTCTGGCATGATGTGTTCTGTGAGTTTCAGACTGAGTTGTCATGGGTTTGTAAAACTCACTTCCTTGTGCTGTGTTGGCCCAGTAGGCTACGCCTGCTTGTTGGGGTGTGCTGCCTTTTTCACATTATATGTGAGTTTAGTCAGTTTCAGACAGAGATTCCAGACTAGTGAGAAAGTATTCACACGTACATTTGTATAGCTTTTTTTGAAAGTGGCTGATGGAAGCTGAGTTTGGACAACTCCATCCTTCTCCAACCATTTCTTCTTTTTGCTGTTATAAATATTCTGGTGTTTTCTTTTGAGTCCTTGAGTAGCACTTCCTACACAAGTTGTAAATTCACTGTTATTACATTAGAGTAAAAGGACAAACTTATAGAGACATGAGGTATTACCTGAAGATACTGAGTCGCTGTTGGATTTCACACTGGGAAAAGCAAGGCCTGCAGAAGTTAAGCCCCTGCTCACATGCCCCCATCACATGTCTAATCCAGAGCCAGAGTCTGCTTTCTTCACTTCTCCAGTGACCCTTGTTGTTTGCTTCATACTAAGGTGAGAACAGTGTCCTCTTCTCTGTCTTGAGTGATTTTATACTTGACATTTCTCATTTTCATTTCTCAGATTTATGGCAAGGATAGAAACAGCAGCCAGACAGAAATAACCCTTGGTGTCACTCTCTTCTTGTGGAATTCAACTTTATTTTCTTTTTTCTTTAATTTAATTGTTGATACAAGGTCGTATGTATCCCAGGCTAGACTAAAACTTAATATGTAGTGGAGGATGGACTTCAACTCATGTGGTCAATTTTCCAAATGTTAGTACAAGCTGTGCTACCACACCTAGCTTTAAATTCTTTTAAAGTGAGACTTTAAAGTGGTTGCTTATTTATTTATTTGGATTCTGGGGGCCTGGGTGTATAGAAAGTGCACTCTATCACTAAGCTACACCCATAACCAGAATCTGGCTTTTAAGTACAATATGTATTGTGGTTTGGATTTTAAGTGTCCCCCAAGATATCATGTTAGAGGCTTGGTCCTCATGGTAACAGTGGTCAGAGGTGAAACTTCAGGAGGTGGTTGAATTATGGGGCTCTCTGAATGGGTTCATACCTCTATCTATCTATCTATCTATCTATTTTTGTTATTTTGTTTTTGTTTTTCAGACAGGGTCTCACCATGGGGAGTGAGACCTGTCTGTCCTGGAACTCACTGTGTTGATCAGGTTGGCCTCAAACTCAGAGAGATATGTCTACTTCTGTCTCTTGAGGGATTTGTACATTTATTAATTTCATAGCTTAATGGGGTATATATGTACATGTGTGTGCATGTTCATGTATGTGCAGGTGCTCATGCATGGTGTGTATTAGAAGCCAGAAGCCAACCTTAGGTGTTTGTGCGCCAGTGCCATCTGCCTTGATTGTTTGGACACAGGCTCTCTCACTGGCCTGGAGCATGTAGAGTAAGGCTAGCTGACTGAACTGGCTGACCAATGAGGTCCAGAAGTCCATCTGGCTCCACCTCCCAGCGCTGGGGTTGCACACTAGTGTCACTGCACTTTGCTTTTTCATGTGTTTTCTGGGGTTGGAACTGAGGCACTTTACCTGCTCATCTGTTTCTCCAGCCTACTTTTCTCTGTATTCCCTGGAAGCCATTCCATGAACAATATTCTTCTTCTAGTTGTTTCTGTCGCGACGCAATG
The DNA here is from genome assembly GCF_903995425.1 of Onychomys torridus. Taxonomy (NCBI): domain Eukaryota; kingdom Metazoa; phylum Chordata; class Mammalia; order Rodentia; family Cricetidae; genus Onychomys; species Onychomys torridus. The sequence continues at coordinate 20,989,527 of NC_050444.1, read as the reverse complement.
CCTCAACACACACACACACACACACACACACACACACACACACCAAACAAACCAACAACAAAACCTGACCAGACTACTCAGCCATTGGCTATAACTTGTGAAACCATGAGCCAAAACATACCCTTCCTTCTAAAGCTGCGTTTTCTCAAGTATTTTGTCACAGGGACAGAAAGCTGACTGATAGTTCCTGAGAATACATTTTGCTGTTCTGAGATGGTCCAGCAGTATGTGCATGGTAGACATGAAAATGTGGACATGCCCTAGGAAAGAGAAAAGGGGATGGAGAGATGGCTCAGCAGTTAAGAACACTGGCTGCTCTCGCAGAGGACCCAGATTTGGTTCCAAGCACCCATGTGATGGCTCACAGGCCTCTAATTCCAGTATCATGGGAACTGATGCTCTCTTCTGGCCTCCACAGGCACTGCATGCACGTTATCCACTTAGACATGTAGACAAAACTCTCAAATATCAGTAAAAAGTAAAATAGAAAGGGGTAAAACCTTTCTTAGCATTAAGCAACCTAAAGTTAACCTACAGACTAATGGACTGTCTCAAAGAGGAGCTGCTGTATAATCTAAGCCACCCCACTCCTTCCCCTCCTTGACAGACTGCTGTTATTCTGGCTACAGTTGTTTAAGAAAGATGTTAACAGTTACAACCTAAATATTAACCTAATACTATTAAGATGCCATTTCACTATTCATTTGTGCCATGATAAATATTTTATTTGATATGCTAAGAATTGCAGAATCAATTAAATATTTTTACTATTACACCAGGCAGATATTAATTAGAGGTACTTTATTACCCTGGGAGCATTTTGTCATGAGGCGATAAAACATCAGTGTTGTAGCTTTGGTCTGGTGTTTATTAAGTTAGTAACCATAGGGTAAGTATTGTGTGTGTTTATTACTTAGCCCAGGCTGATCTCGAATTCTCTATGTTCAGACGTCCTTGAACTTCCATCTTCCTGCTTCTACTTCCTGAGTGCTAGATTACAGGTGTACACTAGGCCTAGTTTTATGTGGTGCTGGCAATTAAACCCAGGGCTCCATGCATGGTAGTCTACCAACTATACTACATCCCCAGCCCTTATCTAATATTTTTAAAGGAACTCTCCTTTTGTTTGGTGGTGAATTGGTTTGAGTTTTTGAGACAGGATGTGACATAGTCCAGGCTGCCTTTAAACTCTCAATAGAGTGAGAATATCTAAGATATTAGTTTAGCACACTTGTAGGTGTGCTTGAGGTCATTTCCAGAAAGGATTAGCTAGGTGGGAATGTCATCCTGAAAGGAGATGATGGCAGTGCCCAAGGGACTTGGGACCCAGGCATAGTGAAAGAGAAGGAAGGAGTAGAATGCACAGCCGTTAGTCTCTCTGCTTCCTGTCTACCTGACGTCACCAGCCCTCTGCGCCATGTATGCTTTCACTGTGATGTTGTGTCTCATCTCCAGACCGAAGGGACAAGCCTGAGGGACCAGGAACCCAAACCATTATTTTGTTTATTTTGGTCTGATAGGACACTTATTTCCTGTAACTCCTGCCCCCCCCCCCCCACCTTCTGGAAATTGACTCTGATAGCAGCCTCTTTTTACTTAGAAATGCATTATGACTGATTGGCAAGTGGAAAAAATGACATAAAATAAATCTTTACTCCTTTAAATTGTTTATTGTGAAACATTGACAAACAGGAGGCCTTCAGCAGGGCATGGCAGTGGCCATGTACTTCAAATTCACCTCAGGCTCTACTTCATGTCTTAATTTTCACTTGATTTGTATAGTCTGTTATGTTGCTCTAGAAAGTAAAATTTGGGGAGAATGAATTCTGTTCAGTATGCTTACAGATTTTGTTAGCCAAGCACCTCATTTTTTCTTTTCCTTTCTTCCTCCCTTTCTTTCTTTTTTTCTTTCCTTTTTTTTTTTCTTTTTTGCTTTTTTGAGACAAGGTTTCTCTGTGTAGTTTTGGTGCCTGTCCTGGAATTCACTGTGTAGACCAGGCTGGCCTCGAACTCACAGTGATCAACCTGGCTCTGCTGGGATTAAAGGCGTGCGCCACCACTGCCTGGTGCAAGCACCTCATCTTAAATGTTTCCTTTGGTATCTTCTTTATGATCCTGTTTAGGGAGAAAGCATAAAGAGTCTTCTTTAGTTGCTCACATATTCTTCTGATTGGTCTTTTTTTTTTTTTTGCAGAAAAATGACCTATTTTCTGTCCTCAAAGAATACAGAACATTGGTTTATCTTCTCCCATTACACTGTATGCATGGATTACTGTAGTTAGAGTTTTCCTGTCTGGCCCAGTCAGGACAAATCTCTGTTACCCGCCAGTCCCACAGTCGCTCAGACCCAACCAAGAAAGCACACAGAGACTTACATTGTTTACAAACTGTATGGCCGTGGCAGGCTGCTTGTTATCTCCCTTTTCTATCTTAAATTAACCCATTTCTGTTAGTCTATACTTTGCCACATGGCTTGTGGCTTACCAGTGTCTTTACATGTTGCTTTTCATGGCGGCGGCTGGCGGTGTCTCTCCCCAGCCTTCTACTTCCCAGAATTCTCTTCTCTCTTGTCCCGCCTATACTTCCTGCCTGGCCACTGGCCAATCAGAACTTTATTTACACAGAGCGATATCCACAGCAGATTACACTGTTTTCTTCACATATCTTGTACTCAATATTTGCTGAAAAGCATGCCAGCCAAGAGTATTTATATGAATGTTCATATTGGCAAAGTTCTAGACCCAAATGTTTACTTAATTTCTTGCATTTGCCATTCGGTGTAATGGGTTTCTGGACGTAAATAGGCAAATAGCACAGAGAGACAGCAGTCTGGCTTGTTTGGGGAAATGGAGATGCTGCACTGGAGGGAATTTGCTTCCTGGCCATAGTGTAATAATGGCAACTGTCAGCAAGTCCTTAAATAATTTGCCATACCAGCATGTTGTTTGTGTAGCTTTTGTTTGAGAGATTCAGGAGAGAAAAATACTGCTCTACTGATACTTTGTGCCTCTATTGAGATTCACTTTGTACGTAAATATTTGTATTCTTGGTTGAGTTCTCTCCATCTTTAGAAATATAAACCTGTTTGGTCGGTGGTAGATAATTTTCTATGCTGATCTTTAACAATGTTCTTTAATAATCATACTCATTCTGTTTGTAACTGGGTACTGTGGACATGTACCTTACAAGACTCTAAAACTACCTTATGCAAAAGAAAAGAAAACTTTTTTTTGATAAAACTTTTTTTTCACAGATTCTGTGTCTGAGATGAAAAGCAATATGCTTTGTACATTCCAGGTTTAGTTTATTTCTATGTGGAAATCTAGGCTTAGGAAGTTGAAGTTTTTTCCATGTGGTTACACAGATGGATCTAGGTGCTAAATTTGTCTCAGATGTGCATTTCTTCATACTTGTTTTTAAACAGGGTATCTTGATGTAGCCTAGACTGACCTTGGATGTGATCTGACTTTCTTAGCCTCCTGAATACTATGGATATAGATAGAGGTGTACTACCACACCCAACTTTCAAAATTTGATATTGTTTTCTTATACTGTTCCAATCTGTTATTATGAGAGCTGCAGGAGTTTTTTTTTTGGGGGGGGGTGCAATTAATGTGTTTTGGCATAATCAGGAAAATCTTCGTGGAATTTAACAATTAAATACAGGAAATGTGGGATTAGAAAGGATTACACTGTGCATGGAGGCAAACAGTCCTGAAATAATAATAGTAAACATTTGTATACTTTTTAAATAACTTTTCAGTTCTCAGAACAGCCCCTTGAGGTAGGGACAATTACTTACATTATAGATGGGGAAACAGATAAGGATCTAGCCTTAGTCACATAGTAATCATAGAATGAGATTCCAGAGCATGGTATGTGGTCATGAATAGTGGATACTGGGTGCTTCAGGACTAAATATAATAGACATTAGAAGGAGGGAAAATAAACCTGTATATCAGGGCACAGGTGAGAGCCGAAGGTTTACAGGGCACTGTGGACCAACTAGCTACCTGAGTGTTGAGAGACTTAGGGTAAACATGAGCAGATGTGTATGAAGACTTTAAGATAACACCCTTAGTTTATGCTTGGCTTCTCAGGTGGGAGGAGGAAGAGATGTACTAGTTAATGGATTTAGGGCAAGGTCCCATTGCTGACACATCAGGCTTCCATGATGTACATATCCTCTAATTCACTGTTTTTGTGTTTCGCTGTTTTTTTTTCTTTTCCTCCATTTTTTTCTTGCCTCTTGTGTTTTATTTTCAAGAAAGAATACACACACACACACACACACACACACACACACACACAAATTAAGATAAGGGTGAAAAGAAACTATTACTGTGTTAACAACGTGACAGAAGTCTTCCCTAATGTTGTATGTACAAACTTGTTTTGATCCGTCCATTTAGCACTCTGGTCTGTTGGGCCCTCTAAACTTGTCCAGTCTCCTGTCAGGTTTGTTTTTCTCCAGTGAGTTCACTTTTATATCACATACTTTGGTATTCCCTCTGCTTTCTTGTGCCCTGCTTTTTCCTGTGTTTGTGTTACCTGCCACTTCTTTTCAGATAAATCTGCCCCATACTATATTAACTGTCCTCCAGCAGCTTCTGTAGCTTTTTCTTGCCCTTATAGCCTTTGTATACACCATTAATACTATAGTACTCAACTATTCTGATACCTGTTAAAATAACAGAAAACCAAACAAAATCCAACCAACAGAGCTAAGTGCAATTTTGTAGATGTTGCAGTAGTTTTAATTTTGTTGTAATATCTCTGGACAAAGAAGATAGGAAGCAAATTGGAGATTTGGGGGAACTGTCATTCCTTAAGAAATAGCTCTCAGGTGAACAGGCATTAGTGTTGATTTTTAACATGTGTTGAAGGTTGTTGGTACTTACAGAAAGTAAATGGTGGGACTGGAAGGATGGCTCTCAGTCAGTACAATAAAGCACTTGCTTCTTAAGAAGCATGTGAACCTAAATTTGGATCGCCCATGTAAAAAAACGTCTGTGGGGGAAGGGGACTAGCAAAGACAGACAAAACCCTGGCACTTGTTGACTGACTGTCCAGCCTAGCCAAACTGAACTCTAGGTTCAGTGTTTCTAAAATGAGAATAAGTAGTTGAGGGAGACACTTACCATTGATCTTTGACCTCCAAATACATTCTTAACAGACACACATACACACATCTACATGAACATTCACGCGAGTGTTTTGGACTTATCAAAGGATCTTACCATTCTTTTTTCTTGTGGTTGATTACTGCCATTTTAAATATTAAACAAGATGCTGAGTAGACTTATTCCTGTTGGCCTAGTAGCTCTGCTAAATTCCAAAAGTAGACAGCACTGAACACTCCCAATGCAAAGGGTGTTGGGAGGAAGTGTCTTTGTAGCCCAGTACCTGCTCTGCCACCATGAACTCCTAATTCATGCTGCACAGCTGGCTCTGTTGACATCCAGTGCAGAAGTGTGGTACCCAGTTCCTCTTGTTGATACCGTGGAGGAAAGCACTTCACTATCAGTACTCACGGTTTTCCTACCCTCCCTTTTTCTGGATTTTTTCAAGACAGGATCTCTACATATAGTCCTGGCTGTCCTGGAACTCAGGCTGACCTTCAATTTAGAGATCTGCCTGCCTTTGTCTACCAAGTGCTGGGATTAAAGGCATGTGCCGGCAAGCAGGCTGTGAATGCTTCCTCAAGGCCAGCACCCATCATGTGCTCTGCACCACCCCTAGTCTTGTTAATGTATTTTGTTTGGTGGTTGAAGCTGTGGAAGTTAGACTAACTGGTATTTCTTGGCAAGCCATGGCAAGCCATACACACTAATTGCTGGATGCTACTTGTGGAGCATTCTCGTTGAAATCATCAAGAGATGATGCCCAAGTTGCACTTTAAACCACATAGATAGAAAAAACAGACAAATAGCAAAACATCATCAATCGGCATCTATCAGGAATGAGTAGTGAGGCCCTACAGAACCTGTCATGGTGACCTTTCCAGTTGAAAGTCCAGGAAGAACATCTTCGTGTATGACATTTGGCTTCTCATCCTCACCTACATTTTTATATCATAGGATAAACACAGTGACTCTGTTTGTAAAGGTTTACCTTGTTTGTAAGGATGGGATGTTTTTAATACCCTTAGGCATTTACTTTTCTCCTTTCTCCCTGTCACTGGGGTTAGGGGTCAGCCTGTCCCAGGAGAGGGTCTCAGACACTTGATAAACATGCTCGACTTTGAGAACTTGCTATCAGATTCAGCTCTAAACAGAACAGGACAGTTCACCAATATATTTTGTAATACATAAGGTAAGGAGAGTATTAATGCATATTAATTGCTATCTTGAAAGGTACATTTTACTGCTAGATCATAAGCAGGTTTTACTCAGTAAAAGAATAAAGTATCACTGGACTAAGAGCTACTAAACACCCCCATCCTCTAGAGACTCAAATTCAGTCCCTCTAGCAGAGCTGCTCAGTAAGTACTTGTTGAAGGCTTGTGTTAGTAATTTGGCTATCTCCATTAAAAGTGAGTGTGCTTCTTAAAGATAATGTTTCTCATTGGTTCTCCCACAGCTTAAGACATGGCTGCCCAGTGTGTCACGAAGGTGGAACTAAATGTTTCCTGTGACAACCTTTTGGATAAAGATGTAACATCAAAGTCGGACCCTTTATGTGTGCTGTTTTTGAGCACGAGTGGTCAACAGTGGTATGAGGTAATATATAATTTTGGTGAAAAGCAGTCCACATTTCCTTTTTACAGTGTTAAGAGTTTATTTTAAAATGTTAAAAGTAATACTATAAGACTGAGGAGATGGCTTAGAGATTAAGAATCCTGGCTGATCTAGATGACCTGGGATCTATTCCTAGCACCCACATGGTAGCTCAATTACCTGTACCTCCCATTCCTGGGTCTCTGACACCTTTTCTGGCCTGTGCAGGCACTGTACCCGTGTGTTGCACAGATGTCTGTGCAGGGAGACACCCACACACGTCCACAAACAGTAGCAGCGCTGCACCATCGTATCTGTTGGTGCATTTTTTTCTACAAATTTGCCCTTGATAGCACAATCCCTCATGTTCATAGAGAAAGTTTCAAAATATAAATGATAAATAGGTCAGTGATATGGCTCAATGGCAAGAAGGCTAAACAAAACAATTTGTGTTTGAGTCCCAGAAGCCACATGGTAGGAGAGAACTGACTCTTCCCAGTTTTCTGCTGACCTCTGCTAATTGTCCTCTGACTTCATACATGTCATACTACCTGTGTGCCCCCACACACAAATTTTAAGAAGAGAAATTTCCTTTTATCTTCATGCTTATGTATAATTATAATTAGTACATAAAGATGCTAAAAATCTAAGTACTTCTTGGATCTGAAATTTTTTTCTTGTGTTTTTTGGGGTGAGTGTAGGTTGAACGGACAGAAAGGATTAAGAATTCTTTGAGTCCCAAATTTTCTAAGACATTTATTATTGATTACTACTTTGAAGTGGTTCAGAAATTGAAATTTGGAATTTTTGACATCGACAACAAAACTATCGAGCTGAGTGATGATGACTTCTTAGGAGAATGTGAAGTCACTCTTGGACAAGTAAGTATTTATTTTTTGTAACCTTTAATTTTGTCTGGATTTTTGTTTTATTTATTTGTTTGTTTATTTTTGAGATAAAAATCTCACTACATAACAGGTTGGCCTCATACTTACTATGTAACCTTGTTTGAACTTAAACTTATGGTAACCCTCCAGCCTCTGCCTCTAGAGTGTTGTGATTACAGGTGTGTGTCATCACACCCAGCTATTTTATATAGATTTTTAAACCAAAGAGTTGAGTGCTTTTGATAAACATTATGTCTTAATCAGTGTTCTATTGCTGTGGAGAGACTCCATGATCACACAACTCTTACAAAGGAAAGCATTTCACTGGAGCTTGCTTACAGTTCAGAGGTTTTGTCCATTATCGTCATGATAGGAAGCATGGCAGCATGCAGGAAGACATGGTGCTGGAGAGGTAGCTGAGAGTTCTACATCCATATGCACAGGCAACAGGGAGAGAGACTGGGCCTGACTTGAGCATTTGAAACCCCAAAGCTAACCCCCAGTGACACACTTCTTCCAGCAAGAGCATACCTGTTTCAACAAGGCCATCCTCTTAACCCCTGTGAAGTAGTACTACTCTCCAGTGACCAACCTTTCCAATATATGAGCCTGTGGAGGGCCATTCTTATTTAATCCACCACAGGTTGTTAGTGTACTTTTTAAAGTTGGTAAGTCTGTAATAGACCTTTTGGATATTAGTTGCATTAGGTTTGTGTACCTTCCAGGTGACTCCAGTGAGACTCTAGGGCAGTGGTTTTCAACCTTTCTAGTGCTGCAACCCTTCAATACAGTTCCTCAAGTTGTGGTGGCCTCCCACCGTAAAATGACTTGGTTGCTACATCATAACTGTAATTTCGTTACTGCTCTTTCCCCTGCTCTCTCCTTCCTACATTGGTAAGTGTGTCATTTAACTCTCTCTTCCCCGTAAACCTTCTCTGACCCCTTAGACTCCTTAGCATCCTTTCCTGAGCTAGCACTGTCTGTGTGTCATTTTATTCTTTAGATGTCTTATTTTCCTGTGTCTTAGTTAGTATATGATGAGCATGTTCAGGTTAGGTAGGGGTTTGTCTTTTTGCTCCTAACTCTGATTTGCTTACAAAGGTCCTGATCATTTGTATAAATTGAGAAAACCACAGGGAAATTAGAGTCATTTTTATTTTCAATGAGTTAAAATTATTCTTCAGAGCGGCTTTTCTGCGTTTATTTTCCAGGTTTGAATCACTTGGCAGACCCAGTAGTTCTCATGTCTCAAGGGCAGTGTGGAACTGACCAGTTGTGTTGGTCATGAGTAGTAGTTTAAAAAATAATTAGAAGCACTTTTATCAACTGCAGAATAAAACAATCACAATGTAGCCAAAATTCTAATGAATTTGAGAGACAATTTCAAAGAGCCGAGACATACTATATCATTTTAAGCAATATGAGCTTTTCTGGAAAGTTATCAAAGTTCTGTGCCAGTTGGGAGATTGAATCACATTTATTGAGTATTCTGAGGCCCACCTTTACGTTCAGAGGGTTTTCAGCCTAGCGCTTTGTGTAGCAGATTAAAATCTGGACTTTTCTTCCATTCTTAGTCAACAACCTAATGGGTATGGCGATAATAGCTGCCAGAGTGAAGTTCTTTGAAATCTTTTCAAATGGGTTTTCAATGGGCAGATGTGTTTTCAATGTCTTTAAAGGGTGTGGTTTTAATGTCACTCTTTCTAATGACTTTAAATGAACTTTATATTCAACTTCTCTTTTTTAAGTATGCAGTTCAGCAGCTCACATGATGCAATATTACTTTCTGCTTTTGACAGATTGTTTCCAGTAAGAAATTAACTCGACCACTGGTGCTCAGAAATGGCAGACCTGCAGGCAAAGGGAGTATTACGGTAAAGATAATATAAACTTTTGCTTCAAGAGATAGTCTATTAAGTCTAATAAGATGGTTTGTAACAAGCAAATAATCTATAGCCATGCCTGATCCATTGATCTTGAACATTGCATTCCATTCACCCTGGCCTAATAGTCATCAGAAATGGAAACTCTCTTGCTAACAGAAGAGAAAAAAATGAATTGTAGGAATTCCTTCTTTCAGTTTTTTTAAGTTGTCCATCAAGGTGAGGTGCACCTCTTCCATGAATGTGTCTGTTCATACGTTAGAGAAGAAAGGATTAGTAAACTAAATGAATCAGTTGGGCTCTCTGCAAAGGAAACATGGTCCTCTTACCATGACACAAACTTCCTACGATGGATTTTATTCTAAATGGGTATTATAAAGTGGCCATCGAACTTATAAACTCTTAGCTAGGCATGGTGGTACATCCCTGTTATCCTAATAGTCAGAAGTCCGATGCAATAGAATCCCCCAAAATTCAAGGTCATCCTGGTCTATGCCTGCATTGAGTTCTTGATTAGCCAGAGCAACATAGTGAGGCTCTGTCTTAAAAATATAAAACAAATAACAACAAAACGAAACAAAAAGCTCAAGAAACGCTTTCCTGTGGCTTCTTGTTATCGCTTCTGCTACATGTCCTCATATCTAGGTTTTGCATTGCTCATTACTAGCTCTGACCAAGTGCATGTATATGCTTTACTGTATTTTAGATTTCCAGTTATCAGATAACAAGCTTTTGAATACCTTATCTTGTAGTGTTTCCATCTGCAATGATAGTGTTCTAACTAGTTTTCTGTGACTTGGAAGCCTGGTAATTATAATTGTCACGCATATTTTTCTCAGCAGCTCTTTGTCTCTATCTTAGATTTCCAGAAACAAAAGAATATTTAGACTGTTGGGAGGGTTGACTTTCATGCTACAGAGAACTTTGTCAATAGTTAAGACACTGGCTTCACTTCAAATCACATAAGTCTTTTGCCTTTTACTAAGGATTTCAACTGAGAGGAGCAGTTCTGAGCCTTAACCTTTTCTTTTTTCTGTTGTTGAGCCTTTGCTATAGGGGAGGCTAAAAGCAAAGATAGTTGAGATAGCCTGGGGTTTGACTTAGGGTACAATGAGTCTTCCAGTTACACTGGCTGAAAAGCGCTGGCCTCATATTCCAGTTTACAGTTCTCTATGTAAGATTTAGTTATTCTTCCCTCATGGCGATGTGTGCAGAATTTTAGCTGGTTTTGTATAAGGGATATCCTTCAGTCTTCTGGTACTTTGATTTTTCTATGGGGTAGGAATATTTAGAGAACCGCTTTTTTTTTTTCTTCTGGTCATTATTTTTACTCTTGAACATTCTTGACCAAATCCACAGTGAAAGTGTGTTTACAAATACATGGTATAGTAAGATCTGCATACCTCACCCCTGCTGCGCACACCTGAAACAGCTTGCTCAGGAAGCACATTTACAGAGACTTTTATCAATTGGTAAGATGCTTACCTGACTTGTGCTGCGATCTGGATTCAATCCCCTCTGCTGCAAGTACAATTATAAGAAAGTCCTTAAATTATAATTACTTCATTTCCTTTCACTTACCTTATCTCCTTGTAGATTTCAGCAGAAGAAATCAAGGATAACAGAGTGGTCTTGTTTGAAATGGAAGCCAGAAAACTGGATAATAAGGTAGGTAGGTTTTGGGTATTTCACAAGCACAGTACCAGTTTTTTCTATGAACTGTTGTTCATCTGAGCACAGCATTCTCCTTTACCTCCCTCCCCTTCCTCCTTTCTCCCCCCCATCTACTTAAATAGCACCTAGTTCCCTTCAGCTTTTTCATGAAGGTGCAATTAAAGGAATATAAGCATTAATGTTACAGGAAAGTTCCAGAAAGTATGTTAATAACCTTTGGGGGGGAGGGAAGCAAAATACCTGTGGCTTATTAATTATAAATCAGTTAATCCGTTTGCATTTCAGTATTGAATACACAATAGTATACAGTGTTCTTCACCATTTTTGTTTATCTTAGAACTTAATTTGAAAGTTTTTTGGTTTTTTTTTTTTTGTTTTTTTGAGACAGGGTTTCTCTGTGTAGCTTTGGAGTCTGTCCTGGACTAGCTCTGTAGACCAGGATGGCCTCGAACTCACAGAGATCCATCTGGCTCTGCCTCCTGAGTGCTGGGATTATAGGCGTGCACCACCACCGCCCAGTGAAAGTATCTTAAGACTAGTTTCCAGGGGCTTTAAAAATTAACATATAACGTTAATAGAATAGCATTTTTAAAAATACCATATTGCCATGTGTGGTGATGTACACCTTTAATCCCTGTACCCGGAGGCAGAGGCAGGCAGATCTTTGTGAGTTTGAGGCCAGCCTGGTCTACAGAGCGAGTTCCAGGACAGCCAGGGCTGTTGCACAGAGAAACCCTGTCTTGAAAAAACAAAACAAAACAAAATCCAACAAATACCATGTTCTCTTACCCACCTTTAACAGTTGTGATTCATGGTGAATTTTGTTGTTTTTATCCACTTTTCCTCTTTTCAGGCACCATGCCATCTTGAGCACAAATATTTTGATATGTTTCTAAAGACCCTTTAAAGTGTGATTATTTAAAATACCTCAAGATAATTTTTGATCTGTAAATTCTTTGTTGTGTCTTTCTTTTCTTGCCATCTATCCCTTACTCCTTCCTTCACCACCACAGTCCACTCATCCATTCGTCTATCACTATAGTTAGAAAAAGATTCCTTTGTCCTGTAGAAGTGTGGACATTCAGCATATGGCTAACCAAATCCCTGTGGCATCGTTTCTCATGCTTTATTCTCTGTTTCCTGATTTCAGTAAGCTTATCTGATGGTATTTTGAATTGTTGGTAAGACCATTTCATCAGTTGTGGTGTGTAACTCCACCAGGGGCTTAATATTCAGTTATATATTTTTGGTGATTTTAATGACTATTGATGCTAGCTAGCTATCTGCATATACTGTCTTCCAGGTCTATGAAACAGTGATATTCTTACTCTCCTAGAGTTTCATTTCCATAGAGAGACATTTCCCAAGACTAAACCCCTCTCTCTCTCTCTCTCTCTCTCTCTCTCTCTCTCTCTGTCTCTGTCTCTGTCTCTGTCTCTCTCTGTCTCTGTCTCCTCTTGGGGTGTGTTATTAGACTTATTTTATGTGTGTGTCTTTTGACTATGTGTATGTGCATGAATCCTGAAGAGATGTTCAGATCCCTAGGAACTGGAGTTATACATGGTTGTAAGTCACTTTGTGGGTGCTGGTGAACCTGAGAACTCTGCAAGAGTAACAAGTACTCTTAAGTGCTAAACCATCTATCTAACCCCAATATTTATCTGTTGATTATTTATCATTGAAGTATGTTCTATACAGGAAAGACAAAACATTTAATACCCTTTGTAAACATGTTTGTTTTTTTTTCCTGAATAAGTTGGTTCCCTAGCATCCTTCAGACTACTAAGTATTTTTTGTTGTTTAATTTTATTCTTTAAATAACTATAAACTCATGGATTTAAACATTAATAATTGCTAACTACAACAAGTGAATTTTGGCTGATAGTCAAGTTATCCCGGTCTCAGCCTCAGGTTTGAGACCATTTGGTACAAACAGGAATCTATAGATAGTCTCCTTGTTCTTTTTCTGTCAGATGACATGATGTTCCAAGTTAATTTTATGTCATTTCTGCCCCAGACTGGTACATTAAAAGGGGCATGGTTGTGTATTTGGGCTACACTGGCATAGAGGTCTTCCCATTTGCTGCTGCTGTCACCTGTGGTTTGGTTCTAGGCCCTTGTAGTATACAGATGTTGAGAAAATACCTTTTTTAGAGATTAATTTTATGAGTATATGTGAATTTATGTGCCTGTGCACATGTGGTTGGGTGCACAGAAGCACTGGATCCCTCAGATCTCGAGTTACAGATGTCTGTGAGATGCCTGACTTGCTATGTGTATGCTGGGATCCTAACTCTGGTCCATGGCTGCACAGCAAGTGTTTTAACTGCTGAGTCATCCTTGTCTCCAGCTCCCCCCACTGGTTTTTAAATATTTCTTCCTAATTTTTTCTTTTTTTAACCTCAAACTCATGACAGTCAGTCTTCCTGCCTCTGCCTCCCAAGTGCTGAGATTATAGGTCTGAGCACACATTGGGTGTATGCTTGCCGAGTCTGTGCAGCTCCAGTTCACTTCGTCACCACACACAAGGAGGCACGATCATTGCACTCTAACTTAGCCAGCTGTGGTGGCTACACTTGTAGACTTGGCATTCAGGAAGCAGGTAGGCACACTGCAAGTGTGAGGCCCCAGGCTTCATAGTGAACACCTGCCTCTAAAGAAACAAGGCCTGTGGCTTCCAACCTAAATCTGTAAAACAAAGTCTATCCAAGAGATTTAGCTTCTCTCTTTCTGTTCTTGCTATTTTCCTGTAAGTATTATTTTGAAATGTTTATATATGTGACTTTGATTTCATGAAAACCTAAGATTTTACATAGGTGTATGTGCACATATACACATAGACGTTCACATACTTATACATATGTGTACATACCTATGCCTATATGTGTTCACACATACATGTACATGTTTGTACATATTCTCTCTATATTTACATAATTGTGTTTGGGTTTGTATTTATAGTATCCACTCCCAGCCTTTAACTAGATCTAGTTTAGTAGGTACATACTGTTTTCTGCTCTATTGGCAGCATGAACCTGGGAGAGTGGGGCCTAAAAATGAGGCAGTCTAAATGCATTAACCAACTTTATTATGTGGTGAGGTACAGAGGGTATAGGGGATACAGTTTGTATTTTTGATTTCTATTATATACTATGTATCTACCTCTGCTCCTTTGTGTGAAGAAAAAAATATGTTTAGAATTGGTGAAAGGGAGTCAGATATGGAAGGAAGAGATACAAAGTTAAAGCCCAAATTTATCAGTTAATAAGGTACGTGGCCTTGGGAAAGTTATTAAAGCCTTTCCTTCTCCCTTTCCATGGCTGACAGCCCTGTCTGTCATAGAGTTAATGAGGCTAATGTTTAGGATATCATTTATGTATTTAATATTGTATGAATGGAAACTTAAAATGCTGACATTAAGCCAGCACACATTTTATCAGTGCATTTTAAAGTGCCGTGCGTTTGATACACAGGATTACTCATCACAAATGTCTTACTATTCCTCCCTAGTATACTTCTGCACATTTCTAAATTAATGTTAGAGGTGATGGGATGGATGCTTGCAACTGGTATATCTGTACTATGGAGTTGGACCTGTGTGGTTATATAAACATATATATGTATATATGCATATGCGTGTGCATGTGTGTGCGCGCGTATCATGTATAAGGTATGTTCACACAGGGTTTCATAAGAAAGTGAAAACTATTTGTTTAAATGTAGGATTTGTTTGGAAAGTCAGATCCATACTTGGAGTTTCACAAGCAGACATCAGATGGCCACTGGCTGATGGTTCACCGAACAGAGGTAAGTACTTGAATCTAAAAGGAGAATCATCATTTTATTTGGCATTATAATAAGAATTAACCAATATATATTTGTTATTGTTGTTGTTTTTGGAACATAACATATGTCTTTCCACATAACCTTGCCTGTCCTGGAACTTACTGTGTACAACAGGTTGGCCTCGAACTCACAGAAAATAGTCATTTTCATTCAGGTTTATATGCAGCCAGAGACATGTCAACATGCTCATTTGCTTACTCTTTTCTCTTAAAAAAAGACATACTACATGCACACACACACACACGCATGCACGCACGCACGCACGCACGCACTTATGCAGATAATTTATTTTTCTTTTGGAAAACCATCCTGATGTAAACTGCAAGCATCTAGATTCCCTTTCAGTGTTGTATCAGGCACTTTCAGGAGTAAAGACTACCAGGAGTGGGGGATACACACCTTTAATCTCAGTACTCTGGAGGCAGACAGATCTCTACGAACCAGCTTTATCTGCAAATTAAGTTCTAGGCCAGCCAGACCCACATAGTGAGACCGTCTCTCAAAAGAATAAGGAAACGCTATATATCCCTCTACCTAAGCAAATTACCATTGATTTACTAATGCCGTTCTGAGTGCCATCCATGCTCAGATGTCCTCAGAGTAAAGCATATTTTCTGTAGATTGTGTTTTGTCTAGGTTCAAGGGAAGGCTCATGTTTTATATTTTTCTATTAAGCTCCCAATTTCCACTTACAAGCTTATTTTTACCTGCCTATACTTTCATGTCATAGAACAGCTTGACTTATTGAGAGTAGAATGGATTATTTATCATTGTAAACTCACAAACTGCCATCATAAATTAATATTTGTACTGCTTAAACCCAGATTTGATGGGGGGGTGCATCTTCAAATGGATCCTGGGGTTTTGTCAGCACTGATAGAATATGTTTTGTTGTTGTTGTTGTTGTTGTTGCTGTTCTGTTTCAGAGTTAGAAGGGGCCAGTTCTTACCATATAAAATAGATGTCAAGATCTGAGTGCTAGATGTGTTAATTCATATGAGGATATCATAGCTTGCAGTCTTTTTCAATGGTCATAATAAGAAAGATACTATATGTCTATGTAATATTGAAACTTAAAAATTCACAACTTAGATTTTATTTTCCAATTCATGTTCAACACAGAAAGATTTATATTTTTAATTTTTGAAATGTATATGGGTGTTGTACTTGCATGTGTGCATGCAGTGACCATTGAGGTCGGAAGAAGATACTGGATGCCTTAGAATAGGAGTTACAGATGGTTGAGAACCACCATGTAGGTACTGGGAATCAAACCTGGGTCCTCTGGAAGAGCAGTCAGTGCTGAACTATTTTTCCCAGGACCCACAAGGTTCATTCCTTTTTTTTCTTTTTTTAAGATTTATTTATTCTGTATGCAGAAAGAGGGCGCTAGATCTCATTACAGATGGTTGTGAGCCACCATGTGGGTGCTGGGAATTGAACTCAGGACCTCTGGAAGAGCAGTCAGTGCTCTTAACCTCACAAGGTTCATTCTTATCCTGCTCTATTTTTTAATCCTCTAGGACTATGGTGAAATGCCTGGTTTTAAAAAAACCCACATGCTACCATTTCTAAGTATACATTATTATTAGGTACATATATTTCCCAAGCACCTTTCTTCTTTACTCAGAATGTACTACAATTGGACAATTTATTATACTTGCCACATAATAATCATAAAATATTATCTTACTAATTTTTCTTGGAATTAATTGAGTGATACGATGAGGGATAAATGGTAAGAATGTAGCAAGAACCCAGGAAAGGCAAGAGAAAGATACTGATGTGTTCTAATAGATCCTTTATTCTTTACAGGTCATAAAAAACAACCTGAATCCTGTGTGGAAGCCTTTTAAAATCTCTCTTAACTCTCTGTGCTATGGAGATATGGACAAAACCATTAAGGTAATTTGCAATTACTACTCAGATACTCTATAGTTTGCTATGGGATTAAATCCTGATAAACTCATCATAAATCGAAATCCTCATAAGTTAGGCTAGAAGTGTAGTTTGGTTAGAGCATTACTTAGTGATCTTGAGGGCCTGTTTATTTGAGGGGAGAGACAGGGAGAAAGAAAAGGGAAGAAAAAGGAGTACAGGAGGGAAGAAATGATATTTAAAATGCATTTAATATACCTAACTTACCAAATTACAGCAACCCAGTACACTGTTAAGTGTTGGTATTTACCATGGTGATCCTGTGGCTGATTGGCAGGTTTGGCTTGCTGCCACTGCCCAGCATTACAAGAGAATCATCACATGTTGCTAGCACAGGGAAGATTAGAATTCAAAACCCATGCAGTGTCTACTAAATGGTGTTACCTTTACAGCATTATAAAGTCAAAACCTCAAGGCACACTATAACAACTTAGACATGGTATACAACTCCTACAGATGAATACATTTTACCTACTTTCTAAAATAATATGTAAGATAGCATTTTTTAAATAAATGACATTACAGGCATAGGTATTTGAGTATGTTGTTGTTATCTAATATAGTGACTTAATGCTTAAGGGTACAGCATAAAAGTTTCATTTTAAACTTTTAAAAAATAATACATTCAGTTTAAATATGTCTTCTTTTTAATGAGATACTTTTGCTCAGCAAATATGAAGCATCGACTACATTCTTTGCCTGTAGTGTATCCTTTGAAAAGAAAAGCAGGTGTTAGTTATTCTGAGAAATCACAGCCTTCCTGTCCTTATGCAGAAAAACAGTGGAGGTATTGTAGGGCCAAGGAAAAGCAGATTACAGTTATTTTAAATGTTTTTATTCATAGGTATTTACCAAACAAAACAAAACCCAAACAACCAGCCGGTTGAACACACACAAACTTAAAACACCAACACGTCCTCCTTTTCATAGGTTGAGTTCTGTCTGGGGACCAAATTCAGGTTCTCCTGACTGAGCTGTCTGGCTTACCACAAGTCCTTATAGAAAGCTTTCTTCCCTTTACACCTCAACAGATGAAGGTGGTGTTGGTGTTTCTTCTTGTAATTAATACAGTAAAAATGGGAAAGATGATAGGAAACAGCATAACATAACATAACATAACAAAACAAAACATAACATAACATAACATAACATAACATAACATAACATAACAAAACAAAACATAACATAACATAACATAACATAACATAACATAACATAACATAACAGCATGGAGTCAGACCGTAGCTTACATTTTGATTTAGCTCTTTAACCAGATAAAGGATGTTAAACAAGTCACCTAATCTCCTTGCTAATAAGGTAGATAGTAATATCTACTGTACAAGAGAGTAAAGATAGAATATTGAAAGTGAAAACATTGTAACAGATAAAACAGCAGCAGAGATGCAGCTATTATTAAAAGCAACTAAAATTTCTGAGCTTCAGAATGAGTTGTCTCTACTTTATAGAGAATTTAAAAAGTTATGGTTATGTGTGATTTATATAGTGTGTCAAAGAGCAGTGAAAATACAGTTATGGTATAAATATATAAATATACTATGAATTGTATAAATATTATCAAAGTAACTACAAATTCTAATTTTAAGACAAATCTAGAGAGGGCAAAAGTCTATGCCTTGACTATTTGATTGTTTCTGACAAATTAACAATAAAACCATGTTTCTAAAACATTTTTTGCTCACAGTGGCATGCTTTCAGGGCCAATTTGTTATAGTAAGTAAACTGATTTTCTCGGCTTTGTCTGATAAATGTCTTCCATTCTTAAAGTCTCTTTGTTTTTAGTTATCCACACTTGGTTTTCTACATCATCACTCACTTTTGTTCTTTAGTTCTGTATTTCTTTGCAATATCAAATAGTCCCACATCTGCAGTTTACTTACTATTTGGAAATTACTTAAAGGTATGGTAAAGAATTACAGAGCAGAGAATAAAGTCAGTCTTCTGTGGCTCCATCACTGTGCTGTCATCCTAGCATGTGTTATTTTTAAAAGATGAAGAGAGTAAGAGAAATAATCATGCATGCTGCCACCTTGCCTAAAGTAAGGATGCCTTGTGTGGTGTGTACAGTTTTTACATATATACATATGCTCTTATGTATATATGCATACATTTAAATTTCAAAAGCTCTTCAGATACTGCTGCTTAAATAGTGAATAGTACTGGTGTTTAAACTCTATACATACTCCTTGAAGCATTGACGATGTTATGTCTGCCTTTGAAAGGACAAGAGGGGCCTTTTCCATTTATTTCCTGTAGTGAGTAATCAGAATTTGGAGGGTAAAGATGTATTTTCTGTTTCTTAAAGCTTTAATTGGTCTAAACTTTTTTTTTTTTTTAACGTTTTAGCCATTATTTGGCTTTCATGTAAATTGATGTTCTTTCTATGGAATATAAAATGTAAAGTTTTGTTTTGCCATAATTTAAGAATGTCTTCTAAAAGTGATCTCATTCAGTCATTAAGATGGTTTGTTTTCTGCTTTGAAACTTTGCTTCCTTTAAGAAAAAAAATCAATTATTTATTTTTTTCCTCTTGACAGTGTCAATCAGATAAAAGCTGTTGGTTCAAAATTGGGTGTTGAATATGTAGGGCAGGAGTCAAACTGTCAGACTTGGTCATAGGCAAAAATGTCTATAAGGGATTTCCTTAAATGAGGCACTTTGCAATTCTAGAATGTACCTGTTTTATTGGTTGATTGATTGATTGATTTTAAGAGTTTCTGAAGAATAATGAAAATACAAGTAATGAATGAAAGCCTTCCAGTGTACTGGCTAATTTTATGTCAACTTGACACAAACTAGAATCACTTTGGAGGAAGGAATTTTACTTGAGAAAATGTCCCTGCCAGACTGACCTGTGGCCAAGGCTGTGGTGCGTTTTCTTGATTGATGAATGATGTGGTAGGCTCAGCTAATTGTGGATGGTGCTGCCCCTGGGCAGGTGGTCCTGGGTTCCATAAGAAAACAGGCTGAGCGAGCCATGGGGAGCAAGCCAGTAGGGAGTACTCCTCAGTGGCTTCTGCATCAGCTCCTGCCTCCAGGTTCCTACCTTATTCGGGTTCCTGTCTTCTTTTGATGATCAACAGTGATGTGGAAGTGAAAGTGAAATAAACCCTTCCCTCCCCACATTGATTGGTCCTGGGTATTTAATCACAGCAATAGAAACCCTAAGACATCCAGTTATGAAAAGCAGTTGGTATATAGAACTGAGAAGAAACCATCATTTGCCAGATGAGCATGTAAGATTCCTAAGCATTGTACCTTGGTGGGTCACTACAGCTTCATGAAGGCTGGAAGCTTTGTGGAGCTCTCTCCAAGGCAGATGCAAATTCTTCTGGTCAGAAGCTTCTGCTTTGAAGCACAGTCTTCAGAAGTGTCTTTGGTGTGAGATTTTACTTTGTCTCTTTTGCTTACCACACAAGATGCATCTATTGGCTTTGCACTTAATTTCTTCAAGTTCCATTTCTGAAAAATGGGAATAATAGTAACAACATCTCCATTCTGTGTAACTCTTGGGTCTATCTAGAGAATATGCACTGTGTACACATTAAATATCCATGTAAATGAATTGATGTGTTGAAATTACATGTTAGAAGTTCACATCCCTGTCATCAATTTTTAGCTTTCCCTGAATATAGCTTGCCTTGAACACAGCACCTTATTTTCCCATTAGAAAATGTTGTTAGTTGGTTTTGCTCTTTTGGGGGCCCTGCCACCCAGCTCCTAAATAAATCACACATGGAGGCTTTTTCTTAATTATAAATGCCCGGCCTTTGCTTGGCTTATTTCTTGCCAGCTCTTCTTACCTTTAAATTAGCCCATCTAATATTTGCCTCTGGGCCTTTTCCTTTTCTTACTTCTGTATATCTTACTTTCATTCTTACTCCACGGCTAGCTGTGTAGCTGGGTGGCTGGTCCCTGATGTCCTCCTCCTTGATCCCTCTTGCTCTTCTTTTCCTCCTGGATTTCTCCTTCTATTTATTCTCTCTGCCTGCCAGTTCCGCCTATCCTTTCTCCTACCTCTCTGTTGGCCATTCAGCTCTTTATTAGAGTATCAGGTGTTTTAGACAGGCAAACTAAGACAGCTTCATAGAGTTAGTCAAATGCAACAAAAAAGAATGCAACACATCTTTGCAAATGTTCCACAGCATAAACAAATGTAACATTAAAATAATAATCTACAACAGGAAAGTTGTAGCATTCTTTTTCTTCTAAAAAAAAAAAAAAAACTTCTAAAAAAGGTTTACTTTTTCTTCCATCTGCCAGTTAACACATACATACACACACAAAACAAACTAACAAAAACCCTACTAAGAGCAAATAAATGTTTTCTTTTTCCCTTTTTTTTTTTTTTTTTTTTCTGAGACAGGCAAGGAGAGAAGGGTAGATGGAAGGAGAAGTAGTGTGCATTTAATAAGATTCAGATCTAAGGCTAGAACTCTAGAACTCTACATTTCTTCCTTCTTCCATGGGAACAGTAAGTGTGACCTAGTGTGGAAACTTGAGTATCTAACTCTTCTCACCCTGGAGTTTTCCTTCATGTTGTAAGATTTCCAATCTTCAGACCAAATCTGACTCTCATGTCGAACTTGTAATTACAAGCCCATATTCCTTGGGTTGCAGCTGATCAGAAATGTTTCTTGGAACTCTAAATTATCTAGGACTTATTGTGTCATTTTTAGCTGCTGGATACTTGCTTCTACCTCCTGTATAGTGATAATTAAGTAAAGCAAATGAAAGACTAGACATAATTGCACTTAATCTTCTCTCAGCATCTACAGCGAGCGTGGCAGAGGAGCTGGGAACTGCTTCCTGTGTGAAATGCAGTCCATATTTGGGCTTTCATCTTTTGTGGTCTAGGTCCTGTTCTCTGGATAGTTCTGGTTTAAACATACTTCAGCATCGTTTCTCTAGATAGTTAGTTCCTGTTCCTCCAATTTGACACTAATATTAAGGGTGTTTCCCTTACTTTAATTAAAATGTCAGCCAATACTTTTTAATAAAATTGTACCGATTTTTGTATATTTTTATTATATTTAATTCCAGGTAGAGTGTTATGATTATGACAATGATGGATCACATGATCTTATTGGAACATTTCAAACCACCATGACAAAACTCAAAGAAGCCTCCAGAAACTCACCTGTAAGTTACACCTTTGCAGTTATATAAACATTATAGTTTACCTGTTTATTATTTTATGTTTTTCTTTGGCTTAGCAATTAGTTTATCATGTTTTTATTCTATATTGCATTAAGCTCTAAAATCTTTTGTTTAATAGTCATCCATAATTCATACATGAGGTATGTGTCTTACTACGTGGAGACAATGCAATGGTGACCAGCACTAAGTGAGGACTCCAAACTATAGGAAAGAGAGCAGAGACCATTACAGTGTCATCTCTAGGAGTGGAAGTAGACTTTCCTCCTTTATCTTGGAAGGGAAAACATCATAGTTCAGTGCTGGTTGAAACCATGCTCTGCCTGCATAGGGAAGACAGAGCACAATCACCTTCAGTGGTAGGTATGAGTCCCCCATGGCTGGCTAAGCAGGGCAGATATCCTGTTATTTACATGGAAGGACTTCACACCTCCCTACAGAGTCTGAACTACTGATAATTAGGGGTAAGCCCAAGAATCATTGATGTACAAGTAAACCATGGAATAGTCATTGATTCTGAAGCTTGGAAAGGTTTTCATTGTGGGATATCTACCAGGTAAACTGCTCAGACATGGGTTTAAACCAATAGGAAGTCTTTGTTAAAATCCCGGTGTGGCTCTGAGCCTTTCTCAGTGAGAAAGCATAAACACCATGTTCAGGGTTGACATACTTCAGTTAACAAGAACAGTTAGCCAGAAGCAGAACTACAGGAGCCAAAAAGCAAGGTTAGTACATTTAGAGACATTCCCAGAACTATGGATTTTGATGGATTAGGTCTTTGTTTTAGTTTTGGCGGGTGGTGCTGTCTGCTTGCTAATAAGCCATATGGCCTGAATGGTACTTCCATCAAGGAGTCAGTTGTGCCAAGGTCTGGGGTCCTGTTACACTTCCACAGACAACAGAAGCCCAGCACAGGCTGTGAGGAGTGTATCTTTTGGTAAGGAAATATCTTAAGCTCAAGATTCATGCACACAAGACTGCCATTCTTGTCAAGTTTATATTTATATTAAAGTGTAATTTCTTGTGGCAACAGGATTGGATTTCATGTATTTTTGTTTATTCTGTCCATTTTCTTTCCTTAGGATTTTTTTTTTGTTTTGTGTTGTTCAAAAGATTAACATTTACTTTCTTTTTTCTTTTTCTTTTAAGATTTGATTTTAAGGGAAAAGGTTCATTGAAATTCATTTTAGTAATTTGGCTATTGCTTGAAAACATTTTACCATTTCATTTTCTCCTTCCATAGGTTGAATATGAATGCATAAATGAAAAAAAGAGACAAAAGAAAAAAAGCTATAAGAATTCAGGTGTTATCAGTGTAAAGCACTGTGAGGTCAGTAGTCCTTAGCCACTTGTAATGAGTTCACTTTCTGACTTCTTGTATCAGTGTGGTTTTATATCAAACAAATATTGACTCTAAGCAGGTGGAAATCACATGAGCATGTGGTCATCTTGAGGGAAAGAACAGGATTTGAAAGTATAAAAACTTTCAAGTAACTCTGCTTCCAAGGTTTGACAACTTTTAATATAGATATATGTATATATATTTAATGTATATATGTATATGTGTGTGTATATATATATATATAATGTATATGAGTGTTTTGCCTGCATGTAGGTATGTATACTATGTGTGAGATACATGCACATGTGTGCAGTGATCTGTGGAGGCCAGGAGAAGGTGTTAGGTGTTCTGGATCTGGAATTATAAGATAGTTGTGAGTCTCCATGCGGGTGCTGAGAACCTGTCTGTGTTCTCTGCAAGAACAGCAGGAGCTCTTCAACACTGAGCCCATTGGCAACTTACTAGCAAAGGATAAAGAATGATAAAGTTTTCTTCTGTCTGAGGAAATGTGAGGTTGGAAATAACCAAGTACATCTTCCTGGGTATAATTTCATCATAAGATGTTATATAAATGGTGGGGAAAGGCCAAGTTTTTCCACACTGAAAGCATGTTTTGTTTTTGTTATTCCTTTAAAGCTTTATTACTGGATGCTTTTAAAACTGGCAGTATATTAGACTTACTACATAAAACTTACAGTGACTACATCACCTCTTTTGCCATTGATATTCTAATCTTTTTTATTTTAGTCATATTGTGATGTCTTTTTATGTTCTTATTTGCATACATTAGTTGACCATGGTGGATTTTGTTATGACATTCTCATACATGTATGTAATGCATTTTGCTCATATTTACCTTCCCCCATTACCCTCTCTTGTCCTTCCTCTTCCCAACTAGTCTCCTTTTACTTTCATGCCCCCCTTCTCTCCCTCTCCCCCACCCCCGTGTGTGTGTGTGTGTGTGTGTGTGTGTGTGTGTGTGTGTGTGTGTGTGTGTTACTCATCAGTTTAATTAGGGTTGTTTACAGGAGCATGAGTAGCATACCAGTGGTGATACCTGAAGAAGATGTCTCTCCATCAGCAGTCACTAACAGCCTGTGAATTCTCAGAAGGGACCTGACATGAACCCTCTCCCTGATATTTTACCTTAATACTGCTGTGCTTAAGCTGCAGCAAAGTCTTTATAAGTCCTGACATTTCGGGGAGGAGTTCTGTATGCTCAAATGTGAAGTGAATTTCATGTATTTACGTTGTGTCCTGGTCAGCTTACAAATTCTGAAATGCATATACCAAGGAGCCTTTTGTTTCTCTTGTGTACTTGGAGAGTTCTGGTTATTTTTGTTTGGTTTATCAAGACAGGGTTTCTCAGTGTAACCCAGGCTGGCCTCGAACTCAGAGATTTGACTACTTTTGCCTCTCAAGTGCTGGAATTAAAGGTGTGCACCACCGCTGACTGAGTTCGGCTTTAACATACATGTGTTTTTGTTTTTAGATTACTGTAGAGTGCACATTTCTTGACTACATCATGGGAGGGTGCCAGCTGAACTTTACTGTAAGTAGTACTGAGTTTTCTAGCATAGGCTGTTAGATGTTGCCTCCACCCTCCCACCCCCACCCCACTCCATTTTGCAGCATTCTCCTACTGCCAAGCTGCCTTGTTATGAAATTTATACAGTCTGTTTAACATAATTTCCTCGTGGACCATCTAGGTTCATCATGGAGGTTTTTACTTAGTTGATGAGTTGATGAATAATCTCTCCCTCTTTAGAGAAAGCAGATATGCACAAACCAGTGGTTACCCTGCAGTAATTTAAGGAATAGAGAACAAACATGCAAAAACAGCCCCTAAATAACGGTCATTACATGCAGTGATTCATGATTCTTCATCTAGAAAAAGAAGTACAGGTTGTTTTCATGCTGAGGCCTGTTCAGTTGTTTGTGGAAATGTCCTGAGCATTTGTTGGGAGTTGGCAGTAGAGGTTCTGGGATGATTTGGGAACTTGTCTCTAAGTTTTCTTGAACCTGGAGCTCAGGCAGCCCTGCCTTCTCTTTAGTAAGAACTGCTGTCTTGGCAGGTGGGAGTGGACTTCACTGGCTCCAATGGTGACCCCAGTTCTTCAGATTCCCTGCATTACATCAGTCCTAATGGTGTTAATGAGTATCTGACTGCCATCTGGTCTGTGGGATTGGTAATTCAAGATTATGATGCGTGAGTATAACTTTGGAAATCCTCAAGTACATGTTTCCTAATTCCTTAGAAAGGGCACTTTCTGTTTCATCAGCTGGTGTTCTAATAGAAGTGGGAATAGAGCAGCATTCATTCACAAACTTGTCATCTTTGTATTCCCCTGTTTCCCTTTGATCTTTACTTTTTTATTTATTATGTATACAGAAGAGGGTGCCAGACCTCATTACAGATGGTTGTGAGCCACCATGTGGGTGCTGGGAAGTGAACTCAGGACCTCTGGAAGAGCAGTCGGTGCTCTTTAACCTCTGAGCCATCTCTCCAGCTCCCTGATCTTTACTCTTGCTGTGACTAGTTAGAATGTGTTAGATATAGCTTCTTCATTTAATGGTTGATGGAGTCAGCATGACTCATTTCTTTTATTTGATTTCCTTGGCATTTTAATCAGGGGTAAGTTGTATATGTGAGTGAAATCTAGGTGACATAATCTTGTAAACAGTAATAAAATTGATTCTTAGCATATATACATGTTCTTTGCAATAATTAAATTATTCATTCATTCATTCATTTATTCTGAGAAAGGCTCTCACTATTTTCCTCCTTGGCTTGGAACTCAGTATGTAGACCAGCCTGACATTGAAAGCACAAAGGTCCATCTACTTCTGCCTTGAAAGCGCTAGAATTAAAGAAGTGCATCAACACACTCTGCTGAAAATATTTTTTGTTTTGTTTTGTTTTTTGAGACAGGGCTTCTCTGTGTAGCTTTGCACCTTTCCTGGAACTCGCTTTGGAGACCAGGCTGGCCTCGAACTCACAGAGATCCGCCTGCCTCTGCCTCCCAAGTGTTGGGATTAAAGGTGTGCGCCACCACCGCCCGGCTGAAAATATTTTTTAATTGGAGCTTTGACAAGGCTAAAGAGCATCTTAATCTAATTGCTGCAAAGTATTCTGAATGAATTTGCAGTAGTTAGATTTTGACTATATTTGGAGTCCTGGGTGTATTGAGTTGTAGAACCAGTACCTAGCCTGTGCAAAATCCTGGATTCAATTTGCAGTCATAAAACTATATGACTACTACTACTACTACTACTACTACTTCTTCTTCTTCTTATTATTATTATTATTATTATTATTATTAATTTCTTACAACAGCTAGTATGTGCCAGAGATCATTTTATTAGTCAGAATAGATGATGAGTAACAGATGGCAATCAACAGGGTACCAGGCCGGAGTCATTTCACACATGAATTCTTAAAAACATGTAATTAATAAATTCAAACCTAAATGAGTGAATTTTAAAAATTTAGAATGTATCTAGAGTTCAGAAAAAGGGGCAAATTTAGAATAAGAAAAAAATCAGCTTCTTACTAGTCAGAAACAACAAAATTATATTGTCACATTAAGCTAATGAAGTAAATTATATTCACTAAAAATTATGGTGAATATAAGTCACGGTACAAGTCATAATAAATGAAAAGGATTTTTGTAAAATATCTCAGAATTTTAGTAAGGTAAACTAAAAATTGTACTGAAGAACCAAGAAGGAACCATGTTTAAATAGAGAGATCCTATGATAATGATGTGAAATTAATCAGTTTAAATCAGAATTACAGTAGAGTCCTGACAAGTCTTAAAATTCTCTAGCTAGGAGGAGACAGAATCATCCAGACATTTTTCTAAAGCAAAGAAGGGAAGGAGAGGAAAAGACAAGAGGAATTTGCTCTAGCAGTTTTCTTGTTTGGTTTTTGTTTTTAACTTTTGAAAGGATTTATTTATTTTATGTGCATGAGTGTTTTGCCTGTATGTGTGTTATGCCTACCATGTGTGTGCCTGGTGCCAGTGGAGGTCAGAGAGGATGGCATTATGAAGATTGTGAGCCACCATTAGGTACTGGGAACCAAACCTGGGTCCTCTGCAAGAGCAATAAGTGTTCTTAATCTCTGAGTTTCTCTCATCCCTGCTCTAGCAGCTTTTAAAATTTATCTTACAACTCAAGTATAGAACTATACTTGACCAGTTGAATCAAGCGTATGGTAAGAAATAGAACTATATGTACACATAAGTGAATTAAGTAAGAAGAGCATCTAAGAGGAAAGGATTGTAACAGCAACATATTTCATTGGATGGAAATTAAAGCCAGACATAGTGGTGCATATATTTAATTCCAGCGCTGGGGAGGTAGAGGCAGGTGGCATGTTGTGAGTTTGAGGCCAGCCTGGGCTACATAGTGAATTCTAGGACAGCAAGATCTACATAGTGAAACCCTGTCTCAAGACAAAAAACAAAGAATTGAATTTGAATCCATAATTCATACCTGCAAAGTATGATAAACCATACATTATAAACCTGAAGTAGATACTCCTCAACAAAGCAGCCTAACAAAATAGCAGTGAGTTCAGGACTGTTCAGACATTTTTGCCCTCTTCAATTTATAGATTCTATTCCTGGTAACAAGACCTCTGAGGATAAAGGGGCCCAGGAGTGTATGTGTATTCCCCTTTATGGCCATGATTCAGATGCTGCTGAAAAAAAAAAAATCCTTCTACTCATATCTCCTTGGGCTAGAACCTAGCCACCTGATCTCAACTGGCTTTTGGAATAGGTGTGATCACCTTTTCAGGTGTCTGTTATTAAGGGAGGGAGTGCTGTTGTCGGGAAGCAGACGTTTCTGCTTCACATTCTACTTCAAAGTGCTTTTCAGAGTAATGAGAAGTTTAATACCAAAAGTAAACTTGAAAATTTTTAGGAGAAAAAAATATATGTTTGGCTTATAACTTCAGTGTGTATGGCTGGTAAGACAACAGAGGCTGAAATCTTGGAATAATTTGTATGTGTTCACATTTCTTAATACTAAAATCCATGAGGTTGGTAGGGAGATGGCTTCAGTGAGTAAGAGTGCTTTCTATGAAAGCAAAAGAAGCTGAGTTAGATCCCCAGCACCCATAGAAAAGCTTAACATGGCTATGTGTGCCTGTAGTCAGTGTTGGAAGATGGAAGTGGTGAAGGGGAAACAGAAATGGAAAGAGGAAATTCTGTGAGAGAATTTAAAAAGAAAATCTATGGAAGTTTCTAAACCACATTAGAGACAGGCTAGGGACTAGGAAACATACTTTTGACATGACATGGGTTCTATCGTAAATGGAAAATGAACCCCAAGTGCTAAGAATTAATAATACAGGAGGAGTGAGGTGCTTGTACAAGTGAAGGTGCTTCTACCAAGCCTGACATCTGAGTTGCCGTCTGTTCTCCACGTACATGCTGTAGCAAGCACGTGATCCCCTACCCACATAAATAAATAAATGTAGTAAGTACGGGTGAGCATACAAAGACTATTCCGGTAGAAAACTGTTTGGTGGTGTTTTCTAGTAAGGCACATTGGCCATCCATCAGTGTGCCTCTGGGAGAATACCCATACCTGGAAGTACCAATTCACACGTTATATATTCAGGTCCACACTTTGTGTCCATAAACCACAGCTCCAGATAGACATGTGTTTTCTTCCAGAAACTTGAGAGTTTTATAATAGATGACATTTTGCACAGTGTTTCTATGGTCAAATATATGAATATTCACATCAGATGATATAAGTAAATGCTATAAATAACCTCATTACTTGAGGCCTGGTTTTTCTGCCAGACAGTCTTGCTTAAAACAAAAATGTGCTTTTTGTGTTTTGTTCTTTTTTTTTTTTTTTTTTTTTTGCTTCATATTTGTTCAGGGAAATAATGCACAAAGTTTAAATGGAAAGTAGTAGATTATGAGACTTATTTTATTTATTTATTTAATGAGTATATATGTGTGTGTGAGTGTATGTATGTGCACCTCGTGTGTGCAGGGGCCTGTGGATGTCAGAAGAAATATAGGATCCCCTGAACTGTACTTGCACATGTTTGCTAGCCACTAAGTAGGTGCTGGGAAATAAGCCCAGGCCTTCATCAAGAACAAGTGCTCTTAACCACTGAGCCATCTCTTGCCCCATAAATTTTAATTTATGCTTCTCTTGAGGCATTAGGGTGGAGAATGATAGAGGGACATACCGTATGTCCGCCTCTGGCTTCCATGAGTTATACACAGGTGCACACACTCAGATATCACACATGCATACCACATATACCAAAAGAATCTGGAAGAAATTTCTCCCTTTAATGCACAGAAAAACACTTAAAATGAGTGTTTTCCAGTGTTAGCATCAGCATTAGTATAGGGAACACTAGATAATTTTTTTGTTTATAAGTTTTTATTGCTTTGAATTTTTAAAATATAAACATATTATTTTTATTGTGAGTAAATATATATTTTTTAAGCAAAAATTGTTTTATTTGTTTTTCTCTTCTTTTTTAGTGATAAGATGTTTCCAGCTTTTGGCTTTGGAGCTCAGGTGCCTCCTCAGTGGCAGGTAATCTTTTTTTTTTTTTTTTTTTTAACTTTTATTGATTCTTTGTGGATTTCACATCATGCATTCCAATCCCACTTATCTCCTGTACACTTGCATCTTCCCTCTGTCTTACATTCTCCCCGCTCCCCCAGACAAAACCAAATTTAAAAGAAAAACCAAAACAAACAAACAAACAGTAGTAACGAAAAAGAGAAGCATGCTGTCATGGAAGCTGTAGTATGGCCTACTGAGTCACACAATTTACCCGTTGTCCATTCATCTTTACTTGCAAGGGTTCATTGCCAGTCATTGGTCTGGCTCAAGGTCTCTAGCTTCTGCTAAGCCACCAATAATGGGCTCTCACTAGGGCTCCTCTTGGATATCCTGTTGCTGCCTGTGTTGTAGAGATCCTGCAGTTTTGGATCTATAGGTTATCCCCTTCACCTGCTCCAACAGTTCATAGATGAGGTAGATGTCAGGGTGGGCCAACTCATAGCCCTGGTTCTGGGCCTGGGTGGTAGTTGGACTGGTCATCCCGCCACCTTTCCCTCATCTTCACTACCCAGGTGGCTCTCTAGCACTGCCCAGGCTAGTTACCCAGTGTGGCCAGCAAAAAGTGGGGCTAGTTCTCCTGCTCTTAGGTCCTCAGATCCAGGTCACCCCCACTCACAGGACGAGGGCCAGCTCTACTGTTTTGCCCGGGAGGGGTTCAGGGCTCTCTCTCCTGATTGCTATAGGGGACTGGGGTGGGGGCAGCTCTTGTGCCTTCAGGGCTGGCTTACCTGTGTACAGACAACAGGATCAGCTCTAGTGTGCTGCCCAGGTGGGGTGCAGAGCCCACTCTTATGTTGCTCCAGCTTGTGAGGGGCAAGGCTAGTTCACACTCTAGTGACCCCAGGGCCAGCTCTCTTGCTTGCAGAGAGAGGAAGGATAGCAAGGGGTGGAGGGAGGAGGGCATCTTTCCTTCACACATGCCGCTTCCTGGCAGACAAGGTGGGACGGGGCAGTTCTGTTGCTCTCACGCCCTCAAAGCTGGCTTACCTGTGTCCCTAACAACAGGGTCAGCTCTAATGTGCTGCCCAGGTGAGGCGCATGCCTGCGGTGAAGGGTGGGGCCGTCTTTCCTGAGTGCAGGATAGGCGTGGGGGTGGGAGGAGGATAGAGGAGGGGGCAGCTCTTCCCTGATGGGCGGGACCAGCTCTCCTGATGTAGTATCCAGCAAAAGCCAGGGCCAAAGAAGGGTAGAACTGGCTCAACACAGCATGGTTCCAGTGACCCCTCCCCCCTGTGGTAACATGGACCATGGACATCATCACTGACCCCAGCTGCAATAGGACTATGGATTCAGACATGGCCCTTGGCAGCATCTTGGGCCTAGAAGTCACCATGGCCCTAGTGGCAGCACAGCCCTGGAGCACCAACATGGTCTTAGGTGATTGACCAGAACCTGGGCGTCTGCAGAGTCCTCAGTGGTAACAGGAACTGTGGACAGCACCCCAGACCCCAGCTGCTATAGGGCCACAGACCCAGACATGGCTCTAAGCTGCAGCCTGGGTCTGAATGCCTCCATGGCCCCAGGTGGCAGCACCAGCCACCCAAGTAAATATGGCCCCAGCAGTGGCATGGTTCTTGGACACTGACATGGTCTTTGGTGGCTGACCAGACCCTGGTCATTTGGCCCTTGGTAACAGGAGCCACGGACATCAACTCAAGACCCTGGCTGCTGCAGGGCCATGAATGCAGACATGGCCCTCAGTAGCAACACTGGCCCAGGTGACACCATAGCCCTTGGACACACTCATGGCTACAAGCATCTGTGTGGTCTTTGCTAGCAACATGGGCCACAGACCCTGACTGTGATAGGACATGGATCCAGACATGGTTCTAGGCAGGAGCCTGGGCCTGGATGTGACCACAGTCCCAGGTGGCAGAGCAGGCCACTGAGAGTGGCATGGCTCCCATGGCAGTGTGGCCTTGGACACCAATATGGCCTTAGTTGGCAGCTCAGACCCCTGGTATCAGCACAGCCTTCAGTGGTCTTGGGAGCCATGGACATAAACACAGACCCTGGCTAAACCAGGGCCATGGACCCAGATATGGCCCCAGGTGACAGCACTGGCCACTCCAATTGGCTTGGCCCTGGCAGCAGCATAGGTCTTGGACACCAACATGGTCAGAGGTTGTGTCCTAGACCATGGGCATCAGCGTGGTCCCCCATAACATCACAGACCAGGAACATCAACTCAGATCCTGGCTGTGGTCCTTGGCAGCAGCCAGGCCCAAGATATCACCATGGCCCCAGGTGGTAGTGCAGGCCACCCCGATTGGCATGGCCCCTGCAACAGTATAGCCCTCAGACACCATCATGGCTCCAAGTGGTGGCCCAGACCAAGGCCTCTTCATAGCTGACAATGGCAACAGGAGTCACAGACATCAACTCAGGCCCCTCAGCTGCTTCAGAACTCAAAGACCTGGCCCTTGGCTATAGCTTGGACACCAATGTCACCTTGGATTTAGGTGGCTAGTAAACCATTCACGTTAGCCTATTCCTCACCACCTTCACATCTTCAGATCTGCCTCTCGCTCTCTCATTTCCCCACACTGTACTGGCTCACCATAATGGTGCCCAACCATCCTGGCGCCATGGCTTTTGGTTGGGTCACAGGTGGCAGGCACATGGTTGAGTCCTACCTGCCCTGGCTCAGGGCATGGCGCAGAGTTGTTGCTTTTCTTCTGACATGTCTGGGCCTAGAAAACTTGGGTGACACTTGATAATGGTGGTGCCAGACCACCCGGTGCCAGAGGCACTGGGCGGGCTCCTGGTTGAGTGTGCCCCTGCAGACCAAGAAGTCAGGGGGTGGAGCTGTCTGTGTCTACACTGGCTCAGGCCTGGAAAGGGCCGAGCTGCCAGGAAACCTTTTAAAGCGTTACTCTGGACTAGCAAACAGGCCTCACCAGTCCTTTTCTTCTGGCAGGTGTCTCATGAGTTTCCAATGAACTTTAACCCGTCTAACCCCTACTGTAATGGTAAGTAAGCCGAGAAGCCAAACGTGAAGGCCACCTCACTCCTTCTTGTCTTTTTCTTTCAGGTTGGAGCTACTCATATTTCATTTCTAAATTTCAGGTTGTGACACATTAACTTTCTGTTGTGTATAGCAGAAAAACCACCCCAAGTTGGTGACTACAGTGGTAAAGATAATTATGAGGCGAATTAGTACTATGATGATGGAGGGTAATCCCTTCTACCTTAAGAATCTTAGTAGAACAAAACCATTTACCATCTTAGGAGTAGGTCACTAAAAGTCATCATAAAATAAATTGACTATAAAATAAACTTCCCATAAGTGAGTAGTTCATTATTAAAGACTCTGGAGGAAACGTTTGGAGAAGCAGTCACTCTTCTCAAGTAAAAACTGTCGGGCTTCCCATTTCTTAGTGCTTGCTCAGTATTCACTCACTAGATAGGACGGTGACAAGGACAGAGCTGAGCTCCGAGCACATCTCTGTGTGCAGCAGGAAGCTGGTGTTTGCCTTCCATTTCACTTTTTCTTTATGCTTCAGATGCACAAAGTGCTTCCTCCTTAAAAATAATTTTTTGAAAAATCAGATTGAACAACCAACCTGCAATACCAAGACTCCTACTAAATTATGTAAGACAACGTTTTGGGTAAGGAAAAGTAGGTGTGTGTTTGTGTAGTTGGAGATATTACTTAAAATTCTATATTCTAAATTGATACCCTGCAGAGGGTCCCTTTTACATCTACAAAGTGTATAGTAGCTTCTAGAGACAAAGAGTATTTTTTGAGTATTTGTATTTCCGACTCACAAGTCAGAAGAGCATAGGGCTACTTCTGGGGGTTGTTTCTTCTTTGTTCTAAGATACCTTTCCTGTACTAATTAATTCAGTATTCTTTTAAGGCACTTTTAGTGCATGGTTGTGACCATTTTTTTATGTCTAGATATTTGTAATTGAGTTTATTTTTAAAATGTGCTTTTTAAAAATGTGCTTTTGTTAGTGTGTTAATTTTGGTTTGTGATTTTATTTATTTGTAAAGTTTTATGATAAAGTTTATAAAAACCATTTATTATTAAAAATAAAATAAAGAAATGTCCTTGGTGCTTATCTGAAATTGGAATTGTTTTTGGAATATAACTTAGGTTATACGACAACTCATTCTATAATTTATTGCTCTATAAGTAGTGTGGGAGTTGGGGATTTAGCTCAGTGGTAGAGCACTTGCCTAGCAAGCACAAGGCCCTGGGTTTGATCCTCAGCTTTGGGGAAAAAAAAAAGTAGTGTGACCCCATCCCATAGTCTGGAAAAACAACCAATTTGGTTGTAGATTACAGATACACTATATAGAAAAGGGAAGACTTAAGGCACCAAAGTTAAATTCCCTTTTTAAAAAGATATCATTGAGCCTAGTTGCCTAAAAATGACATTTTACTTATTGCTTTAATGCAAGGAAGTATTTCAGTATAATTCAGTTTTAAGTGAGTAGTTGAAGACTTTATATTTGTGAAGAGAGTAAATTGTTAATACCTAATACCTTCAGGATACAAAGCAAGCATAATAATACAAATGGAGAAAATACTTCTGTCTTTGTCAGTGTTCTGTTGCTGTGAAGAGACACCATGATCTAAAGCAAGAGACTTGTTTTTGTTGAAAAGTTTTCTACAGGGCTGAAGAGATAAGTCAGTGTATAAGAACACTTTCTATACAAACATGAGGACCTGAGTTCAAATCCCAGACACCCATGTAAAAAGTTGGGTATGACTGCACATTCCTGTAGCCCCATTGGAGGGCACAGACAGGTAGATCTTGAGAGTTCACTGGTTAGTCAGCCTAACCAAAATGATACCCTGTATCATGTGTATCATACCCTGTTTTAAGGCAGGAGATGGAGAGCAATAGAGCACACCTGACACCTTGTTATGGTGTCTGTATGGCATGTACAGGCATACATACCTGCACATTCGCTTGCATGTACCATATATACACACCACACATATACACTACATACAAATGAATAAAAATTTAAAATACACTAAAGTAAGAAAATAAAACTTCAAAATATACCATAAACAAGTATCTGTGGTTTCAAAACATAGGGCAGGGAGTTCTTTTGGTATTTGTAGCATTTGCCTGTATCCTAAACTATCATTGAGGACAGACAGAATCAAAATACCTAGCATGTTCATTTGTAGACAGCTTTTCACCAGGATTCTAGTCGGCTCACCAGGCCATGCTGTTTTAACAGAAATGTCTCCACACCTCAGTGACTTACAGTGACACATCTGTGCCTTACTCGTTTGACTTGTAGCTAGATCACAGCTGTTTTCCATGTTTCTTTTCTAGTTAATTTTTATAAGATAGGTCTTGCCATGTAGTTGAAGCTATAAACTTGGCATCTTCCTACCTCAGTTTCCTGAGTCCTAGGATTGTAGATGTAACACCTCACCCAGCTCTCCTATGTTTCTTAGTCTGGGACTTGGCCTGAAAGACCAGCTCTTCACCTGCTGGTCCTGTGACCCAGGAACAGAGTACAAGAGCTAGAGAAAACAGGCAGTGGTTCTTAAAGCATCTGCTTAGATGCAGGGGCCCTGTTCACTTACATGCATTGAATCATATACAGCCCTGTTCAACTTGCTGTTAATAAGACTGGCAGGCCCAATTGTTTACAGTTTCTACAGGAAACAAGAAACAGCCCATGTGAATATTAAAACTAATGCTGTCCACTATACCATGCCTGACCCTTACTTGTATCGCCTAATTGTTGAGAACAATCAGCCTTATAACCTTATATTTTTATAGAACTTTGATCACATGTGCAAATGAATGTTCTCTCATTATTTTTTTTTCTTTCTGCTTAACAGTTGTAAGATGCTGCACTTTTTTCATCAAAAACACATCAAAGTTAAGCATAAATATAAGTCCCATCTGAGATGAAAATGCATGCTTTCTGCTTGGAGAGGCTGTGTTTGTAGCTTTTTATAATGAAAGATAACCATGAAGAACTCTTGAATGTGAAACTTTTCCCTAGTCAAAGCACTTTTTGTTGTTGTTTGTTTTCTTTTGTTTTGTAAGTTGTGATAGGGACTCACTATAGTCAAGGTGATTTTGATACTTCCACCTCAGTCTCCCTAGAGCTGGGATAACAGCTATTATTCACCAGACTTGACATGTATATAATTGTGCTTCCCAGTACTGTGGGCTAACAAATTACATTTGAGGATTTTTAATATTACTTTCTTTGATCTAGGAATCCAAGGCATTATAGAGGCTTATCGGACCTGTCTTCCTCAGATAAAACTCTATGGACCAACTAATTTTTCTCCAATTATAAATCACGTGGCCAGGTTTGCAGCTGCAGCCACACAGCAGCAGACAGCATCTGTAAGTGCTCTAGGCACAGGAACAGGGTGTGGTTGGTACTTCTTCCTGGTTGCCGTACTGTTGTTTATTGAGTTTGTCAGGATACTAAATCAAGAGTGAAAAGTTATGATACAATCAGCATTGGTTTGGGAGAGGTATCTGTTGCTACTAATGTTCACTAAAACAACATAATGCTTGCATTTGTGAGTCTTTTCTCTGGCTTTGGAAGTAATTTGTTTAGATTCTACCAAAAGGGAGGGGGGGCTATTACTTAACTTTTAGAAACATACTTCATGAGAAGGCTTTTGAATACTTTTATCAGTTGCTGGTATTGCATCACTTAACTATACTACTGAGGTTTGAATTAGTTGGCCATTACCAGTTGGATGTTGGGTACCAAATCTCTCAAGCGGTAGTATATTTAGAAGTAGGGACAGGGGTCACGGGGACCTTGTTGTGCAGGTGCTGAAAAAGTTAAACAAGATAATTCATATAAAGTGCACAGTGCCTGGGTCAGAGAAAACACTCCCATACTTATAAGTTACTGTCATAAATCTTATTCCTATCCTAGATTTAACTGGCCCAAAAAATGAAATGACAACTTTATGTGACATTTTATTGCACTGGAAAGTTTCATCCAAAAAGAAAAAAAAATTGTAAATTTTTTCAAAAGAAAAGAAATTTACTTCTGCAGAAGAAGTTTTGGATCTGTTGAGATTGGGCTTCTCATCTGCTCCCTTGCTCCTTTGACATGTTTAGTGGTTCAGTTTAATGAGTATTTATTCCTCTGATTACTTGAAAGGTTTCTCTTCGACATTTAGATGTCTTCTGTGTATTTTTTCAACTTATTCTGTGGTGTGTTGCATTTGTAATGAATCTTCAGTTTTTTTAAGAGTTGATCCTTGTCATCAGAGAATTCCAGAATATTTTATGCAGATGGTATCCTAGAGGCAGTCTGGCAGTGAAAATGAGTGAGACAGATGACTCATTAACCTAGATCACTCCTTTTACGGTTTGACCTTCACCTGCTCAGTCGATATGTTTTCTTTTTTGGCAGCAATACTTTGTGCTCTTGATCATCACGGATGGCGTAATCACAGACCTTGATGAAACCAGACATGCTATCGTCAATGCTTCCAAATTGCCCATGTCTATCATCATCGTGGGAGTTGGGGGAGCTGACTTCAGTGCCATGGAGTTTCTGGATGGTGATGGAGGAAGTCTCCGCTCCCCATCAGGAGAGGTGGCCATAAGAGATATTGTTCAGTTCGTGCCTTTCAGACAATTCCAGAATGTGAGTGCCGCTCTTTCTGACTTAAACCCAGACCTTCAGGTTGCTTTTGCTTTTGCATGTGAGAGGTTTGATTTGATTGGGCATTTTTGTATCTTTTGTGCTTTTCCTATGATAGTATGATAAACTTAAAATGAAACTGTTATGAATATGTTGATTTTTTTTTTTGTTACTTTTGTATTAATTACTTTCCTCATAGTTGTGAAAAGTTACCTGAAAAGACAACTGGAGGAAGGAAAAGCTTCCCTTGGCTGGTGGTCCATTGTGGTGGAAAAGGCATGGCAGGAGTCTAGAGCAGCTGGTCACAATACATCCACAGTCATGCAGAGAGGATGACTTTGGGTGCTGCCTTACTTAGGGTTTTTATTGCTGTGATAAAACACTATGATCTATAGCAACCTGGGGAAGAAGTTTATTTTGCTTACACTTTCTTATCACAGTCCCTCATGCAGGGAGGAACCTGGAGGCAGGAGCTGAAGCAGAGGCCACAGGAATGCTGATTATTGGCTTGCTTCTTCTAGCTTGCTCAGCTTGCTTTCTTATAGAACCCAGGATACCAGCCTAAGGGTAGCACCACCTACAGTGGGCTGGACCCTCCAATATCAATCACTAATTGAGAAAACGTTCTATGCTGGGTGGCGGGGGTGCATGCCTTTAATCCCAGCACTTGGGAGGCAGAGGCAGGCACATACTGCTAAGTTTAAGGCCAGCAAGTTCTGGGACAGCCAGGGTTGCACAGTAAAACCCTGCCTTGAAATAAAAAACAGAGAGAGAAATAGAGAAAGACAGAGAGAAATAAAAAAAGAAAGAAAGAAGGAAGGAAGGAAGGAAGGGAGGGAGGGAGGGAAAGAGAGGGGGGGAGAAAGAAAGAAAGAAAGAAAGAAAGAAAGAAAGAAAGAAAGAAAGAACGAACATTTCTTAGTTGAGCTCCCTCCTCTCAGATAACTAGCTTATATCAAGTTAACATAAACCAGACAGTGCAGATGCTTAGCTCAACTTCTCTTTGCTTAGTCCAGGACTCTGATGCATGGAATAGTGCCACTCATACTCAGGGTGGGTCTACTCACCACTCCAGTTAAACTGCTCTGGGGACAGAGAGAAGGCCGGAGATTTATGTCCTGGGTGATTCTGGATCCTATTGAATGGGCAGTCAAAATAAGCTACACTTTGTAACTACAGAAAAACAAGTCACTAGCCAAACCTCTAGGAGAAAAGCTCTTAGAAGCAGGGTATGTTAATACATCTTTAGTTCTCTCACTCTAAGACCAGTTTGGACCATGTAGTGAGTTCCAACCTATCTAAAGTCCCATAGGGAGACACGTCTCGGTGGGGGGGGGGGGGGGAGTCAGATAAAAATCTGTTAGAAGATACTGTACCTAGCTTGGTCCAATGTTAATACGTTGTAGACTATTTTATAGGAATTATGTAATTATGATTCATCACCACAGGGAGCCCTTATGTTGTGCCTTTGTTGGTGCATCTACTTCCCATCTGCACCTGTGCCTCCTTAGCCCGTGGAATCCACTAAGCTGTTCATTTCTATAATCTCAGAAGTTCAGGAATTTACATAAATATTTGGGTAAGATGGTACATGCCTGTAGTAACAACAGCACATGGGAGGCAGCAAGTGTAAATTTGAGGCTGGTCTGGGCTGCTTGGAGAGATACTACCTCAGAAAACAAACAAGTAAATTTTACATAAATGGAATCATACTGTATACGTACTACAAGGCTGCCTTTTTTCTTCCAGCACGGCTCTTCTTAGAGTCACCCAGGGTGTTGATGCGTTGCTCCTGAGTTTTGTTTGACTTTTGAATTCTTGAGACAGTTTCAACCAGGAATTTCCAGTGTAGACCAGGCTGACCATTTTGAGAGGAACATGGAAAAATTTAATGTATAATGCTATATGAAATATAGTCTTACATCACATATATAAAAAAGCAAAAATAGAAACCCATATGTGAATATTTTAGCAGCTTTATGTATAATAGATAAAAGCTGGAAACAACCCAGATGTCCTTCAAGAGGTAAATGATGAAGGAAACTATGGTACATCTTCTATAACATGGGATACTTACGAATAGACTTTAAAAAGTACCTGGTTCTTTTACAAAGGCTGATAGGAAGGCCTTACATGAAGGTTGCTTGGGAAAAATAAGCATTCAGAATCAATTCTGTTTAAACTCATGTTACTCCTGTAATCATAGACTGTGTTTCATATAGCATTATACATTAGATTTTTACATGCTCATTTCAGTTGGTGACTGATACCCAAAACTCCTTTTAAAATTCTTTTATAGTATTACTATAGAACTTATAGGTAATTAAAATGGGGATTGCATTTAGTAGTCATGAGAATGACTAATAAACTCTTTGTATGACTAACATAAAGTCTTTAGACACAAATAGAACAATCTTTTAACATGACTTTCATATAGACCTTCAATAAGAGGAAAAAGTTAAAGATACATTTAAAAAATAGGCCATGAATGTTAGCACACACCTGTAGTCTTAGCACTAAGCAAACAGACACAGGAAAGATATCAAGGTCACTCTGGAGGCAGAGGCAAGAAGAACTCTGTAAGTTCAAGGCCAGCCTGGTCTACATAGTGATTTCCAAGCCAGCCAGGGCTACATAGTGAGACCCTGCCTCAAAACATAGGAGCCATAGCAACAGCAGAATTATCAAATATGAAATGAATGGCACCAAAGAACTTGACAGATATTAGCAATGATAATGATGGCAATTATAAATAACATTGATTATTTTCCCCATATTATGTGGACTGTTCCTAATGTACAAGCCTAGAGGTTGGGAATTTCCACATTTTAATGACTGCTGAGTTATCTGTAATCTTTTATCATATAGCCAGTATATTAGCCAAATGTGGTTGTGTATGCCTGCAATTCTAGCACTTGGTAGGTAGAGTCAGGAGGATGGAGAGTTCCGGGTCATACTTGACTGTATAGTGAGTCCAAGGCCAGCTTGAGCTACAAGAGACAAACAAATAAGCAAGCCAGCAAATCTCCAGTTGGTAACAGTAACTGTGATTTTGTTTCTCCTCAAGGCTCCGAAAGAAGCCCTTGCACAGTGTGTCTTGGCAGAGATTCCCCAGCAGGTGGTGGGCTACTTCAACACATACAAACTCCTTCCTCCCAAAAGCCCTGCTGTGAAATAGGAGGAGCCAGGACAACTCCAGGATTCATAAGCCTCGTGGAGCAATGCCATCTCTTATGCAGAATGAAATCTTATCTACCTTATGTGCTTTTCACCCTCCGTGTTCCCAATATAAACCCAACTTTTTGTATGTATTTTATTTGTTTAAAACATATGTTTTATATTTTTTGAAGAGGACAGTAGCAAATTCATCTCTGCTTCATAAATTCGGTGATTGTTAGTGATGTCTAGAAATTCTAAGAGTGCTATTTGGAATTGAATTTAATATGGGAAAAGTGGGGATTTGTTGGTTTGTTGTCTACTTTCTATAATGAAAATGCTATTTTTAAATGTTGTCAGAGCGAATGAGGAATGACAGGATGATATCGTTTGCAGGTTGCTATACTGTTTATAGTAAATATCTTGCAGGCCCAAGTCTGTACTTGTGGCTGTGAGAGCTCCTTAAAACAAGTAGTACTGAATTTGTACCTGTGACTTTATATTTGTCCCTTTCCATGCTGCAGTGATGCATTATACATAATTGTTTTCACATGGGGCTTCATGAAAAGCAGGCGCTTACTCAGTTTTTAAAATGTACAATCAACCAGTGGAAAGATCCTTGTAGACAAGACAGTTTTGCCTTTTGAAATCTCTTCTTTTCACTGTGAACTATTGCACACAAAATGGTCAGGTTTGGCCTTTCTTTTATTGAGTAAAGAAGACACTTGAGCTTCTGTGGAAGTGCAAATGATAGGTCATCCCAGAGGCTACATTGACTAGGTCAGTGTAAGGTAACTAAGTGATTGGGATTGGTTCGTCCATTAAAGCTGTGAGGACCAAACATTTAAGATGAAAATTCATAGTTGTAGGCTAGGCATGGTGGCATACCATGCTAACACTTGGGAGGCAGAGGCAGGAGAATCATCAGAAGCCAACCTGCCTATGTAGCAAGTTCCAGGACAGCCAGCTACACAGTGAGAAGATGTTTCAAAATAACAAAGAAAAATGAGTAATTGAGAAATCCACTTCTTCTATCTAATGGCATAATTGGGAGAGGTCATTTTTATTCTTTTCTTACTATGGTCCTGTGCATTGATTTGTATAAATTTTTTTAGATATTTTTGCCTTTTAAAATGGTATTTTTGTTTTCTTTAAACATATAGTTCATTATTTATTAATCAAAATTCCCTTTTTCATTTCAATAA
The DNA here is from genome assembly GCF_903995425.1 of Onychomys torridus. Lineage (NCBI taxonomy): Eukaryota > Metazoa > Chordata > Mammalia > Rodentia > Cricetidae > Onychomys > Onychomys torridus. The sequence continues at coordinate 20,947,475 of NC_050444.1, read as the reverse complement.
TGTACTATTTCCTAAGTTCAGAGTGGATTCTGTTAAGCATAAAACCTGATACAGCATTTAAAAAGAAAAAGCGACACACACAAACAGTACCCTTTACTAATGGCTACATTTAGATAGTATGGACTTAGTATGCTTCTTTTGAAGAATACAATTATCTCAACTTTACCCTTTGAAACATACTGCTTCCTGAGCACCACATTTTTGGAATAGATTCTGAAACATTTGCCTGAAACTCTCGATGTCAAATACTTTGCCTGTCTATGAAATGGCCAGTCATCACTAACAGTTTAACATTTAGAATTGTGTATTGTCACATATTCTTACATGGAAGTCTAGCACTAGTCAGCGTTCCTGTCAGTGTTCCTGAGTCCCTCTGCTGCTGCCTTGTCTTTGTTCTCTGCAGACTTCTCAGAAAGAGCTTATTGTTGAGGTCTGGCTCAAAGACAGTCTGTTTGTCTTGTTTGCCTAGCCCAGTGAGCAGATGCCTCCTTCCCACCTGGGTAGCTGGCATCTTGGTATGTGCTATTAACCTGAGGCAGTGCACCTCGATAGCAGGGTTTCTTAAATTTATTTTTGAGTCATTTCACTCAAGACATTTTTATGCAACCCCAGTTTTATAAGCATTTAAGGTAGGTATAAAATCAAACATTGCAAGTAAATCAAATGAAATTTATTTTAGGGGGCTGGAAAGATGGCTCGGGGTTCAGAGCATATATTACTCTTGCAGAGGACCTGAGTTTGGTTCCCAGTACCTACATCAGGCAGCTTGTACATTGTATACAGTTGGCTGTAACTTTAGCTTCAGGGGCCCTGATGCCCTCCTCTGTCCTCTATGAGTACTGCACACAAGCATACACACACATAGACACACATAATTCCAGTTTCAGGGGCCCTGATACCCTCCTCTGCCCTCCATGAGTACTGCACATATACATACATACACATAGACACACAAACTTATTTAACACAGTTTTTGTTAGACTTACAATTTTACCATTTATTAAAGGTGAAAGCATATTTGCCTATTCATGAGGTGGATATGCTTTGTTTTTAAATAAGAATTTGATCTCAGCTCGATCTATTGCAGTACATAGAGCAACTTTGGTGTACTTCAGACTTGATTGATATTTTGATTTTATAATTGTCACATAAATACATAGTACAGAATGTCATAAATATGTTTAGGAGTGTTTCAGAAGTTGGACATTCTGTCCTTATCCTAAGCCAAAACACATTGAAAGATTTTTGAACGAGGCTGAAGCTGACAATTTTTAAAAATCAAAATTCCTAACACAATACAACCTAGAGATATTGATTTGACATTTACTGGATTCAGAATGGCAGGAGGTATTGAAGTCTTTGTTTTCTATAACTAAGCATTTATGCTTCAGAAAGCTAGTTTGCGCAGTAAAATGGCTGTAATTCCTAAAACATAAGTAACCTGAGTGGAGCTGAGGTACTCGGGCAGTGTTTGTTGTTGTTATTCATGGCCTGGCAGCTGTGTAATGCAAAGTGAACTGGGTGTGTCCTCAGCACCAAGGCTGCAGTGCCCTTGAGTATATAATATGGGCAAGCCCCTCCAGAAACACCTCAGATTCATTAGACAGTTGCTTTTGAATTAATTATTGGCCATTGTGCATTAGACCTTAGAAACCTTTTACTGAAGTTGGATTTTTCAGTCAGTTACGTGACTACTTATGGGCCATGGCCCACAGTTCAAAAACCTGGGCTCTACAGCATGATTCATTAGTAACAATTCAATTATCAATAGAGGAAACAAATACTGCTTTTCTTTCTTTTTCTTTTCTCTCTTTTGAAACCATTATTGTTTCACACATCTCAGTTCCCTGTGCTTGGGAAGATGCCACAGTGCTTTTCAGGGCTTTCTTTTGCATACAGAGGGAGCCAGCACAGAAATGGCTTACAGATTCTCGGTGTATGTGACACAGTGGCAGAGGGGCTTCTCTGGCTCTGAAGCAGAGCTCACTGCTTGCTCAGCCCCAGACAGTACTCAGAACTGTAGACCCTTCTTCATGCTTTCAGTGGGCATCTGGCAGCCATCTTTCTGCCATTTGGTCTGAACAGTTTTATATTCTGGCTTACCAGAATTGTTTCCTGTTAAAATAGTTTTTTCTTTAAATGACTCCTCTTGATCAGGTTTTTATAGATATGTTATTTATAAGACTGTAATTCTGGCAAATTAAAGCAATCCATACATTATTTTCAGTTTGAAATAAAAGCATTTATAACTTCTAAATTGTCATTTTATAAAACTCTTAGTTTCAGTACTTAACTTCTTTCCATGCCATTTTATATTAAAATATTTATTTTCCTTGTGCCATTATTTGAACAATGCCATTCATTCGTAAAATACGTCTAAAATGAAAATCACCAAATTGATTTTCATTGCTCTGTAACCACAGATAATACATGCATATATTCAGAAATAGTATTCCCACTGGTCTAGTCACCTCGTCTTCTGTTTAAAATTGATTTTTTTAAAAAGCCATTACAATTTTAAGTCTTTTGAGGGATTTACAAGTGTTCACTTTAGACAGTGCTTGGTCAGCTTTTCCAGGATAGATTCGGGGCCTCATTGCCGTTTGTGCTGCATTTTGACCTGCTTTCCTCCTTTCGTACATTTCCTAGAGAGCCGTCTTAGAGAGTACGCTCTGGTCTGTTTTTCAGGAAAGTGATGTAAGGTAAGGTAGCAGCTGGGTGAAAATTGTGAGCAGTTGTGTTGCTGTGGATGTCACAGTATGTGCATAACTTACCAATATATATGAATTTGTGTCAAATCTGCCTTCTGTGTGAATTCCCTTTGGATAAAGTCACTTCTTGATGTAACATGACTGTTTTGTTTTCATTTGTATTTCTCTGCATCTTACCAAAATAATAGAAAATGGAGCTGGGTGAATGGCTCAGTGGATAAGACCACTTGCTACTTAAGTTTGAGGACCTGAGTTCAGATCCTTGTACCCCTGTAATAAGCCGAGCATGGCCACACAGGCTTTAACCTTAGCACTGGAGGGAATGGGTACAGCTATTAGCCTAGCTAGGAACCGGCAAGTACCAGGTTTAGTAAGAGGTCCTTACTTAATGGAATAAGGCAGAGAAAAAATAGAGGACACTTGGTGTCCTCTGGCCTATGCATCCCTCAAACACTTATTCATTTATTCATATACCATATACAAGAAAAACAATAGAAAAGTTAGAAATAAATAGAAAATTAGTCTAATTTTAGGTGCTATTAAAAACCACCATAGACTGATTCATAAATAACCCAGGCTGGTGTAGTTGGAGACCTTCTCTCCAGCCCCCGCCAAGCCCTGTTAGTCCAACAACCCACTTAAAATACAAACACACAGACACTTACATTATTTAAACTGCTTGGCCTTTAGCTCAGGCCTACCATTGTCTAGCTCTTACTCTTATATTTAGCCCATTTCTATTAATCTATACTTTGCCACATGGCTTACCAGTACCTTACATCTTTCTTGTCATGGTGGCAGCTGGCAGTGTCTCTCCAGCCAGCCTTCCATTTCCCACAATTCTCCTCCTCCTTGTCCCGCCCGCCTACCCTATCCTTCCTGCCTGGCTACAGGCCAATCAGCACTTTATTTATTTTAACCAATCAGAGCAACACATTTGACATAAAGAACATCCCACAGCACTTCCCCCCCCCTTTTTTTTTCAAAAAGCAAGGTTTTAACTTCTATATAGTAAAATTTCAGATAACAAAACAATTATCAAGCAAGAATTACAGTTACAATATTAAAGAAGATATCCTATCTATCATATTTGTGAGTCTAAGATTTTATATCTATCTTTTATCATAACTGAGGAAATTATAACTATCTAGTCTTCAACCATATCAAAGACCTCAGAAGGATATAATATTACCTGAGAACCGAGAGGATGCAAGCAACTTTCGGGAATCTTGTAGTGTAGACAGAGACAGCTGGCAGCCTGGAGAGTCACCTAATGTTCCTTTGTAAAGCTAGGGCATTTGTCTTCAGTCCACAGGGCTAGAATCTCTTGGTCACTTCTCTCAGTGTCTTGTAGAATGTCTGGCAGTTTCCTCTGTGAAGCAGGAACCTGAAGGACCATTTTGTCAAGCAAAGTTCAGTGGCCACATCTCTATGGGTTCTGCATGTCCAGTTGATCAAGCAGTCCAGGCAATAACAGTTTCTTGCCCAAATGGCCAAGGTAAAGATAAACTCCATATGAAGTGTCTTCAGTGCCCATCCTCCTCTCTGAAGTAAATTGGTGCTGCCAGGAGCAGACATGTCTCACTGTCCAGAAAGTCTAAATTTTAAAAATATTTTAAATGCCATATTTTGTAGACCTTTGAAGTGTTTGAAGATTACCTGTCTATCTGAAATATATCTATGTATACCTAAAAAACTTAACATGACTATAAGTTTGACTATCATAGAAGACTAATTGATCTTTATTTCTTAATTATCCATTACAATCTAAATGAGTTGCATAAACATAATACCTCAGATGAGAGTAGAAATATATATACAGTATAACAAAATTAACCTTAAGTTTGTATCTATAGACTAAAATCTATACCAATGTAAAATATTTTAAACAAGTTGTTCTTTAAAAGTAAGTTTATTAATCTACCCTTTCATCCTATTATATCTATATCATATGCCCTTTTTTTTTTCTTTAGAAAGAGATCACATTTATAATCAACCTGATTTAAATAAAAAGATTGGTTTTTCTCTGTCCCACACCAGAGGGCTCTGGATTTGGGACACAAGAATCTCTTAACCTTTTCTTTTAGCAATATGCCTGGGTTTAGAGAAGGAGTGAGCCAATTCCATCTCCAAAGCCAGCTTGATAATTTTGGGAATTTGGGCGTAGTTTCTCTTACTACTTCCTGCTGGAGGGAGGCGTTGTATCTTATGGGGACACAAAGAAAATTTTAGGATTATGGAGTAGTCTGTGAGGGTAAACCTTTGATCCAGTTGCCTTGAAACCATTCTGGATGTTGGATCAGCTGGGCCATGGTGTCATCGGAGACCTTTCAGGTGGTCTTGGCTGATCAAACCTGATGTATCTTAATCTGAAGCAAATCCACAGCCTCTGGCTTTCTGTGGAAACAAAAGCAGAGACTCTTTTCCAAAGCAACATATCCTAATATCCAAATTTTGAAGTCAAGGTACCTTTAAAATTTACAAATTGGTTTAACTCAACAGCTTTTTACCATCAAATCTTTTTCTGCAGTTAAAAATCCCAAAGACAACACAAACCAGATTCTCTATGTAATATCCATCTTTGTAAGACTAAAACGCCACTGTGGCTGCTGGCTCCACTCACTTCAGCTTCCCAAAGTGGCGGTGATACAGTTTACTGCTAGCTCTGGGTCTGGAGCCATGTGTATCAACTATCAGAAGCAGTTCTAATCAAAGCAGCACATAGTAAAGTGCCGCTTGTAGACTCCTCATTCCCGCCACACTTCAGGTCAGACCAGGAACCCACTATAGTAGCTCAAACTGGCAGGCTGCTGCAAACTTGACAGAGACAACTAGGAAGCTGTTTTTAGCTCTGTTTTAGAATCTTTTTTGTCAGGTTTTAGATGGAAACTCTTGCCAACACATTGGGTGCCATTTTTAGCTGGAGACCTTCTTTCCAGGTGCCACCAAGCCCCCACGGTACCATAACCCACATATAAAATAATCACTCAGACGCTTATATTATTTAAACTGCTTGGCCATTAGCTCAGGCCTACCATTGTCTAGCTCTTACTCTTATATTTAGCCCATTTCTATTAATCTATACTTTGCCACATGGCTTACCAGTACCTTACATCTTTCTTGTCATGGTGGCAGCTGGCAGTGTCTCTCCAGCCAGCCTTCCATTTCCCACAATTCTCCTCCTCCTTGTCCCGCCTGCCTACCCTATCCTTCCTGCCTGGCTACAGGCCAATCAGCACTTTATTTATTTTAACCAATCAGAGCAACACATTTGACATACAGAACATCCCACAGCAGCCTGGGAAGTTCAAGAGCATGATGCAGGCGTCTAGAAGGGGCCTCTGCTGTGTCATAACATGGTAGAAAGGCAGAGAACATATGTGAGCCGGGGAGAAGAAACTGAGCTGAACTTAACCCTTTGCATCAGGAACCCACTTCCACAGTGACTGATCTGTACCTGTGATAGAAGCATTAACAATTCAATAGGGCTAAGAAATGAATGGTAACTGATTAAAAAAAAAAAAAAAGATTAAACAGCAAATATGAGGTTGTCTTAGGGTTCCTAGTGCTGTGAAGAGACATGCCACAGCAACTCTTATAAAGAAAAACATTTTATTAGAGTGGCTTACAGTTTCAGAGGTCTAGTCCATTATGATGGGAAATGGCAACATGCATGCAGACATGGTGTTGAAAAAGGAGCTGAGAGTTCTACATATTGATCCACAGGCAGCAAAAGGAGTCTCCATATGTCCATATTGAGCATAGATTGAGCCTAGGAAACCTCAAAGCCCCCCCACCCCCAGCGACACCTCCAACAAGGTCACACCTATTCCAACAAGGCCACAGCTCCTAATAGTATGATCCCCTATGAGCTTCTGGGGAGCAATTACATTTAAACTATCACCGAAGCTAAGTGTTTTAAGAATACAAAAAAAAATGCATTTATTGAATATAAGGGTGAGAAAAGGTAATCAAGAAAAGGTAATCAATATAAGGGTGGAAAGAAGGAGCAATTGGTGGGGCTTCATCCTGGGGAGCCCTCTGTGCAGATAGGAGGGCTCAGTTTTAGGGGAAGGATAATGTTGAATAGGTTTTAGGAAAGGCATATTTGTAATTTTGAAAGACTCAAAGGGCCTTACATTTCCATCATTACCATAGGCTCAAGGGCTCCATAGACCACATTGCCAAACTCTATTGACACACAAGCCAGGGAGTTGACAACGTCACCTGGTGTGACTCAGCTTTTAGAGCACACACTTGGTTCTGGGTCTTTTTCCAGATTCTTTGGCTACAAGTCTGCTTCTGTATCAAATCATCATTTGGGCCCTCTCATCAGTTCCTTCAATGGTTCAGAGTTTGGCACACACCTGGTAATTACACAGATCTCTAGAACTGCCAGTCTTGCTTGTGACAAGATCATTACCCTTGTCACTTGTCACTAATCATCACTATGTCTTGCCAAATTCCCCAGAAAAATCACAGGAGTTTGTAAATTACCTTGGAGACTGGCTTAGCTATCTGCCCCTTCCCATGATGGGTAAGATATTTCAAGCAGAATTTTGACATTGTGCAGCTCTAGGAGAGCTGGATCTTTGATTCATTAGCAGACTTACCAGTCACCGGATTTAGAAACAGCTCTGGTCTTCAGGGCAGGACTCAGAATTCTAGGACTTCGGGAACCCCACAGGTTCTCAGGAAAAAGAATGTATAGGAAATAATTGTGTCCTTCAGTCATCACACCCATCTATTACTTTTCTGTATCTGTGATGACACCATGACCAAGGTAATTTATATAAGAAAATGTTTCTTAGGGCTTACAGTTCCAGAGGGTTAGAACCCCTGATAGCAGCAGGAAGTAAGGCATGGCACTAGATTAGTAGCTGGGAGCCTACATCCTGATCCACAGGCATAAGGTCGAAAGGGGGGGGGGGAGAAGAAGAGAAAAGAGGAGAGAGGAATAAGAAGAGGAAGAGAGGGAGGGAGATGTGGGAATAAGAAGAGAAGAGAGAGATGAGAGAGAAATAAGAAGGGAAGGAGAGAGGAGAGAGGAAAAAGAGGAGGAGAAGGAGGGAGACGGAGACGGGAATGGCATGGGCTTTTGAACTATGAAAGCCCAGCCCCCAGGGACACACCTCCAACAAGGCCATAACTCCTCACTCTTCCCAAACGTTTCCACCACCTGAAGACCATGTATATATATATATGCCATTCACATTCCACCATCCTGTAAAATGTATTCATTTTCCTCTTGCCTAAATAGTTACTGAGTAGCTTGCTACTGGCAATCAACAATGGAATTTTTTAAAAGAAATCTGATTACCTCCAAAGCTTATGACCTAATAATATGAAAATGGAGGTGATATGTGAAGACAAAGCAGGAATAAGCAAGTGAGGTCCTCTGTGGTAATGGTGAAGCTGTCTCTTCATACCTTCAGGCATTTATGGGGACCCACAAATGGCCTCTGAAAGATAGGACAAATCCGTTGCCCCACCCAGACTGTTGGCACATTCCCTCACACAAATTTCGGCACTTTAACTTCTTCATTCTACCCACTTGCTGGTTATTTTAACTCTTTGGCTCTTTGAGGGGCCTCACCACCCAGCTCCTGAATAATTCACCCATGGAGGCTTACTCTGCTCTGAAATAGTTTTCCCTCCTCTTTAAGGTTTTTGACTTTGAATGTTGATCATAAGTTATAGTATATCTCCCCTTCTAGTAAATTCTTATTCTCTCTAGTTCAGTCTAAACTATTTAGTAGTATAACAAACACCTCTCTAATTTATCTAAGATGTATTATATTTTAAAATTATGTGTATATATGTGTATCTGCCTGTGGGTGAATGTAAGTGCCTGTAGAGGCTAGAAGGGGATGTCAGGACCCTTGATCTGGAGTTGTACTCTGTTATGAGCTTCTTGGTACTTGATATGGGTGCTGGAACTGAATTCAGATCCTCTGCAAGAGCAGTACACACTCATAACCACCAAGCTATCTCTCCACTAACCCGCCCCCCCCCTTATCCTCATACCCAAAATAATAAAAAAAAATATCTAATGTTTAGGTTAGTATTCCATTTTCCAGTACTAACTTGCTATCCTCACATTCCTTCTAGTGCCACAACTCAAATTAATCTTTATTCTTCAGGGCCTTCGTTGTACTAACCCATCACACTTTTCATTTTCATTGTTTCACTTGGCATGGCTCCTCTTGTTCTTTACTTTTCTAATTTTTTTCCTAATACTCATTGCCTTGACCCTTCTGTCTCAACCATATGAGCTTCCTTGCTCCTGCTTGACTGTGCCCAGCTTCCTCTTATCCCTTCCTGAAAACGTCTGTAGTCACTTAAGTGCCTTGCTCCCTTTCCTCTCTTTCTGCAAGTCTTTGCCTCAAGCATCACCAACGAGACCTCTGCTGATCACCTTACTGAAGTTAGTCTTCCAGTTCTTCTCTAGTTCCTCCACTACCACCATCTTCACCACCACCTCCAACTCCACCTCCACCACCACCTCCACCACATCCACTATCATCACTACCACGTCCACCACTTCCTCCACTACCACCACCTCCACCATCCCATTTTCTTTAGATTTTCCTATTTAATCCCAGCCCTCTGGATGCTGAGGCAAGAAGATCATGAGATCATCTTATCCTAACAACTCCAATCTATTTGCCTATAGAGGGCATGAGGTCCTAGTCCTCACAGATAAGCACTAGGGAAACCAGGAATGTTAAACATGCTGGATTGTCTCTTCAGAGGAAGAGATCTATAACCTATTTTCAGCCTGGAAGTCTGGGAATGTATGTAGTTAATAGCTCAGTGACCTGTGCTATCTGTGTGGCCAGAACACAAATGACTCCCTTAGACTTCTTCGTTTATCCCAGACTCTTCCTCTATATACATTTATTCTGTGCATTATTTCTCAGTCAATAGAACCCATCTTTTTTTCACCCCCAGAGCTGAGGACTGAACCCAGGGCCTTGTGCTTACTAGGCAAGCGCTCTACCACTGAGCTAAATCCCCAACTCCAACAGAACCCATCCTTATTTGAGATGTCACATGTACTTTACAAATGGAGTGGAAGTGGTTAATAGCCTAGGTGACCTCTGTGTTATCTGGAGGGCCAGACCACATCTGACTTTCTCAGGCTTTATCATTATCTCAGTCATTCTCCTGATTTAGACCTTATCATTAGCATTGTTTCTCAGTCAACTAAACCCATCTTTATGGAAGAGGTCAGATGTACTTTGTAAAGAGTTTCAATGTCATCATGTCTTAAACTTTGTAGTACACACAGGATTGGGTTAATTTTCATAAGGAAACTTTCCATTAAAATTGTGCTGTGCTTAAATATGCCTAAAATAAACTACCCGGTGTCAGACTCTAGAAGTTCGAACCAAGACTGGCAACTGAGTCATGTTGAATCAGATTTCCTTCTTGCCTTACACGTATCATTACCTTGCCAGCCAGGTATTTTCAGAGCCCTCAACATTTGCCTACTGTGCCTTTGACATCAATAACTCTCTGAAAATCTCCCTAGTATTTTTTACATTATAACACCGTATACAACTTTCTACCGCCAGATGAAATGTCAAAACACCCATGCAGCTCTCCCATACCTTCCCATTGCCTTTAGTACTGACGGCTTATTTTCACAAGTGAAGGTAAAGATGAAAAGAATCTATTACTATGATAACAAATTGATAGACATGTTCCCTAACATTGTATGTATAAACTTTTGATTCATCCATCTAGTGTTCCAGGCTGTCTGGACTTTCTAAACCTGCTCAGTCTCCTGGGAGGACAGTGTGGACTACATAGTAAGAGCCTGTCTTAAGAAAACAGAGTGAGGGATGAAAGAGAAAGAAAGAAAATAGAATTAAAGAAAGAGAACAATAGGAGGAGGGACACATACATAAACAATGATAGGAGTGAACTATTTTCAGAAAATCTCACAACTTAAAATATGAACGTCTTTTTCATTCAGTACAAGGAACCTAATGTGAAGATCTGGCTGTGACACCTGTTACGTCATTGATCATTGGATAGGCAAATGTCCCCATCCTCCCTCACCATCCCATGCATGTCCCTCCTGAAGCTGTGCCATTGGTAGGAGAGGATGACCTTCCCTGATAGAAAGGGATTCTTCCTCTGCACAGGGTACACGATTTTAAATCCTTCCTTCTAGAATTTCTCAGTACAGGAACACTGAAGGCAATGGGAAGGTATGGGTTTGCTGCATGGGTGTTTGGCATTCATCTGGGGTGGAAAGGCTGCATAAGGTGTTGTAGTATTGAGACAATGAGAGGCTTTCTTGTTGTGCCAAAGGATAGTAGGCAAATACATTGGCCATTGTTAGGATAAACAGATGAGTGTGTGCTATAACATCCATTGTTTCATAACTAAATACCTTTACTCTTAGAAATGTGACATTTAAAAACTATATTAAGTCTTTCATATAGTCCTTTTTTGGTGAAATCTGTGATTAGTTTCTTTTTGTGGGACAAGTTTTAAAAAAAAGGTATAACACAGCAAGTTTGTCTACTATTTGACCCCAAGAAATATATTTGTTTGCTTGAAATAGTCTTTTAAAATGAGTGTCTCTGGTATTCATGTTTGAAAAAAAAAATGGTACTTTTGTCCTTGAAATCTGCCATACTCTTTCACAACATTATAGGATCTCATTCCACCTTTCATTAAATGAGGATGTGAGTAGGATCTGAATTCCCTTTCAAGTTTCTGATTCTGAAGGAAGCCGCAACTGGATGTGAGAAACCATATTGCCAGTCTGGTTAATAACCCTTAGGAGGCACCATGTACTCAGTTATACAATCCTACAATTTACCAACAAAGAGAGTTCTCAGAAATTTGTAACTCAGTCATTCACAATGAGCAGCAATGACAGGAGGTGAGGAGAGACACAGAGAGGGGTGTGATCTCTCAGGCATTTCTCCCTTTCCTCATGCAAGGGAATTATTGTCTAGAAATGTCAGGTTGTATTGCTTAATGATGCTCATTTGTTTGACCTTTGTATCATCTGTTCTAGTCCCAAAAGATATAGTATGAAAAATATAGCCACTCATAAAATTTCATAGGGGAGAACATCAAATTTTACTACAGTGTTATGGATAAGGTGCTTAAAACATGAATTTCATGTGTCTTTGATTTGATTAGATATAATAAATTGCAAAGTGGAGTGGTGATTAATTGCTGCTGAAGATTTACAAAGAATTCTCCTAGGAAGGCAACAGAATTATTGCAGGTAGAGAACATGTTCAAATTACAGAAAGTGCAGATTCTCCTTATTGGAGTTCTGTGCAGCAATGTTTTATCTAATATATAACCAAAATGAATCAATCTGTCGCATATTAGTTTAGGATTATTTATTATCAGTATTAAGTCAGAAGTTGTCTCTAGACTACAAAACAGGGGTCATGTTACTCCTCTCTGTAGATCTTAGAGCTTTGGGTCCATTTAACCTAACTTTTGTGAAGTATGCTGTAAAGTAATTTCTAGTACAAAGTTCTTGCTCTCTATTAGAAGGAAGAGTTTCCTTATTTTTTAACACAGTCTTTGTATAAGGTCGCAAGATTTAGCAAACAAAAATACAGGACAAAATTTAAAATTGAATCTCATAAATAAACCTATAAAAGTAGATCTGTCTCAACATGAGGGAATAGGATGGTCAAGCTCGGGGAGAGAAATGAAAGAGATGTCTTGATAGAGGGAGCCATTATGAAATCAGGGAGAAACCTGGTGCTAGGGTAATTTCCAGGAATCCACAAGGATGATCCCAAATTAGACTACTAGCAATAGTGGAGAGGGTGCCTGAACTGGCCTATCCTGGTAATCAGATTGATGAATACCCTAACAATCATCATAGTGCCTTCATCCACTAACTGATGGAAGCAAATGCAGAGATCCACAACCATGCACCAGGCTGAGTTCTGAGAGTCCACTCAAAGAGAGTGAAGAGGATTATATGAGCAAGGGGCAGGGGGTGGGGTTGGGGGGTTTAAGATCATGATGGGAAAATCTATAGAGACAACTGAACAAGCTCGTAGGAACTCACAAATTTTAGACTGATAGCCGTGGAGCCTGCAAGGACCAGGCCCTCTGCATACAGACTACAGTTGTATAGCTTAGGCTGTTTGAGGGGTCCCTGGAAGTAGGATCAGGATCTCTCCCTAATGCATGAGCTGGCTTTCTGGAGCTCATTACCTATGGTGGGACAACTTGATGCAGGGGGGGGGGGGGAGCTTGGTCCTACCTCAACTGAATGTACCAGGCTTTGCTGACTCCCCATGGGAGGCCTTACCCTTTTAGAGGAGAGAATGAGCGGGGAGGCTGGGGAAGAACAGGAAGAGGGATGAGAGGGGGATCTGTGGTTGGTATATAAAATAAATAAACAAAAATTCTTAAATTAAAAAGAAGGAGACCTGTCTCAAATGTGGTACAGGCATATCTGTACCCCAAACTATTCATCAAGTAGGAATTCTGTATTTTATGACAACTGCACCAGAGTGATAGATGGGGGGGAAATGCTCACAATCCTGAGGAAGATCTAGGTGCTTTACAATGTGGCTTTTCAGTCCTTCTATTAGGAAGTAGTTACTACTTTCCAACTTCTTAGATCTGGGCTGGTCTTTTGTTCTACATTGGTGATTTACCACTCTAGAATGTGGTAGAGGGATTGATATGCCAACTCTGAGCATCGGCTCCAGACTGTTCTCATTTCTACTTTCTTTGTGTCTTTGGTGCCCTGTATATCTGCCAAGCCCAGGCTAACGAAGACTGAATGAGAAACTTCTTGGATTAGAAAAAGAAGTTTATCAGATATGGTCCTAACTTCAGTCTATCCCAATCAATTAACTGAAGGAAGAGTTTTTTAAAGTTAAGCCCAAATGGAATAGATGAGTCATCCAAAGTAATTAAAAACTGACAACATAACATAGCAAGGATTTTTATAATGTTCTGGAGACTGAGACCAGGGCCTTACTCATGCTAAACAAACAGTCTACTACTGAGCTATATCCCCAGCCTTGAGTTGGGCATTGTTAAAGGCTAGAGAGCAGTTTATAGATTATGCTAGGTTTTTAAGGGTGTGGATCAACATAATATAGGAGATAATTATTTGTTACATGTTGGAGCAAAGAACAAGGAAATAACTTCTGTAAATCAAAGGAACTTGCTTGTTGAAATAGACATTTGTATCCAAAGTAAAAGAGAAAAAAGTATAGGGGCTGGACATTGGGCTAAGCCATTAAGAACACTTGCTGTTCTTGCAGAGTACCTGGGTTCTATTGCTATCACCCACATCATACAAGCCTGTAATTCCAGTTCCAAGGGATTTGAAACTCTCTTCTGGCTTCCATGGACATCTTCATGCAAATTGTGTACATACATATACTCAGGTAAATGCATGTACACATGAAATAAGAAGTCTAAAAACTTTTAAAAATTCAATAAAAAGCATTATATTGCTTCCACTAGATGCATCATTGTTTTCTTTTTTTTTCTCTGAAAATTTTATTATAAATTTCAGTTAACTAGCCCATTCTGCATTATACAGAGGTCAGTTCTGGGTGTAGGTGGGGAAGGACTATCAGGTATCTATGCACTATCAGTCACTCAGTGAGTCAGCAGTTGATTAGACAAATGATTGATAAGCATAGACTATATGGATTCAGAAAAGACAGGCATATGGGTTAGTAGTAGAGGAAGAAAGAAAAAGTAATCTCTGGGAAACTTTGTATGTCTAGATTTTGACTCTTGGCTAAGATAAGAGTGTGGGATTTATGGTGTGGTCTTAGAAGTGCTAAACCTGATGGCTCCATATTTGGTTTCTTCAATGAACTTTTTGTAGTGAACTAGATGGTTTGTCAGTCCATCTCATTATATAGCTGAGGCCTGTGAGGTTTTGTTGTTGTTTTGGTTTTTTTTTTTGTAATGCTGAATGCCATTTATTGAAGGAGGAAGGAGGTCTTAAATACAGGCTTACAGCACAATGGGAGAACCCCAGAGGGCAGAAGTTCAATTCTGATGTTTTACAAACTTACATCTAAGCTGTTAACACCCAATATGCTGGATACACAGACAAAGAGCTTCCCTTAAGCATTCAGGAGGGAATTAGCATAGGGAGGACATCAAGGTCAAGGTCAGCAAGCAAGGCAACAGTTACCCAAAATGGGGGGCCAGGGCCCTACAGGTCCCCCCTTTTACTAAAAAATGAGCTTCTGACTTAGGTTGCATGAGACATCAGCAGGTCACCTTACCTGTCATGGAGACACCTGTCCAGGCCACACAGGCACTCTGTCTTAGGTTGGTGAGTGCCCCCCAGATAGTACCTGTCTCTGAATACTAATTATCATACAGGCTCAATCATGTGAGAGCTGTAGAGTTAACTGTTGCCAAAGATCTCTAAGTGGTACTGGGCTTGCAGTTTGTGTGTTTGACACAGAAAAGGCCAACAATAGTCTTAACCCACCCATAGCCAGTAGGCTAAAGGCAACTGAGCCATTCCCTTCCTTGATGAGCCTTACTGTAAACTGGAGTCCTTGTAAGATGGTATCCCCAAAGCAAATGGAACTTGAGTTTGTAAATTTATAACCTTCAAAGCCAATTGAAATGTATATAGCTATTGATTTAAATTTGTCATTCCCAATAGAATGAAAGATTAATTAACTGTGGTAGCTACTTTTGCTGCCAGGGTCTCCACTGTGCTAGCTGTAGTAACTAGTTATGAAATGGCAATCCCAGAAACAATAGTAGCAGTGGTCATCACTGTTGTAACAGCAACAACAGCATCAGCAATGTCAAATTCTCTTCTGGAGCATGTAAGTATCCACTGGCATGGACACAACTCCAGGAACACAAACCGCTGAGGCCCATTTTTCTTGATCCCAGCAAGGCTTAAGCTGGCAGCTTTGCAAAAGAACTAAGAACCATAAAGAAAAAACAGGCAGCTCACAAGGAGCAGAACTAATGGTCTCATAATGGCTACATTCAGACTCACAAATTTTAAGGTATCTTCAAAGGGGGCTAAATGAATTTCAGGAGGCCAAAAAATGTTGCACAGAGCCACTCCTGAGAAGTAGGTACTACTCCAGCTTGAATAGAATTATGAAAATGAAAATGCTTAGCTGGCATGCTACTATTAATAAATGGAGGTCAGTGATCTTCAGTTTTATCCTTAATCTCCAAGGTGTCTGGGTGACACGTTCTCAAACATACTTGAAAAAGCAGTTACCATACATTACCTTCTGGAGAATCCAACCGCATGACTGCAGTTCCTAGGCTTATATTAATGCTTCCTAAAGCTGGCCATATTGGGCTCTCAATCCCCATCGGCATCAGAAGGGGAGAGTT
Source organism: Onychomys torridus (assembly GCF_903995425.1). Lineage (NCBI taxonomy): Eukaryota > Metazoa > Chordata > Mammalia > Rodentia > Cricetidae > Onychomys > Onychomys torridus. The sequence goes on along the minus strand of NC_050444.1, from coordinate 20,931,399 downwards.
TTTCACGAAGGCCCAATAGGTCTCTGCCAGTTGGGCTTCAGCTGTAGCCACAGGGCACACACAGTGCTCAGAAACCCAACAGCAATCTTATTGTCCTAAGGAAAGACATAAGCAGAACCCTAGGCCCACACCAACACCAGATCGGGTCCCCTCCAAGTGTCAGTAGAAAGATCCTTCCATCTCTCCAGAGGGTGATTTGCAACAGGAGCTCTCCAGTGCTTATCTGCAGTGGATACTCCATCAGAATCCACCGACAAAAAATTTAAAATATATAAAACAAGGGAAAGAATAGAATGTGCCTTGGGTTTTTAAAAATCTAAATTCCTTGCACAGATGGTGTCAAATTCCATGGCAGGGTGTTAGATCTTTGTGTGAGCTGCAGCTTTGAGCAATTAAGGGGTATGAATTGGTCCTGAGGTGCCAACCAGGGTTCTTCCTCTTGATGCACTGTTTTTATTGCCTTATTAGATGAAAGTCCTAGTGACAGGATGGACTACCACCTATGAGTTCGGGTCAGGTAGACCCTTCAAACTCCCAAAACTATACAGGCAAATGCCACTATGGCTGTTTTCCCAACAGAACTAAATGGTAAGACCCTATTTCAGAACACTGTATATTCTGGTTTTAGGATATAAAGAAATCATGTTGTAACTGAAATAGAAGCTACTTCCCTGATAGCTAACTCTCATAGTGTCTGAAAGTTCTAAGCAGGCTGCTGAGGGAGAAGTCACATCACCAGTATTACTCAGTTCTGGATTTTGCATGATACATTAACAACTGGCTGGGCAAGGCATGCCCACTGGTGCAATAGTGGGAGGTCTGTTATGAGCATAACCAACCACTCTCTGACTACTATGCTCAGCTTTGGTCAAATTTCTGAGAAGCAGTGATTATTGAATGCTCAACCCCACATGGGATGTCTATACCACCCTCTCCAAGGCTCAGAGAATATCACAGAAGACAGGATAGACAGCATGCAAGAGTTGGAGTAAAGGATGGAGTGTTGTGGAATTGACATTACATGGACTTGTCGCTCTTGAAGAATAGTTCTGTGATTACCCACACAAGATCTGCCCAGGATTGTTCCTATCAGCATCTTGTAATGGAAGGACAAAAGGCTCATGATACCCCATCACTCCCTAAGGATCTTTAGTAATGAATGACTTCTGTGATGGGGAGAAACATTTTCTTTAGTATAGCTACTGGAAAGGTCCACATGTTTCCATAGGCAATATGACATATTTACTACATTATGAGTATTGATACCTAGCAGTAGGCAACAAGACCTTTGGGAAACTAGGGACAGTGTTTGATGGTTGTTTGGCATCAAAAACAGTGGGAAGTCTTTGTCCATAGCAGTGAAACTTCAAATAGACCACTGGAAGATAAACCTTCCACCTTGAAGAAAATTAGGCAATAGCTATTGGGGAATTTATAAATCCTCAGTTGACGCAAACCTCAAAAGGGTAGAGCACTAAGGCTTGGAAGGCTGTCTGTATCATAAACTGGATTGTATTAGTGCAAGTTTCAGAGATAAAGAAGCTGGGGATATAGTTCAATACAGTGCTTGCTTAACATGCATGAAGTCCTGAGTTTAAATCCCAGCATCACATAAAACTGGGCTTAGTGACATATGCCTGTAATCCCAGAATTAGGGAGGTAGAAGCAGGAGGATCAGAAGATCAAGGTAATCATTGGCTATCTAGTGATTTCCAGGACAGTCTCAGACACATGAGATTCTATCTTAAAAACCAAGTCTCAGCAGTATCACTGAGGCCTGTTAGTGACAGCAGCCATAGAGCTCATCTGAGGAGGCTTGGGGCACTGGACAGGGAATTTCATGTTTATTTTAAAACTCTTATTTACTCAATTACTTTTCATTAGTCAGTTATCTTGTCTGAGAAAAGTAAAGCAGAAGGAAATTGCTACTGTGGTTTTCCTTTAATTTTAAGCATTGAGTTAAATAAACAAACAAAAAACTTTTTTAGTTGATATAGCAAGTGCACAACTTTATGGGGTACCACATGATAAACAGAGTGTTGTATTGTGCAGCATTTCCTGAAAGTGCAGAAGATAATCCCTTGAGATAGAACCATCACAGGTTTTGAAAGGCAGTTGTAAGAGAGCATAAGTGGCCATATTTGGAAGTATAAGATATGCATAGTGATAAAAGAGACAAAAGCCAGAGGAAACAGCCCAGGTGGTAGTTGCATAAAAATCAAGAGGTTTAGCTTGAGTGAAGGGTATGTTTGTGATCCTATTAATTAAATTAGCATAACTAGTATATAAGTGGCATGAAAGATGCAGTATAGAAAGACAGAAAATTAAAGGGACATGGGAAGGGACAGGAAAGAAAAGAGGCCCTTTATCCTGGCATCTGATTTTGCCTTTCCTGCTCATAGAGTCAGGAAACACCAGACTTCACTGATAAAGCCAAAATTCCCTAGAGAAATGATATGTGCTTTCCTAAAGACATCTCAAACAACACCATAAGAGACCTAAACAAACAGTGCTGACTTAGGACATAAATGGTTTATAAGCTTGAGTTTTAGCTCTTCTCTCTTAGTCCTAAATCTTAACATACACACTGTATACCATAAAACTGTGAAAAGGGAAATCCTTTAATCTTTACACTGTGTTATAAGTCACAGTTGAAAAATTTTGTATTTATTTTTATTTAATGTGTATGAGTATTTTTTCCTGCATGTATATATGTATAGCACTTGTGTACCTGGTGCCCATCGCAGTAAGAAGAAGGTATTGAATCCCCTAGAACAAGAGTTACAGATGATTGTGAACTGCTATGTGGGTGCTGGAAACAAATTTCTGTCCTCTGAAAGAGCAGCAAGGGCTCTTAACCACTGACTCATCTCTCAGGCCCCATAAACTGCACTTTTTAAACAATGTAACTTAGATAGTTGAAGGATCACAATTGTAGTGACATGGAAAAGTCAGTGAAGGATCCTGTTCTGAAGAGAAGTCCCTGTGATGCTGTGGTGAGTGATAGAATGGACTGGTGTCTCTGCTGCCACTGTCTCTTACTTGTCCTATATGAGTCCCTGTACTTACTTTCATGTCAACTTAACAATCAACAAGGTGCCCAGATAGGAGGCAAGACATTTCTAGTTGTCTTTTCAAGGGTGTGTGTGTGTGTGTGTGTGTGTGTGTGTGTGTGTGTGTGTGTGTGTGTGTATAATGTCTGCTTTGGAATTGGTAGACAGAATGACACAAATTGCCCTCACTGCATGGGAAAGTGTCATCTAGTCTGTTGAGGGCCTAAGTAGAACAAAAAAGGTGGATGGAGGGAGAATTTACTCTTTGCCTGACAGATTGAGCTAGTACCATCATCTCCTGGGGTGTCTGAAAATTAATACCATCTGCTTTCCTGGTTCTTAGGCATTTGGATATCAGCTTTCTTGGGTCGCTGTCTTTAAAAGAAGAAAAAAAATAATTTATATGTATATGTGTTTGCCTGCATGTATATATGTGCACCATGTGCATGCAGTGTCTGAGAAGACCAGAGGAAGACATCTGATCCCTTGAACCTGGAATTTCTTTGAATTACTATGTGAGTGCTAGGAACAGAACCTGGGTCCTCTGTAAGATGAGCAAGTACTCTTAACTACTGAGCCATCTTTCAAGCCCTGGATCTCTGTCTTGCAGATTAAAGATCACAGATGGACTTATATATTATATGGCACATATGTAAATGTCGATATTAAAATATATAATAGATGTCCTACATAATCTATGTAAGTGTTTATTGTCAAAAATTGGCTCACATAATTATGGAGACTAAGCCTTAAACCTTCCCTTTCTAATTAAACACCCAGGAAAGCTATTGTTGCCTGGAGAGCCAGCCTCCAGCAGCCTAGAGTATGAAAAAAAAAAAAAAAAAATCCATGAATGTGGTGAGAGCTAATCTTTTCTATCTGAGGGGTAATAAAGGAAACACATGTGTTCTGATGGTAACTTTCCCTTTTACTTCATCTTGAAAAATCTTCTCTGAAAACTTATCTGTCTCCACACAGCTATATATCTCTCCACACAGCTATATCACTCTTCTACACAGCTAAACATCTCTATACAGCTATCCATCTATATACAGCTACATCTCTCTATAACACAGCTACACATCTCTATACAACTACATCCCTCTCTCCTGCACAGCTACACATCTCTCCTCTACACAGGTCTATCTACACATATCTCTCATAGAAAAAACTCTGGACAAATAAATATATGAGTTACATTTTGAGGGTCACATAACATTTCTTGAGTAAACAACAAGAAACAGAGCCATTCTGATAACACATGAGAAATCACATGATTTCTCTCAGACTTGGGATGTCACCTGGAATGGCCAGTGAGTGACCATGATGACACTTGACTGTCAGCCAAGTTCCCTAATGTGCAGTCTGTAAAGCAAAGTCAGGAGGCACATAGGCTGAGCACACAGTATTTCTCCACTAAGAGTAACATTGAAATTCAGGACCTAAACAATAGACAGTTAGTTGACTTGAGTCCTGCATCATAAAACTGATGTTAGAGAGTGTGCAGAGAGTCAGTTGTTGAGAGAATCTATGAAGGGAGTTATATCTTCAATGTTATCAGTCAGACTTTTGCAAGTGAAGAGCTGGCACTAAAGTTGCTTCATGTCTGACCTTGATTCAACAGACACCTGGGAATCTGTCATTGTGTACTTCATATGAAGGGGCAACTTGTCTGCTTTAAATTTGTTTTGAGGTCTTAAATCAGCTAATGGTATAAAGAGCTATCTTTGTAACTGAGAATTTGTTATTTTCCAATGTCAGTCTGAGCTATGAAAAATATCCCAGTGTTGTTTCTATTCATCAGAATTATACAGCTTAGAAAGAAATCATCTTCCTGACTATCCACAGATATATGTGTACCCAGAGAGTATAAAACACACCACCAATGAGCTGTGGGAAGAACCCCACAGTTGTTCTTTTTAGGGAGGAATTATGGCAACACATGAGATAATTACAGACAGAAACAAATGGTATCCACAGCCAGTGACCCCATGGTCTTTGTCTAGTGTGGCTCCTCATCAGACAGTTATTCATCTGGTGGGCCAACCAGGTGAATAATAGCTATTATCTGCTGTTTATTCTATGGCCCCCTGCAGAAAGCTACTTTGAGGAGTCTACTCTGAGTCCAAAGGCTTGAGAAGCAAGAGCATCAATGGTGTAATTCATTCTGAATTAAAAAATCTACTGGTTTTCTTTCTTTAAAAAGCCTATCTAATACTAATACCCAAGTAAGGAAGTAAAATGCTGAAAAATGGTGTTTTAGGAAAATGCTATGGCAAGAGGACCTAGAAGTTAGACCAGTGAAAGAACTGACTTTAGGGGAACAGTGAGTCTTTGTTTGGATTGAACGAAAAATATATGCTGGATGTTAATTGAGGAACTGAAAAAGAAAACAAAATTAGAAAGATTTTTTTAAAAGATTTATTTATTTATTATTATGTATACAATATTCTGTTTGCATGTATTTCTGCAGGCCAGAGGAGGGCACCAGATCTCATTACAGATGGTTGTGAGCCACCATGTGGGTGCTGGGAATTGAACTCAGGACCTCTGGAAGAACAACCAGTGTTCTTAACCTCTGAGCCATCTCTCCAAAATTAGAAAGATTTTAAATGTGGAATGGGGAGTGGCAAAGAGAACAGAGCCACAGCTCTATAGTACTCAGCTGCCTGTTAAGGACCTTGACTCAGTCAGGCAAACTCAACACTGATGGCTTGGATGCTGAATTTCAGAACTAGGCAGTAAGAAGCAGGGTTGGGTTTAATAAAGAAAATAATTTAATATAGAATTAAACACAAGGGTCAAGAGAAAGAGAGATACTTAGAAAGAAGGACACACCCCAGAGCATGGGCGTAGGCTTCTCTAGGAGAGTTGTACTTCACTGTGTTTTTAATAGTCCCACAGAATTTGCTGGGTTTTAAGCTGTTATCTTCAAGGTGTTGCTAAGAAACCTAAATGAAATCACAGGGTAGTTCCTGAGGGCACACCTTATAGGGTTACAACTGATAAGGTAAATTCTAGATCATAGGGATGCAAGAATGTACAATGTATTTTTACTCCAATTATTTAGTATATTTTTATTGTGTGATGGGGGTAAATATATTTTTATTGTGTGATAGGGGTAAGGGAATGCACACATGCATGCCACAGTAAATGTGCAGAGGTCAGGGAACAGATTTCAAAATCAGCTTTCTCCTTTTATTGTGGCTTTAAGTCCAGGTCGCCAGGCTTGCGTGGCAAACACCTTTACCCATTGAGCAATCTTACCAGCCTCCAAGTGGGGTCTCTGCATTGCAAATTAGGTGGACAGTTTTGAATGAGAGGCCCAGAAGGTGCCTGGGGAAGGAGTGAGACCCTACCCAAGATTATCTACCTTCAGGCCTATGCCTAGGCCATTGCTGTTTTATCATAAACCATCTCAATACAAAAGGGTTATTGTGTCTTACCAGCTGCGAAGTGTTTGGTACCACTGAATTTTTGCAGAAATGTAGTTTGGTAGATTTTTCAACTTTGAATACTTGAATTTCTAAAAAAAAAAGCCTAGAAGATTCTATGTGGACAACCTTCCCAGCAAATATTAATTTTACTAGAATTCTCCCTTTTCAGCTGGTCTGAAGATTTTTGCTTTTGTTGTAGATGGTTGTAGCCACCATGTGGGTGCTGGTCAGGTCCTTCAGAAGAGCATCAAGTGCTCTTAACTGTGAACCATCACTCTAGACTCTGGTCAGAGGTTACAATCAGACTCCTAGGTGAGGGGTTTCCTCTCCTACTTTCCATAAGTTCCTGGTCTTTCTGTCCTTCACCAGCACCACTATATAAGAAATTACAGAGCCATTGATTAATGTTATTGATTATTCTTGAAACAGTGTTACTGATTGGAAATAAAAACATGATATTATCTGAAAAGGGAAAATGGGAGAGGACTAATAAACAAAAACGGAAGAGCATGGGCTGCAATGGGGAATTTGGATTTTCTTTTGAAAAAGTCAAAAAGAGTGAAAGTGTATGCAAGCTCACCATGTTTTCCTTCTGTTTACTTTTTTGCTATCAGATTCCTTCTTTCTGGTTTCAAAATCACTGTTATATACCCTAACTCCTACATATTGCTGATGCAAAAACACAAGTCTCCCATCGAAAGAGTAAGAGATGGTTTATTCTGGAGGCAAATATGAGGTCCCAGGCCATAGATATAGTTCACCCCAAATTCCATTTTCAAAGGGGGCAGCAGCACGAAGTGTTTATGGTGACACAACAAGGAAAGTTGTCAGTCAACACACTTTTCACATGTGCTGGTGAGTATGTAAGGTACCTTGGTTACCACGTAAGTGGGAAATCTCTGTTGAAGCTTCCAGATGCTATCAAATGACATTCTTGGGCTTGTGGAAGCGAAACAGCCTGTTCCTACATTCCAAAGGGATTGACCTAATACAAGGATATTAGGTCATTCCCAGAGGTGGGTAATGAATGGGTCTGGAGGAGACTAACAGCAGCTCAAGAAAATCTGTGAATAGGATCTACGTGTGCAACCTTCCCACCACTCCACAATCGTTGAATTTTTAATGATTATTTAGCTTTTATAGGCTAAATAATCACATCATTTAGCTTTTATAGGCACAGCTTCTTTTCAGGACCTTTTCTTCATAATATTAAAACTTCCATTTAAAAAATTGTTTATATTCTCTTCAATTATGAAAAATATCAATCAGCCTTTTGTAAAAATTGATCAAACAATACCTTTGAAAAAACAACTTTTGATTTTCACAAAGCATGTTAAATCCATCCATATTGTATAGTTTTGAGCAATTTAATTTGTTAAAATTTTCTTTGCAAAGTGCTATTACAATAGCCATCTTCTGGGACTTGGAAGAGCCATATTACAAAGAACTCAACATTACATACTAATGACATTCATTAGAATGAAATTTTGTGTATATTATTACTTTCAATACTAGCCTGGTGATTTTGGCCTCTTACCAGCATGCAACTCTGGTAATTGTCTTAGTGCTAACTGAAGTCTGAGGACAACTTCCTGAAGGGCACTTAATTAACCTGAAGGATTTGTAAACAGCTGTACATGTAGGCCCCGAAAACTGAGGAACTGTCAATCTGATGTGTGCTGTATGCCCTCCCGATCTTATTACTTAGAACTATAGCTTAAAACAAGACATTCCAATCAGGTCCCTTTTGAATGAAGTCAGTGCTTAAGGAAGAGTCTGGAAAATGTTACATTACCCTTCATCAAGATGGAAACAGTTTGACTCCACTGCCTGTTGGGAGTTAGAGTGCTGCCTTTTAAGTTCGTGTTGAGGGCAAACATTGAAATTTATTTGGAAAGGGGTCCACTTTTTCCAGCATGTTGCTGCCATCTGATTTTGCCGCAATGTGATGCTGCCGACAGGTTTTGCCATGTAAAATAGCACGTGCAAGGCTAGTAACACAAGTGAGTAAAAAGAATAGAAAGTCCAGGTAAGAATTTCTTAAAATGAACTGCAAGAGGAGCAGCGTGCAAGTGCTTAGAAAAAGGATTGTGCCTCTGTGAGACTTCTTTTTACAACAGGAGAGGGGGATCTTGTATTTTATCTTGTGTGCCATCTGTGAGAGGTCTTATTCTAGATAGATAGGTAAGTACCCCACTATTTTGTTCTGTTGTAGTAATTTTTTTTGACTCAAGTTGTCTTTCTTGAAACGGGCTGATTGAGAAGTGTACCGTTGGACTCTGAAAGTTTGTATAAGACAGTGTAAGTCACTGGGGTGAGGCTCCAAGAGGCTAAAGTGGGGGAACTTAGCTTTTAATTTGGCTTTTTGTCTCTATAGGTTTGTTAATCTTGCTAGCAGATATTGGCCTTGAGTGAAAATCAGAGTCTTATTCAGAAGGTTCCATGACATCAGCTCATTTTAATGTCAGCTGCTAGATTTAGTGACTCACCATCTTTGTTTGAATAGAAACCATTTGATTTATGACCTATTTTATTAAAAATTTCACACCCTTCCACTATACATAAGAGGTAAGATGAGTCTACCTGGGACATTTGCCCAATATTAACAGTGCTGTGCCAGATATAACATAGCAGAAAAATGTAGGCAGAAAGGACCGTAAATCATAATAACATTAAAATCAAGTTTATCAAAGTAGAACAAGGAAACATCATCAGGAGAGAAGAGGAAAAATAACTATTATAGATGTTTAAAAGAAATTAAATAGCAATTGCTCGAAGCTGGTAACAGTGCAAACTAGGGATGGTCAATGAACAAAACCATTGTCAGGTAAGTCCTGACAATGAAGCTGTGGATTTGCCTGGAGTCTCCACAGATCCCAGGGAGGTTAGTTTCCCTCATGAATTTAAGCTACAATCCTGGTTACCATCTCTTTGGGGATGAACTAGATTACATCTAAAGACAATCAAACACTTACTGCTTAGCCTTTTCTTTTACTTCAATCGTCAGAACCTCTTCCCCAGACTCAGTAGCAGGAGCCATACTGATGATGAGTGATTGACAGGCTGGTTCCCTGGGTAAAACTGCCTTTTTAATCAACTGGGGCATTTCCTCCGCAGTAATAGAACTTACTCTGCAGTTGGACCCGTCCAGTGTTTTTTCTCCTGGCTCTTTATCTTCATATTCTTTTCCTTTCCTCTCTCTTCCTTTGGAATTTTCACCTTTTTTCTAGAAGCCATGATAAAGAACTAGTGTTGAAACCATAATTGAGATATTAGAGTCACCACCAAACACCATCTAAATGGAGTGACTATAGCAATCATGTCTGTCTTGCTGCTCACTGTTATTTCTTACTGTTTCCTGTGTGCAAATGTTTGTGTATTATGTTTATTTTATGGAGGTGATATTTTAAATATTTATTTAATTATTTAATAAAAACATATACAATATGCAATAGAAAGTTTGGCTTCCTTCCCAATAATTGCAGAACCTCAGGGAGAAACTCACATCTCTTTTCCTGAGTATTTGGGCTATTTTTTCTTAATTTACATTTTGTGTGTTATGGGAGTCTGTTGGAGTACAGCTCCCATCTTTCAAAGGGTTCTTGGTGAGAGGAGAGAGGAATGAAAAAAAAATAGGAGGAAATGATAAGAAAGACAGAGACACATGATAGCTTCTGGAGGGCCCAGGGTCAATACCCTGACGCCCTGAGGTTTATTCCAAAGGGCTTTTTATACAATGCCAAGTGGTGAGGCAAAGACCTCCCCCTTTCAAGGTCAAAGCACAATGTTCAGCTTTACACAACACCTGGTAACCATGCCCATGGCCAAATCATCCCATTATGCAGCCCTGCTGGATAAAGCAAGCTCAGATTCTTTGACCTTGAGTAAGGTCTTACTAGGAAGCCTCGGTGATTCTCCACATTGTGTGTGTATGTGTGTAGGTTCATATGCCACAGCATCCATGTGGAAGTTAGATGACAACTTGAGGGTATTAATTTTTTCTTCCTCTGTGTGGTTACTGGATTGGACTCAGACTGGCAGCCCCCTCTCTCCAGCCCAAAGCTATTGGTTTTTAGTTAGTTCTAGTTATTAGTATTATCTGTAGAAATCTCACATCTTTAGGGCATGTTTTTCTTGTACAAATTGTTATTTTTCAGTTGCTAGAGGTGAAGCATTTGGTTTACATTGTACTCTTATTATTCACTACAGTGTTATGTGCAAAAGACAAAGGTCCAAGTTTTAGAATCTTAAAATGTGATGATTTTACAATATTTGTTTTCTCCATTTTTTGAAAGGGTTCATGGCTACCCCTTTCTAAATGTTGGAGAGAGCATAACAACTAACTTCAGAAAGCTTGAGTACCTGCTCTATTTCTCTATGTTTGTTTACACCAGTTTATTATGAGCATCAAAGAAAGGCAGAAACAACAAAAGGAGAAAAAAACACCACTGTCTTTACATTCCTAGGGATTACCAGGTAGCTCAGTGTAAATCTGAATGTTGATTAACAGTTTGCACCATAGTTCATTGTGAGCTAATCCAAAGTCATTGACTGGGTCTATTTATGACACAGATGTCTTGTTGAAATATGTGGGGCTGTTTCTGTTTCTTAATATTTTGTCATACGTTGATTAAATACTTGTGAAAATGTTGCTCACCAGCATGTTGTTGACATGATTTATATATTTACATTTCTATGTGTATGTATTTGCCACTCTGTGTTCTGAAATGTCCCCCATGGGTTCATATGTTTAAATACTCGGTCAAGTGGTGGCAACATTTGAGAATGTTGTAGAAACTTTTAGGAGGTAGAGTTGAGCCTTGGTGGAAAAAAGGTGAGTCTCTGGATGCGGGCCTTGAGATTGTGTACCTGGTTCCACCTCCTGCTTACTCTTTGCTTCCTGACTGTGGATATAATGTTGTTCCTACCACATGCCTCTCCACTGTTCTGAACTGTCAGCCCTTGAACTGTAAGCCAATATTACCTCTTCCTCCCTCAAGTGGCTTCTTGTCAGATATTTTGTCATAGAAACTTGAAAGTAACAAATAATGTCATGATATGATTCCTGTTCATTCTTGTGACCATGCTTTTAGGACTGGTGTTTGTTTTATCAAGTTACCGTGAACACCAAAGTAGCAAATATGACCATTGCTCCCAGGGGAAATATAGAGCCAGTTTCCTATGGATCTTAGACCACATGGGTTTTTTGTCAATTGATAAATATATAACTTTATTGGTTGTATGCTTTTCTTTAGAAATATATTATCTAATGTCTCAAACTAATCTATGAATTATACATTCCCACACTGAGTTCACAGATATTTGAATGTTACCAATAACCTGAGTAAAGATTATAATATGTATTTCTTCTCTCAGTGATACCATAGAATTTTATACTTAGGATGCCTGCGTAGTACTCAAGTACTATTCTTAGTACAACAAAGTCACCAAAAAATTTTAAATTGAAAACTCAAAACTACAAAATAAAACAACAACAATAAAAAGCCACGGCAACAAATAGATTGCATTGGACCACTTATTTGCCTAAGAAACAGGAGTGAACTTGAAGTTCAAATTTCCTCTTTTTATTTTTTTGTTTTACTGTTTTACTTGTCATGAGTGACAGTGATACAAAAAATATGTGTTGATTTTGGGGTTACCGACCAATTATTGTAAAGTAAGGAGATTCACACATATAGAATTCATGAACAATTAAATTTTAGTGTATTTATGAATATGCATATTAACTTAAAGTGGACCAGTGATGATTTCATATAATGGTAAAAGGAGATAAAGTTTAAATAATAAATGCCAATATAAAGCATAATTGCTAGTGTTAGTCCAAATTAGTGTTAGTCCAAGATTAGTCCAAATTGCCCCATGTCTGAACTAGAGCCTGTCTGGATGTTAGCCATGCAGCACCCCCCAACACACACACACACACACACACACACACACACACACACACACACACACACACACTTCTGCTGCTGGCCTCCCATTCACTGTGCACCCATCAATCTTGTTACCTGAGTGTCATGTTCTCTCTTGCCTTTGAGAAGTCTTCCAAGGTCTACTCTTGCTGTGCTTCCTTGGAGAGCTTTAAACATTTTGGGTGTCTCTTCTTTTGGTGGGAAAAGAAAGGCAAGTCCTGTTTTGGGAGGGGTTGCCTGGATAGTCTTCTCCTTCTGGCTTAAAAGAACTCTAGAGACAAGAGAACACTTTTTTGAGTGGTTCTGTGACAGCTCCCGTGAATCCTCCCTGAGAAGTGGTAATTTCTCCCACCCATGAATTTTCAGTGGGTACTCACCTTTCAGTTTGGGGTGTATCTCATGAAGAAAGTGGTAACTACAGTTATCCTCATCTAAGATTTTATACAGTAAAACCAACTTTGTCCACCTCCCTCCATACAGTATCTTATTCTGTAGTTCAATCTGGCTTGGGACTCTGGTCAGTTCTCTTGCCCTAGGCTTCCAAGTGCTGGGAGTCTAGGTGTGCACCATTGTCTTAGTTAGGGTTTCTATGGCTGTGGTGAAACACTGGGACCAAAGAGCAAACTGGGGAGGAAAGGGTTAATTAGGCTTACACTTCAGCATTGCTGTTCATCACTGAAGGAAGTCAGGACAGGAACTCAAAACAGGGCTGGATCTTGGAGACAGGAGGTGATGCAGAAGCCAAGGAGGGGTGTTGCTTATTGGCTTTCTTTCCCTGACCTGCTCAGCCTACCTTTTTATATAACCCAGGACCACCTGCCCAGGGATGGTACCACTCACCATGGGCTGGGCCCTCCCTCAATAATCACTAAATGAGAAAATGCCTTACAGCTGGATCTCATTGAGGCATTTCCTCAACTGAGGCTCCTTCTTCTGATGATTCTAGCTTGTGTCTACTTGACATACAAAACCAGTCATTACAACAATCACATCTGGTTCTATTGGGACTTTACACGTCATACCTGGTTTTCTTCATGAGGAGCTTTTTAGAACATGGATAATGTAACAGAATTTCTTGGAGAGTCTTTTTGTCCAGAATTAAAAGATTGGCAAACCCGTGGGCCACCACGTTAGCAGTTCGACGGTTTCCCCCTGCTTTTGCCAGGAGGCTGTGGGACAGAAAAGCAGTCTTCAGTCACCAGTCCACTCACCCTCCATTGATTTTCCTGGTAAATCTCAAACAAAATTGCAAATTTAATTATTCAATTATACATTTTAGACTTGGTATCACAAGGTAAATTAGTAAGATATTGACTTTCCTTCAACACAGTAAGTTCTTCCCAATGGGAAATACAGACTCTTCAGCAAATACCATGTGCTTACTGCCTGTAGTCCACAGATTGTTTTAATTGTCAACTTGAGACAATCTTGAATCGCCTGAAAAATGGAGTCTCAATGAGACATTGTCTAGTAAGAGATTATCTTGATTATGTTAATAGAGGTCAGAAGACTTGCCAACTGTGGGTGGTGTCATTCTCTGAGCAGGGGATCCTGGATTGTTACTAAGAGTAGAGAAAAAAAGCTGAACATTAGCATGCATGCATGTGTTCATTGCTATCTGTTCTTTACTATGGATTTGATATGACTAGTTGCTTTCAGTTTCTATTGCCTTGACTTCCCTACCATGATGGACTGTTATGTAGTATTTCAAACCAAATATACCCTTTCTTCCTTAAGTGTTATTGTCAACATATATATCACAGCAACAGGAAGCAAAACTAAAAAAGTATTTTATTTTAAGCTCTCTGGACACTAAAGGCACCACTTATCTTCGAGAAGACATAATTATCCATCTCAAATATTTGAAAAGCTCTCTTCCCAAGGGAATTTTGGAAGATGATAGTTGTGGTAGTTTGAATGTAATTTGTTCCTATAATCTCATAGGGAGCGGCATTATTAGGAGGTGTGGCTTTTTTGGAGTGTGTATGGCCTTGTTGGAGGAAATGTGTCACTGTGGGGGCAGGCTTTGAGGTTTCTTATGCTCATTATACCTCCCAGTGTCTTAATCAACTTCCTATTGCCTGCAAGATCTAGTACTCTTAGCTACTACTCTAGCACCACATATGCATGCATGCCGCCATGCTCCCCACCATAATGATAATAGACTGAACTTCTGAAACTGTAAGTGAGCAACCCCAATTAAATGTTTTCCTTTATAAGAGTTTCTGTGGTCATGGTGTCTCTTCACAGCAATAGAAACCTTAATTAAGACAACTGTATTGCATACCTTTCCTACTGAGAACTATACTTAAATTCTTGTTTTTTAATAAATACCAATGATTACAGCCATTCATGCCCAGTGTTCATCTGATCTCCTATTTAGCGGAAAACACTTTGCCAGAGCTTTATCCCTGCTGAGGAAGGTGTATTTTCCTTAGTGAAGCCCTTCTAGTGTTTTTGTATCATCCAAGGGCTGGAAAGCTAAACAAGTCCTGGAAGGCCACAGCTTACACGTAGTACAAAAGGCAAAGACTTAACCGTATGATTTTAGATGAGTTCCTCTCCTCTGTACCTTATCCCAGCAGGACTTCTGTGTAGTAGTGGTAAATTGCAATGGAAACAGATAACTCTTCTGAGGACTTAAGGGAGCGTGGTTATTAAGGGAGAGAAAAAGAGATCACAAGAAGAATATGAACCTCTTGTCACCTACAGTTCTGACTAACATATATCACAGTTCCTAGTCAGAGTAGCATAAAACTTGATGCTAAATGTTCATTTACCTCTGGTCCTATTACCTCATTTCTAGCTTTCAACAGAGACAATTGAGACAATTACAAATTATATAACAAAGTATATGTAAGAAAAGGTTGAGATGATGCAGGTTTTAGAATTCATAGAATTTTAAAAACTATGATTGATATGGTAAGGAATAAAATGAAAAAGGGAATCATTTGAGAATAAGTAGGTAACATAAACGGATTAAAATTCTAAGAATCTAAAAGAAATGCAAGAAATCAAAAATGCTTTAAAAGACAGGAAGAATGCTTCTGATGGACTTGGAAACAATTTGGCATGGGAGAGAATCAGTGAGCTTGAAGACAGGTTAATAGAAGGTCTCTGTACTGACATGCAGAGGAACAAGCAGAGCTGAACTAAGGATGCAAAGACTTAGGGATCACTTTGAAATATGAGGCATACACATAACCAGAATACCAGAAGGATACAGAAGAAAGGCAAAACACATTTCAAGCATAATAGTCAAGAGCTTTCCAAAATGAATGCCAAACACCAAATCATAGAAGTAGAGATTGGATAACATCAAAGTAGATAAATAATTAGTCAATCTCTATGCCTTCATCAGAAAAGCTTTTTTTTCAATTTTTTAAAATTTAATTTAATTTCACATATCAGCCATGGGTTCTCCTGTCCTCCTCTCTCCCACCTCTCCTCCCCACCTTCTCCCTAGCACCCCCCCCATTCCCATCTCCTCCAGGGCAAAGACTCCCCTGGAGATTCAGCTCAACCTGGTAGATTCAGTCTAGGCAGGTCCAGTTCCCTCCTTCCAGGCTGAGCAAAGTGTCCCTGCATAAGCCCCAGGTTCCAAACAGCCAGCTCATGCACTAAGGACAGGTCCCATTCCCAGTGCCTGAGGGCCTCACAAACAGTTCAAGCTATTCAACTGTCTCACTTATCCAGAGGGCCTGATCCAGTTGGGGGCTCCACAGCTTTTGGTTCATAATTCATGTGTTTCCATTAGTTTGGCTATTTGTCCCTGTGCTTTTTCCAATCTTGGTCTCAACAACTCACACTCTTACAATCCCTCCTCTTTCTTGACAATTGGACTCCTGGAGCTCCACCTGGGGCCTGGCCAAGGATCTCTGCATCCACTTCCATCAGTTATTGCATGAGAGTTCTAGCATGACAGTTAGGGTGTTTGGCCATCCGATCACCAGACTAGTTCAGTTCGGACTTTCTCTCGACCATTGCCAGTAGTCTACAGTGGAGGTATCTTTGTGGATTTCTGGGGACCTCTCCAGCACTCTGCTTCTTCCTATTCCCATGTGGTCTTCATTCATCATAGTCTGTTATTCCTTATTCTCCCTCTCTGTTCTTGATCCAGCTGGGATCTCCTGCTCCCCTAAGTTCTCTTTCCCTCGAAGCTTGCCCTTCATTACCCGCACTCTTTTGCGGTAGATGGCTATTAATACAGAGCCTCACAACTGGCCAATGTGCAGAGAATAAGTGACTACGGAGTGCATGTTGTAAATATATATAACCTATCCCCAAGATTTAGGGGTTATTGTGGGATCAAGAGACAGTGGAAAGATTCTAAGAGATCGAGCTAGCCAATATTTTCAGTGAAACAGTATTTGCACGACATGACAAGACCATTGCACACGTGAACTCATAGTGGCTATGACTGTATGCATAAATCAGCAAAATCCCAGCATGGGTGGAGGGGCTGGGCTCATGATGTCCCACTCCCACCTGAAGACCTATAGGCAACTGATGGCTAGTGGTGGAGGGAGAGTCAGGTTTTTTTTTGGAGGGGGGGATATGGTAGAGGTTACTCATCCTCCAGTAGGTGGCCCCATACCCATGCATGTACAGGTAGCAGTAAGTGGACTCAGTAAGTTTAAAATAGAGCACATGAAGTTGAGAGGGAAAAACAGGAAGAGGTAGGGGGAAAGGGACCGAATCAGGGTTGATTTGATCAAAACAAATTATGTACACATATGAAATTCTTAAACAATAAAAAGGGGGAAAAGAAGGATAAATATAACAAATGAATTAACAAATACTCCTCAACTACTCATAGCATATCATATTCAAACTACAGGAAATCAAAGACAAACAATAAATTTGAAAGAATGTTAAAGGGGGAAATACCTATGCTATACATAGACCAGGACCGCAGTAAATGTCTTACCAGAAAAAAATCTCATCTCTAGATAGTGGAGTGGAATATTATTCAATGTTGAAAGAAAAGTCTGTGACCTGTAATTCTATATTAAGTGAAAGTATTCTTCAGAAACAAAGGAGAAACAAAGACTTCCTCAAATGAACAAAAACTGAGGGAATCTATTCCTAGGAGACCTGCCCTGAAGGATATGTTCAAAGAATTTCAAGGAGAAAAAAAATACAGATCAGAAACCCAAGTCTTTTATGCCTGGGCTGCTAACAATACACTGTCAAAACAAAACAAGAAACAAACACCAGAGCAGAAAGAAAAGGGAGAGGAAGGGGACCCAACACTGAGCTAGGCACTTACCTGCACCTAACACTGAAGATGGGGGCTGGGAAGGAAGGCTAGGGCTCTCTAAACCACTGAAGAATGAAATTACTCCTTCAAGACACAATGTGCATATTTAGAATCCTTCAGGGTTAGTGTGTTAATGCTTGCTTACTTTAGTCGATGACTGCTTTTTCCAGAGAAGACAAAAGAAACAAATTCAGCATCGTCAATCTACGTATCAATCAGCATTCTATGCATGCTTGTGTGTATGTATGATCTATCTACCTATCATCCATCACAGTATCTATGACAATCATCTTCTTACTAACTCATCCACTCAAGTTTCTATCTTTCTTCCTGCTTGTCTAATAAGTGGGAGGACATGGGTCGGATAAGGTAGTTTCATTCACACTCCTGTGGTTTTTAATACAGAGTAATCAAGTAGTTAGGCAGGGCAGGATGTCATTCGGGAGCTTAATCTGAACCCCAGAGAACCTCTGTGAGCATGCCAAACTATATGAGAACGGAAATAACATATTTAAATGTCAGGCTATTTTGAGATTTCTCAAGCTTTAATTAAACTTGCCTACAGGTTGCACGTTTGGAGTGCTTGATGAGTTTCTGAACGGAAGAAATAGTTTGTCTGCCAGATGGATTTTGCCCAAACTCTCTCAGCAATGTTTAAAATAGCATCTTTTTTCTCCTCTTAGCCACAAAATGCTTCCCCAGCATCTCACTGGTGAAAAGTTTTACTCATTAAATTGCTTAGTAAGAGGGCCCCTCCCTCAATATCCATAGCCCCATGTAGAGTTTCCCGAAGGCCCCATGCCAGAGGACAAATAGCTGATGCTACAGTTAGATGTCTCCAGGTTAAAAAAAAGCTTATACTGAGCAACAGGTGAGGAAATAAAGGATTTGTTCTAATCCTGGACCCATTTGTTGCTGTGACCTTAGTTTAAGGAGTTTTTTTATTTTTCTGTCCATTTATGGAACTTTAAAGCCCCACAATGTATTCAGAGAGTGAGAGGGAATAGAAGAGGCACATCATCAAGCATGGGATCATTATGGGACAAGGCTGCAGGATTAGGAACCAAATCATCACCTCGAATACCTGTTTATGAACACATTACTAATTACTTTTGCTGAACACAAAAATCCCTTTCTATCTGCTACAGGAAACTGATTATCCTTAAAGACTGGAATTTTGTGTTCCTTAATATGCAGTTTTGAAAAGGGTTGAACTAGGTAAGATCTCTAAGAATTAATTTTCTTAACCATAGTTTGTGATATGCAAGTAGACACGAGCAGACATTCAGAGCTGGGTGCAGGAACAGAAGTAGTTCTGTGGACATATCAGAGAGTCAGTGTATTTAGAGAAATTGTGTAAAAGTTAGCTACACACACACACACACACACACACACACACACACACACACACACACCTGTTATTTGAAAGCATTTTCCAACATTCATGTATTAGAAAATCATCCCTAAATTGGTATATTAATACCATTTGGAAGTGGAGCCTTTGGGTGCTAATTAGGTGATGAATTCAGGGCCTTCATTAAAATAAGGAGCTCCAGCAGGGTGTGGTGCCACACACCTTTAATCCCAGCAATAGGGAGGCAGAGGCAGAGAGAACACAGTGAGTTCAAGGTTAGCCAGGGCTACATAGTGAGAGCTTGTTTCAAAAACAGAAAAAAAAAAAAAGTTGATTTCTCAAAATGCTTGCTCTCTTATGTGACACAGTAGCCATCCTATGATTTGAGAAAAGGGTCTCAGCCAATGCCACTACTTACATGTCACTGCTTGGGAGGAACTTCAGAGAACTGAGATCCAAATGATTTCTATTCCTCGAGAGTTATTTAGGTTTGAGTATTTTGTTACAATAACAGAAAACAGACTAAGATGAACATTTACATATGCCTATAGCATATATCATAGCATTATGGGCTATGACTCTGTATGTAGTCACATGACTGAATTGAGTGGTTGTGAAAATTTGGGACCGGGAAAGATTTCTAATCACACAACAGTTAATTCAAAATCGGACACACAATATATCAATCATGTGACTTCACTGGACATGACATACCACACTGACAAATGCTTGCCAGAAACACATCTCTGTCAGAGTTTTTTTTTTTTTTTTTTTTTTTTAGCTGAGGATCGGACCCAGGGCCTTGCACTTGCTGGGAAAGCACTCTTCCACTAAGCTAAATCCCCAACCCCTGTCAGAGTTAAGACAATTGTATATTAAGGATTTAAAAACAGAAAACAAGGACCTAAATATTTTCCTACCATCATTACTCAGTATCTAAAAATCAAATTAGTCCTATCTTTGAGTTGCACTAGAATGCTTTATTTAAAAATTTCTATTTAAGTTGCATAACAACTTTTAAATACAATTTGGGATGGAATTAGGACAGAACTTTCAAAATTCCTGAAATATCCATAAACATAGTTGTGTCATTTTGTGTTATGTATTGCTGTGAATCTATACTCTCAGCATTAATGAATATGAAATTAGAATATCCATCAACCTTGGAAACAATGTAGATGCCTTCTGTCCTTTGATATCAGATATTTAGCCAGGAATTAATGTTATGTAGAAATAAATAAGAATGTCTACCTCACAAATATGAAAATTTGCCTTTACCTTAATAAAAGGTAAATGTTATAAGTATTACAAAGAATTGTTTGTTTTAACACAAGTAATATTTTATTATATTAAACATGAGGTAACCAAGGCCCAGGGAGACTTAATTCTTAGATCAAAGCCATATTCATAGAAACACACTACATTATTTGAATGTGGTTTACCTTATTTTGGCTTTTGCAAGGCACTCTTACAGAAAAGTACAATTGCAGATAATCAAAAAGATTATAAATTAATATACTAATTATAAAGACATTCAGTTATATCCAAACAATGTTTTTGTTTTTTGTTTTTTGTTTTTTTTTATAATTTTTGGCTGTGAATGGTAGTGCATACCTGTAATCTTAGCCTGCAAAAGGCAGTGGAGGTGGATCTCTATAAGTCTGAGGCCAAACTGGTCAACAAACATAATTTCATGCCAGCCAGGGCTACACAGTGAGACCTCCTTGTTGTGCAATATTAGTTGAAGATATGTTACATTTGTTTATGCTGTAGAACAATTATTTAATGATGCAAAGATTTGTTACATTCTTTTATGTTGCATTTGTTTAACTCTGTGAAACAGTGTTACTTTGCCTGTCTAAAACATCTGGTGGT
This sequence comes from Onychomys torridus, assembly GCF_903995425.1. Classification (NCBI taxonomy): domain Eukaryota; kingdom Metazoa; phylum Chordata; class Mammalia; order Rodentia; family Cricetidae; genus Onychomys; species Onychomys torridus. The sequence goes on along the minus strand of NC_050444.1, from coordinate 20,910,484 downwards.
CTAACAAAGAACTGAATGGCCAATAGCTAGGCAGAAAAAGAATAGGCAGGGCTGGCAGGCAGAGAGAATAAATAGGAGAGCCGGGCAGTGGTGGTGCATGCCTTTAATCCCAGCACTTGGGAGGCAGAGCCAGGCAGATCTCTGTGAGTTCAAGGCCAGCCTGGGCTACCAAGTGAATTCCAGGAAAGGTGTAAAGCTACACAGAGAAACCCTGACTCAAAAAACCAAAAAACAAACAAACAAACGAACAAACAAACAAATAAATAAATAGAAGGGGAAATCTGGGAAGAGAGGATGGGGAGCAAAAGGAAGAGAAGGAGAAGAGGACATCAGGGGCCAGCCACCTAACTACATAGCAAGCCACAGAGTAAGAAGCAAAGAAAGATATATAGAATAGAGAAAAATAAAAGCCTGGAGGCAAAAGGTAATTGGGATAACTTAAGAAAATCTGGCTAGAGACAAGCCAAGCTAAGACTGGGCATTTATACATAAGAATAAGTCTCTCTGAGTATTTATTTGGGAGCTGGGTGGTGGGACCCACAAAGAACAAAGAGAAAAAAAACACTGTCAACTATACTCTGTCTTAATAAATACATCTTTTTTATGGTTACCAATAAATATTTGATTTTCATACTTATTTTGTATTCCTTCTTATCTTTTGTTATGTAAAAAAGTCACAAGGCTAAAAAGGTCATGAATGGAAAAAGTGTAAGAAGTGTTGGCATATATATTGTGCATATGTATGTATGTGCACATTTTTTTTTCAGAAAGAGCTGTAATATGAAGGTAGTCTCTAGTCACTTACTGAATTCAAGCTTTGCATCAGTGCAAACACACATGAAATTGTAAAATTGTGTACTAAACACACAAAGTACAATGTCATTGGAGACCCTTGAGTTTGTGCAGTGCCCTACACAATGCTCTCTATCAGAGTCTCTTTATTTAGAAGCACTCACAGGGGACAATAGACTATAAAAGACTAAGTGATGAATGTGGAAACATAAGAAAATAATGGGAACTTAAGTGAAATTTATTTTATAGTTAAACTTTGCCACAGGGGGTTTAAATTTGGCATTAAGTCATTTAAACTATGAAAGTAAATATTTTGAAGACAGTCAGAAATATCTTCTGAAGGACTTAATAAAGAGGCCACTCTATGAAGTGATGGAAGGAGCCATATTCTCTGAGTAGATACAAGGGAGAGTATAGAAAAGAATATCAGGGCTAGCTATATGCTGTTTTCAAACACAATTCAGTAAGAGTATCATGCTAGGTGGAGCAGAGTTAGTCAGTACAGTGCATTCCAGAAACCCAGCTGTCTTTGTGTTGCCCTGCAGTTATCCACAAGACCATTTAGAATATTTGAGAACTAGTAATCCCTAAGGATTGCATTCCTTTTATAGGCTTATCTGTTTATTAATGCAGTTCTGGGGATTGAATTGGACCTTGAGCATGCTAGGCAAGTGATATACCTTGGAACTACACATCCAACTCCCTACTGAACTTTGATAACTAGGTTGTGGTGTGTGTGTTTGAGATCATATATAAATAATTATTCTTTGTCATTCAATACTTCAGGAAAATATATGGATTTCACTGTATAAGCTGAAAAGGAGAAAAACAAACGTTAAGTGAAGAATATGTAAAAAACTATGCAGACATGAAATACACCATAATGAGCTGGTTTTGATGTTACAAAGATGGTTAGCATTGGTCCTCAAGCTATTTGTAGCTTGAAGTGTAGGTGCATATGAAGACAATTGGACTAACAAATATTAATATTATTGATGATAGTGGCATCCCTAGTTAACATTATCCAGTGCTTACTGTGAGCCAGAGTTTGTAAGTTGTTTTTGTATATTAATCCAATTAATGCTTTACAGTCCTGTAAGATAATTATGCATCATTGTGGCAGGATTTGACAGAGGAAAAGGAGCAGTTTCAGACAAGTACTTTCAGACAGGGCTTACCCACAAATCTTGGCATGGGGGGTGTGTACATTTAGTCAGCTCTCTTACACAACTCAAAAGCATTAATGCTTTGATAACTACAGGAAATAGAAATGTTTCTAAAATAAAAACATTTCTAGTCTTAAATGCATTTTCTCATGTAGAATTATTTCCTACAATAGAAATAACTAATTCTAAATGCCATCTGTGAGGAAAGCATCATCTCCAGTGTTGAGAAAGAGACTCAAACTTCAAATATTTGTTCTCATTAAGCAAATTTCCAGCTGTGCTATATTTGGGGACAGGAGTTCAGATCACCTCTGTGGACTTTTCCTGGGACTTTGTCAATCTTATCAGGAAACACTTTGTTCCCTGACAACTTTCCAACTTGACTAAGAATAAATTCTCACAGAATTTTTGTTGGTGACCAAACATCAGAGGCTGTTCTGGGGTCACCTCTGCCTGGGCATCTTACTCTTTTCAGATACTTTGATATTCATCAAGTATGTGCCAAATGGCAAGCACATGGTAGCCTAGTTTTTTAAAAATATATATTTTGAAGAACTTCTGTGCACTTGAATTTTTAACAAAGTTGGAGAGCTTAGATTTCACAGCTGTCAACTATCTGGTTCAATTTCCCTGACAGGTCTTGATTTCAGAGTTGAATTGGCCATAGCTAAGTAAATGAAGAATGAAGAATATGGGTAAAGATCTAAGGAGAAGTGCAAAGAAATAGAACGGCATGCACTATCCGTATACAATTTGTATGTTAACCTCTGTTTAAGTGTCAAAGGAATGCTTTGAAAGGATACTTTGTTAAGAAAATACTTATCTAATGAGAGTACATTAGCCCATTTCTTTGGAATCATGGTGACTAACAATTTCATTTACTTTTTCTAAAGCTTTTAATTTTAAAAGTACTTTTCTTTCTAAAACTAAGTCCCAACATTTTCTTAATGATGATATTAATTTGCTTTGGTTGATTCTAGGATCCATTAAGTGATGCTTTGTTCTGAAATTATGAGGACATAAGTTCAAATCCCTAGCACTCACATAAAAAAACAAAACAACAACCAAAAAAACCCCCCAAAACCAGGCAAGGCTGAGATTGACTGAAACCCCAGCACTGAGGTGTAGAGCTAAACAGATCCTGAAAGCTCACTAGCTAACCAGCTTAGCTGAAAATGCAAGCTTCTGGTTGAGTGAAAGACCCCGTCTCAGGGCATTCAGGTAGAAAGTGATGGAAGAAGATACCTAATGTCCTGTTCTGGGCTCTGTATAAGCACACACAAGTGCATACACTTGTACAGTCATGTGGTGTGTGTATCATTACCCACCCCCCATACACACATTTGGATTTTATCATTGCAATTAAAATTCAAGATGAGAACTAATTTTAAGGTCTCTCCTTGTATGAAAATTCTACTGATACTAGTTACATCACTGTTATTGTTCTTAATTGCATACATATGTCAATAGACATTAAGAAAAGAGTCAGGCTGTTTTGATAATGTATGTCAAGGTCTGACTAGGGGCTAAAGAGACCACTGAATGGTTAAGAGCACTTTCTGCCCTTTCAGAGAACCTGAGTTTGGTTCCCAGCACCCATGTCAGGCAGCTCACCATTACCTGTAACTCTAGTACCAGAGAATCTGATACCTTCTGGTCTCCATGGTACCTGCAAACATATGACATACATGTATACAGACATATACATGCACATTAAAAAAGAATTATGTTCCTTTATGTATTCCAAATGGCAGTGAAGAGACTATTTTAGCATTGTATTGAGTTATTTCAAAAGTATTTAAACACATGTGTAGAGAATGATACTGATTGTATAACTGTTCACAGGCATACGGTGCAGCAAAAAGGGTTCTATACAACCAGATACCCCACTATGGAGGGCATGGTGAAACTGTAAGTACATTTTATAATTCAGGATTTGTTCACGGTTGAGATAGCAAAAGATTGGAAATGCAAGGTTTTATTCCCTAGTATTAAGTATTCTTATCCTTGCTAACACATATACCTATTATCTGCCTTTTATAAAAAGAAGACATACTTCAATTAAGCATTAAAAATACAACTGTCTGAAGATCTAGATGTTTCTCTGGTATGCATCTTTAAAAATTATTCAGGAAAAATAGAAACAGAATGAAGAGAAAAACAAAATTAGTTTTCAAAATTTGACCTTTTCACAGCGATATATTTTCACAGTTAATATAAATGAAAAAAAAAATCCTCAGAATGGGCAGTTTGACCAGAAAAGTCAGTACTTAAATATTTTGAATGAAAACCAAATGATCTAAACCATCCACTTCTTCCAAATAACTTGTAATATGTGATGATAAAAGGAACAGAAAGTGAGTGAAGTGTAGAAAGTAAATGATCACATTTATGAACGTGAATTGGCTCCTAGCAAAGGAATTCACTTCACCAATATTTATTGGCTACCTGTTCTCTTCCAGGTACTATTTAGAGGAATGCAAATTAGAACAACCTATTAAAATTAAAAACAAATGTGAAAAATAAAGCAAAGTCAGCAATGCTGTGGGAAAAGAGCTATACATTGTTAATTGTATTGTACATAGGCTCACTGTTTTTTGAAAATTATCTGCTCATATACTTGATGAATTACAGAAATGCTTCTACCTTTTGGCCTACTTATTCCACTTTGGGGAATAAGCCTGAAAGAAATAATTTCAAGGAACAATGAAGTAATTTTACAAAGATAAATCCAGCAATGCTATTTTTAGTAATGACCAGGGACACAGGGTTGACCACGAAGTTATGACAAAAATGAGCATGCATTGGTGTAGTCAGTAGGACTCAAAGATTATGCATTTGCTTATTTATTCAACAACTATTTATTAGGCACACTTATGGGCAAAACATTGCCCTGAGGGCTGAGGATGAAATGTAGGTCAAACTTCTGTGGTATCTACTAGACCTTGGATGCCTGTGCAGTGTCTGTGCAAATTAAAGAAATGTGATGCTTCTGTGCAGTTGATATATTGTGTATACTAAAAAACTTATCTGAGGGTCAGAGAACAGAACAGCCACTAGATTAGACATAGAAGCCAGAAAATGGTGGCACACACACTTTTAATCCTAGCATCCAGAGGCAGAGCTCTGTCTGGATCTCTGTGAGTTCAAAGCCACACTGGAAACAGCCAGGCATGATGACACACACCTTTAATCCCAGGAAGTGATGGCAGGAAGCAGAACGGTATATAAGACGTGAGGACCACGAACTAGAACCTTTTTAAACTTTTAGCTTTTAGCAGCAGTTCACCTGAGATCCATCTGGATGAGAACTGAGAGGCTTCCAGTTTGAGGAAACAAGCCAGCTGAGAAGTTGGTGAGGTGAAGTTAGCTGTGGCCTGTTCTGTTTCTCTGATCTTTCAGTGTTCATCCAAATACCTGGCTCCTGGTTTGTATTTATTAATAAGACCTTCTAACAATTTGTGCTACATTTCTGGGAACATGGTGTACTGTGGGTACAAATCTTAGGTGGAAGAATTCCTTTTTTTTTTTTTTTTTTTTTTTGCAAAGTAAAAGGACAGAGGTGTGACTGAGCACAGTAGCTGGGGCTCATAGTCCAGGAGTGGAGTGTGGCTGTATTCCAGCTTCCCTCCCTCCTTTAGTACTTACAGGGCAGAGAAAATAGTTGGAACAGCTATAAGTGGCTGTCCCAATACTTCCAGTTTCGGGGTGGTGTGGAGGGGGCAGAGTGATGAAGAAATAAATGCACCAGTGAACACTCAGCTACAATGATAATTTTGTCGTGAGCCTAGCCTTTAATGGCTGAGCCATCTCTCCAGCCCCCAGCAAAAATGATAAATGGTCAAAAAAAGTGAATATAATTTGAAATGAAAATATAGCAAGGTGACCTGAGTGTCCCTGCAGTGGGGAATCCAGGAAGACTTCAAATAAGTTGAAATGTAGAGAAGGAGGGTGGTGGAGGAGATGGGTGGGAAAAGTATGTAGGCAGAAGTAACAGCCTGTGCAAAAGACTCCCTGTAGCCAGACAGAGTGTGCCCAGTCAAGGAACTGGAAGAGATTAGCAAGATGTCTTGATTAAACATGTAATCTGAAGTAGACAGGTAGACAAGGTAGATGCTGTAGGATTTTGTAGGCCAGAATAAGACTCTGTATTTATTGTTCTTTCTTTCTTTCTTTCTTTCTTTCTTTCTTTCTTTCTTTCTTTCTTTCTTCCTTCCTTCCTTCCTTCCTTCCTTCCTTTCTTTCTTTCTTTCTTTCTTTCTTTCTTTCTTTCTTTCTTTCTTTCTTCCTTTCTTTTTGTTTTTTGAGACAGGGTTAGGAGACATCTGGTCAGGTGGCGAGGTAGCTTGGAGTACCCAAAGTGGCAGCATTGTTGAAGGTAAGATGTCAGTGATCTGAGACATACTTAGATGTGGACTAGTCATGTCAGGTGAAGCACAGGAATATGGCAGGCACATCTTTTCTTTGTTTCCACTAAAACGTCAAATGTTAAATTATAAAGGTTTTGATGTTATGTTAATTTCCTATAGCTACTTGCTAACTTGCTTCTCATGGCTTATTCAGCCTGTTTTCTTATAGAACCTAGGATCACCAGCACAGGGATAGTACCACCCATAAGGGGCTGCGTCCTCCCCTATCAATCACTAATTTCAAAAGTGTCCTACAGCTGGATCTAACGAAGGCTGTCTTAATTAGGGTTACCATTCCTAGGATGAAACACCATTACCAAAGGCAAGTTGGGGAGGTATGGGCGTTTGAATGGAAATGGCCCCAGAGGCTCCTAGGGAGGAGCACTATCAGGAGGTGTGGCCTTGTTGGAATAGTGTAGCCTTGCTGGAGGAAGTGTGTCACTTTGGTGGGCATTGAGGTTTCAGAACTTCAGTCTAGGCCCAGGGGCTCATTCTTCCTTCCTGTTGCCTGAAGATCCAGATGTAGAACTCTCAGACCCCCTCCAGCACGAAGTCTGCCTGTACTCTGCCATGCTTCCCACAATGACAATAATGGGCAATAATGGACACTGAATGTAAGCCAACCCCAAAGTAATGTTTTCCTTTTTATAAAGTTTCCATGGTCATAGTATCTCTTTACAGCAATAGAAACATGAACTATGACAGGAGTGAAGGGCTAATTCGGCTTATACTTCCACATCATAGTCCATCACTGCAGGAAGTCAGGACAGGTACTCAAGCAGGGCTGGAACCTGGAGGTAGGAGCCAATGCAGAGGCCACAGAAGGTTGGTGACTCAGGCCGTGGATATTATCGCTGACTCCAGCTGTTGTAGGACCATGGACCCAGACATGGTCCTCGAAAGCATCCTGGGCCTAGATGGTACCATGATCCTAAGTGGCAGAGCAGGCCACTTATATTGGCATCACCCTATTTGCAGAGTGGTTCTTTGGCCCTAGTATGGCCCCAGGTTGGGGCCCAGATTTTGGGCATCCACATGACCCCCAATGGTGACAGGTGCCATGGACATCAACATAGACCCTGACTACAGTAGGGTCACATATGGCCCATGGCTGCAGCTCAAGCCTGGAGAACACCCTGGCCCTGGGCAATAGCCCATGCCAATCAGATTGGGATAATCCCTGCTGTGGCATGGCTCTTGGGTGACACAGCCATCTGTGGCCTCCCAGACCCCAGCACTCCTCATGGCCCTCAGTGGTAACAGGGACCAAGGGCATCTACATGACAATGGCTGCTGTAGGTCCACAGATCCAGACATGGCCCTTGGCAGCAGCTCAGGACCTGATGACACCATGTCCCTGGGTGGCAAGATGGCCTCCCACATCAGTCTGTTTTTTACCGCCCTCACCTCTTCAGATCCATCTCTCTCTGTAGGGTATGAATCTCTCTCTGCCTCTTTACCTCTTATACCCTGTATATTTGCTCACCATAATGGTCCCCGACAGCCTAGTGCCACGGGCTGTGGCTTCTTCTCTTCTTGCTCAGAGCAAATTGCTCTGAGCTGGCAGTGTCTTGAGGAATTTTCTTAACTGAAGTTCCCATCTTTCAGATGACTCTAGCTTGTGTCAAGTAGTCATAAAACTGGCCAGGACAAAGATCCCTTCAAATAATGTAGGATGATATCCTCATTTCTTAATTTTATTTTTTGACAGGGTCTTTCTTTTATATAGTCCTGGCTATTCTAGAATTCACTATATAGACCAGATTGGACTCTAATGCATGGACATCTGCATCCCTTTGCTTCTCAAGTGTTCAGATTAAAGTGGTATGCCACCACACCTAGCAAGCTCCTCATCTCTAGGATATCCTTAAATATCCCCTTTCCAAATAAGGACATACTCACAGATATTTCAAGGTTAGCACATGGACATACCTTATGGAGACCATCCTTTATCTCACTATAAGAATCAGGTGATTAATCCTTTTTCTACCCCACAGTAGAAACTGCAGGACTCATCAGTTTGCACATGTAATTCCTTGAAGAGTAGTGAAAGTTCTGTCTTCAGCCCTTGGTAATTTAGATTCTAAGTGTTCCCCCAGAAATCCATATGAGATAGACTTGCCAGAGGGTGGTGGCACATCCCTTTAATCCCAGTACTCACAGGCAGAGGCAGGTGGATCTGAGTTCAAGGTCAGCCTGGTTTACAGAATGAGTTCCAGGACAGCCGGTCCTACACAAAGAAACCCTGTCTTAAAACACCTTCCTGCAAAAAAAAAAAAAAAAAAAAAAAAAAAAAAAAGAGGCAGCATGAAATCTTCAGATTATTGGGGTTGTGATTTGAAGGGGACTATAGGACTTTAAACCTCCCCCCATTTCTTTTGACTTCAGCCATGAAGTAAACAATGTTGCTTTGCCACATGGTCCTGTCATGCTGTATTGTTTTGACATGGGCTAATAGCAATAGGGTTAATTGACCATGGAACAGAACTTCCAACCCATGAATCCACGAAAACCTTTTCTTGTTACAAGTTAATTATCTCTGGCATTGTTACAGTGAAGGATTAGTTAACATACAAAATAGCTTCAAATACTTGCCCAATCTGAAAGACATAATGGCCCTGTGTGGCACTTGTATTCTATAGCTTCCTGTAAATACTTTGATAGTTGAACTTGAATATTTAATAATATGGTTGCATCTGTCATTATTTTTAATATAGGCAGGATATAAATAAAAACTATTATATACTGTATAGTTTACATGTAGATGCTGATAATGTAGAGATGAATACTTTGTAGTTCTTACGTTTTAACCATACAATCTCTTGAAAAATCTGTCTAAGCAAATTAACTAGGAATTAGTATAATTGTAATATAATGAATGAAATGCCATGGAAGCAAAGAACAAGAAGCTATGATCTGTTTTGGGATGTTGAAAAGATGGTTTAAAAGAGAGGCCATTTGAATCAGCTCTTGATGTATCAGTGGGAATCTTCCAAAGGATGGTATTCTACTGTGAGAAATGCCCATATGCTCATCATTATTCACAACCCAAACATTTAAGCCTTTGGGATGGAACCTTTCATGTACTGAGGCCCTTGAGGGAAGCAGTAGCTTCTTACTTCTGGGCCTTTCTAGGAGGCCCACTAGAACCATGAGAGAAACACAAGGGTGTAAATCCAATCATTTCAAGAAAAATGAGATCTTAGCAGATACAGATGGCCAATGAGGTATGTTTAAATCCATATGGTAAATAAGACGACATTGCACATACTTGTGAGGGTGAGAATGGAGTCAGAAAAGGCAGACCTGAGCCTTCTCTCTCTCTCTGTCTCTCTCTCTCAGCAATTAATGTACTTGTACTTACAAGCATAGGGTGTTAGTACGTTTTGCATGTTAATTGGAGTGTAGTCTGGGTTTTACTCCATGACAGGCTGTGTAAATCTATATTTAGCTGTGCATTAATATATAATACATAATATCCTTGAAATCCCTGCATCCTTTTCTTTTTTAGGTTTTCCTAAGAAAAAAGAAGTCTGTAAAAAAGCTACATGACAGTTCTAGATTTAGCTCATTTTAATAAAGGTCACAGCATTTCTGAGTAGTAAACACTATTACAAGATCTTTCCAGTATCTGGATGTTCGGCAGGCAGGCCTCCATCTGGAATACATAACTGGAGCCTAGGGCTGGGGAACTGTAAAGTCTATGAGCATCTGGGAAAGGCAGACATCTCCTCCTCCTCCTCCTTTTTTTTTTTTTTTTTTTCCAGCCACAGCCAAGAAGTGAATTAACGCAAAGACCTCCTCCTTACTTGAATTAAGGAGACTCTTGCAGGCTTAGAGAACATCTGCCTTGCTGTTTCAACTTTTGAAGCCCAAATGGCTGAGGAACTGACAGTGCTGTAGTCAGGAGTACAGGCTTACTTTAGTGCTAACCCAGCAACACCTGGATTCTATTCTTGGTCTATTTCCTCCTGTGACGATAATATCAGCAATTAATGTACTTGTACTTACAAGCTTTACTTTTCAGGGAATAAAGTCTTCAGGAAGGCCAGCTAATTAATTTCTGTAATGTCTCAGGTTAGATTTGTTATATATTTTATGGCCTTGAAGATAACAGTGATTATTAAATCACAGAAATATTAAATTACTTTTGAAAGCACTTCCTGTAAGGAAGTGATGGAAAACAGACTAAGAATACAGGTCTTGGATAGTCTAAGAAGTTTTTCTCCCACTACTCCAGTGCAGGTCAATGATGTGCCCATCTAGTTGTTACGAAAGAGGAAAATATTTAAAAACAAAGCCATATTACCAACAGAAGGTTAATATGCTTCAACATTCTAAGAAAACTCACACATTTATATGACATCACCTGAAATTGTCTGTATCTCTGAAACTCCAACTTCTTAGCTGCTGTGAAGTTGGACGTATCAAATGCCTTCTGTGGTATGATGAGATCGTCAGACACTTACCCATGAGGACTTGGGTTAGAATGTTACTTTTGCCACTCATGGCTGCTCTTATTCTGGTCAAGACACTTGGCAATTTAAAATAACAATTTTCTCAATGTGAGATAATTAATAGCTTCTTGTCAGTGTGTTACTTTTTGCTTTTAAGCACTAGCTTTGTAGTTCAAGGCCCTGCTGTCTTTTACTGGATCACTGCAGCTCATGTGCGATTGGTTTGCTGGGTTGCTTTCTCACCTGTCTCTTGTCTCTGTTCCACAAATCTGTTGGCATTGTCTTTTAAAATCACACTGTTTGCACAATTCTTTTCCCTAAAACCCTTACTGATACCCATTCATATTGAGACCAGCACATTTATATCCATACCACTCTGAATATGTCTGATCTTGTCTAATATTGGAAACTAAGCATGGTCAGGCCTGGTTAGTACTCAGATAGGAGAACAAAACATAAATTTCTTACCATGGTCTAAAAGGCCTTCAATAACCTAGCCCTTGTTCAGTCTTTGGTCTCAACTTGCCAAGATGTCTTTCCTTGTTCATTGTTTACCTGCTGTGATGATTTACCTGTCCTTAGACCAGACTAGTTTGTTCTATGTTTGGGCTCTTGCCTATTTCTAAATGGCTCCATATTTATTTGCTGCCTTAAAGCTCAGGGCAAATATTTTATATTGAGTGTCCATCCTCAACTACTTATATCCTCCCTTATCAGTTTCTTACAATTGTCTACATTCATAACATAGTGCAGTGTGAATTTGCCCTATTAGTTAATTGTATAACTTTTCTCAGTTTCTTTCTACCTTAACAAAGGACAACAATTTGTCTATTCTTAAAGTGCATTCTCTGAGTTTTGAGAGATACTTCACAATTTAGCTAGCATGTGTTAGGCACTTAGTGAATACATTTTGTTTGTTTGTTTGTTTTTGGTTTTTCGAGACAGGGTTTCTCTGTGTAGTTTCGGCCCCTTTGCTGGATCTCGCTCTGTAGACAAGGTTGGCCTTGAACTCACTGAGATTTGTGTGTGGATCTGCCTCCCAAGTGCTGGGGGTTAGGCATGCACAACCACTGCCCGGCTTGTGAATACATTTTGGATGAATGATAAATAAATTTAAATGCAATAATGCATGGAAGTGTTAGCTTACCTCGTGTCTAAATTTGCTGTTTATATTCTTGCTCTTGGGAATTTCCCTATTCATTCTATTCTGTTCTATACTTACATTTTCCTGGCCAATAGGAAACAATGGTAACACTAGTTAATACTTATTATTATTAGATGAGAGACTCAGAATATTTTAAACAAATTAAGCTAATTTACCAACTTCTACTATATACACCATTCTAACTCTAATTATTAAGATGAAGGAACTGAAGAAGAGTAGGGTCACATAAGGAACAGAGTCAAAGGTGAATCAGGCTTTTGACTGAGGCAGCTTGGTCCCACATTCATGATCAAGTTACTAACCTACTCAAAACCCCTTTGTTGACCTAACAAAAGTCTTCTAACAGAGAACTCTGTCACACTCTATTCATTTACTAATGTGCATGTTAATTCAACATCCATTGAGCATCATTTGCAAGCCAGGCACTGGCCTAGGTTCTAGTACTGAAGAGCATAACCTGCTTTATTCTGTTCTTTTGAGAGAAGAGTTAAAAAGTGAAAGAAATGTGAACATCTTCAATTTTCCAATGCTTTCAGCAGAATATCAGACATTTGATAAACTTGAGTAGAAATTTATTTTGTAACCTAAGGTTGTCCTTTTATGACAAATGATGGGCTTAGATAATTATAAGGTGTCTCTCAGATACCTGACTTCTCCAAATACTGCTCCAGCTTTCAGAGTAACCAGAACTTGAGCACCATCAGCGCCTCCAAGAACTTGGACTTCGCCATGCTTGATGATGTACATTTCCTTACCAATTTCTCCCTAAATGCCATTGGAAAAAAGGAAATTGTAGTCATTTTATTTTTTAACAATTATAACCCAAACGAAGAAATCTAAGATCTTATAGAGGAGCAAATATACATGAAGGAAGCAGGGAATATCACTGTGAAAGTATTTATTTTAAGACCTGGGGTAGTTAGAGTGCTGGAAGACAGTACTTTCCACCGGCTTCCCTGCAAATCATCACAAGACGTGAGAAGATACACTGGTCAGTGTGTTATTTCAGGAGTGGACAAGGGCAGAAAATGTAACTGATCTTGTGGACAGCTGAGTTTTCTGACTTTGGTCTGCTCTGCTCGGCCCTAAAAAAGATGCTCTGTGTAACAAAGGAGCCTGAGTTTCATTCAGCCCTTCAAAGTCTGGCTTGCCTTGTGCCTGTGTCACTGAGGCGTGGTTTGGGAAGAGGAGACCTTGAAGCTCTTATTCCATTTTGAAAGACTGTGTTAGTGCAGCTGTTTTCACTAAGTTCTTTTTGTATTTGCTGAGTTTCAAGGTCAGAGCAACAACTAACAATTTATCTCCTGGAATGTGTGTATAGTTACTGATCAATGATGTATTTTGTACCTCTGAGGGAGTATGGATATTCAAATATGAATAAAATAGGGAAGTGCACAAGACCATAGGTAGATATTTTCAACATTTAACGTAAATACAATGATTTTTTTTTTTTTGATATGTACCTGTAGTAGCAATCTTAAAAATTCTTATTAATGAAACCAAATCCAAGGCCAGTTATTGGGGTGATTACTGGAAGATCAGAGAAGCAGAACAAGCCACGACTATCTCACCTTGCTAGTTCTTCAGGTGATCCTGTTTCCTCAGGCTGGAAGCTTCTGAATCCTCATCCCAATGGCTCTCAGCTGAACTGTGCTCGAAAGCCTGAATGCTTAACCAGCCAAATGCTTTACTCACTACATGCCTTTTTCTCCCTTAATTCCTGGTCCTCACACCTTATATACTTTTCTCTTTCTGCCCCCACTCCCTGGGATTAAAGGTTGTGTTTCTAGGATTAAAGGCGTAGGTCACCATGCTTAGCTATTTCTAAAGTGGCCTTGAACTCAGAGATGCAGCTAGCTCTGCCTCCCAAATGCTGGGATTAAAGGTGTGTACCACCACCGCCCAACTTCTGCTATAGCTTACTCTTCCCATTTTCTAGCCACCAATTTTGGCTTTGTTCTAGTGGCTGTCTGTTCTCTGACCCCAGATATGTTTATTTCAGGGAACACACAATATTTTGGGGAACACAATACCCACCACATGTACATACTGTCTAAACTAGAATATGAGCCACAGGTGTTCATGTAGTTTTATGTCCGATCTCACCTAAGAATTATGTAAACAGACTGGGAAGATGGTTGGAGGGAATAAAGTTCTTTTTGTGAAAGCATAAAGGCTGAGGTTCAGATCCCTAACATTTCTGTAAAAGCCAGACAAGCATGATGGACTGGCTATAATCCCAGTGCTCAGCAAATAGAGACAGGAGGTTCCCTGGGCAACCTGGCTAGCTAGATAAGCTGAGCTGGTTAGCTCTAAGTTCAGTAAGAGACTTTGCTTCAGAAAGTAAATATACAACAACACAGGAAGACCTTTGATTTCCACCTTTTTGGTGTCCACACATGTATACATACATGTAGGCTCATCTGTAAATATGAAACCACACACACCAGCATACATACACACGAGTGTATGCCATATACATACATATGTTCCTTATCTACTCTCCCAGCTCCCCCTCCCCCAAAGTCAACCTAAAAACAACTTTGGACTGAAGATACAGATGGACGTGTGTGTGTGTGTGTGTGTGTGTGTGTGTGTGTGTGTGTGTGTGTGTGTAAAGGCCAGAAAAGGGTTTAGGTATTGTCCTGTATTGATAGCTCTCCATGTACTTCTTTGGGGCAAGGTCTCTTCCTGAACCTGAGGCTTGTTTTTAACTTTTTTCTTCTGGAAATTAGTAAGCCAGAGAAGTTCTCTTGTATCCATCTCCTCTCAGAGCTGGAGATGAAGGTGTGGGTGCTGGGATCACAATTCCAGTCTCCATGATTGCAAAACATACTTTTAACTGCTAAACCAAGTCTTCAGCCCAGGTTATTACATTCTAAATAGGCCAATTTGCATAATACTGGCCATTATTTGGGTAATAGTCCCTAAAAAAGTGTCAAAATAAGTAGAGTTTTTATCACTCTGAGCTATTGCTGTGGTATTAATATCTCCCCCCCCCCCAGTTTCAATTGTTAAGAATTTAAATTTTAAATTTACAGGATAGTGGTGTTTGTAGATAGGGCCCCTGGAAGATAATTATGCCATCATGAGTACTTTGTCTTCATGAATGAGTTAGTTTATTACCAAAGAGATTATTTCTTTTCTGATAAGTTTGATTTACCTTTTCATGTGGTGCACTCTGCCACATTGTGACTTGCTGAGAAAGTAAGCCCTTGTCAAATGCCAATAACATTACTGTGGACATTTTAGACCATAAAACTAAATAAACCTTTATTCTTCATAAATTACCTAGTCTGTTGTTATATTCATATATAACAATAAAAATGATAGAAAGTGAAAAAAATGAGCTAAGCTGTAAAAATATAATATTAATGCAATAAATTTTTTCTTGTTTTATAAATGGACTGCACTGAGTTATTAAATATTTCCACTACACATACTTTCAATGGATTAGAATACACTAAAACTGAAAATTAAGTTGCATTGATTATAGTTTATGCTCTGTCATGACTGAGACAGTGTTCCTAAACTGAGTGCAGGGCATGATGTATAAAAGGCACTCATTTATGAATGAAGAAATGTAATTTAACTATTTCTGGGAAATTCTAAAGTCCTGTGATACCTAGGGTTATTTTCCTGAAAAATCAAGTGCTTTATAATTATCAAGTTGAAATATATTGTCATAAAATTTCACCTCTTAATTTATATCTGAAAAATCAAAATTCCTATTCTAAACATATATTTATATGAAATATAGTTTGAAGCAGAAATGGTAATATATATGGGTTTTATTATAGTTATTTATATAATTTCAATGTCAATAATAATTTGCCTTTGTGCAGTACTTTGAAATAGGAGGCTGGAGACATGGCTCAGTAGTTAATTTTTAATACCCATATTGGGTGGCTTTACAACTGCCTTAACTCTAGCTCCAGGGAACCTAATGCCCTTTTTTGATCTCTTGGAACACCTGAATGCATGTAGCATATATTCACACAGAAATGTATACATACACATGAATAAAAATAAAACTTAAAATATCATCTAGATACTGGATATTTGCATAGCTCCTTGTTTTAAACCATGTATTTGTTCCCTCAGAGCACCTTGCTTTTTATTTGGAAAACATTTTGCACTTCATTTAATTCTTGCAAAAATTCCAGTGAGAGGTGTCTCTTATTTTCTCTTTTTGAAAACTGGAAATAGAGGCTAAGTAAGCTAAGTGTCTCAAGCAAAAATATGTGGCTAGCAAATGACAGCATTAAAATTGACAACATCTATATGACCTGACATGCATACAGATATACTACATCTAACAATGAACATCATAACTGATATCTTTTTTTGTTTGTTTGTTGGTTTTTTTTTTTTTTTGAGATAGGGTTTCTCTGTAGCTTTGGAGCCTGTCCTGGACTAGCTTTGTAGACCAGGCTGGCCTCGAACTCACAGAGATCCACCTGCCTCTGCCTCCCGAGTGCTGGGATTACGGGCGTGTGCCACCACCACCTGGCGACTGATATTTTAATAACCAATGAAATAATATAAACAATTTAAGAACAAAGAAAGTCATTTGAAAAATAGTGTCCTTTTACTCTAATAAGTGATCACTAGGCCAGGGTCATATTCCTATTATTATTATTATTATTATTTGCATGCATGAAGTAATTTCAAGGAGCTGGAATGATTTTCAAAGGCAATTATTACAACTGACTGGAAGTACAAGTACCTAATGGGTACTTAAATATAGTTCAGTACTTCTAATTATTTCTTAATGATCATTTTAATAATTTCCCAAGGAGATCAGGCATAATCAATGAGCCTAAACTTTCACTACCTCTTGCTTATTTCTGGGTTAATTTGAACCTTTTTTGCAAGCTTAATTAGCATTCAGATGAAGTAGACATTATTTGAAGAGAATAGAGGCTGACAGCATGTGTAAAGCAAGATTGAACCTAACTTAAGACTGTTTTTGTGCTAATTTGAAGCAAGTGTTGAAAGGCAAGCCTTTCAGGTAGAACAAAGTAACTTTTAGTGAGTGTGTATGCCCCCCACCCCCCCACCCCCTCAAAAATATGATTTTTGTTCTGGAGGCTATTTCTGAGGCTAATGGGGAGCATCATGGTATTCAGGGTACCTCATCAGAAAAGAGAGATGGTACTCAGTGTGGCTCCTAGACCGTTAGCACCATGAAGAGCTCCTTTGGAGGTGAAACTCCCCAAACCCCACTGCAAAAATATTGGATGAGAATCTTTGGAAATTAAGTCCCAGAAGTCCAAGTCTTTGAAAAGCTTGGTGGTTATTTTCTGTACGGCACCACAGCATCCCAGGAAAACCCCCAAGTAGTCTTGAAGCCCCACGAGCTTTTCCAAAGCAGTTTAGAATATCAGACCTGAACCCTGCCATTGCTTTGGTGATTTAGGTAACCTCTACCTGAGCATGATTTGTTTTCCTCTCCCCTTCTCTGCAAGTTTTTTTTTTTTTGGAAATAGTAAAATTCATATCAAATTGAATTCAGCTACCTAAACTTTTGTCAAGTAACAGCTTTTCTTCTCTGTCAGTGTCTAGTATCTTGCAAATCTTCATTTACAAATAAAAACAAACCTAAAAACAAAATAAAAAATGGAGAAGAGAGACTTGCGTTCTCATGCCTTCTGCCTACTCTTCCCTTCGCTTTTGTCTTTCCTTTCCTCATTTCTAGCCACTCACTTATTTTTATTATTGGATGAATTTGATATGATGACAAAACTAGAAATGAGAAAGTTGCCTCTCTGCACCTCATGCTTCCTTTGGCAAATTTGTGCTGTGTCAAGGGGCAAGTGTTATCTCAATAACCAACCTCTCCAGCCACTGGAACAATGTGCGTCTGTTTTACTGTATGACTTCTATGTGCCCTAGTGTGCCACTGCCCGCAAAGGAACTCTTACATCATGCTGGTTCCTTCTTTCGGTTTGTCTTCTCTCCTATTTACTAAGCATGATTTCATTTATTTCAGCCTGTATTCTTCCTGCATGAGTTTATGTGGGATGTATATGCTTGGTTTCCAGTATGCCGGAATCTCTCCTTCCTTTCTCTTTTATCTTTGACAGCTCCTTCTCAGCAGCCCTTTCTCATTCATCTTCATTGATCTCAATAATGTTGGTGCCTTCCCAGTTACAGCCCCAGTCTTCTTTACCATACCATGCCTTAAACTCTTAAGGCCAGCTTTCATTCTATTCCAGTGGCCAAACATTCACTTTGGACTTCATGCTCTTTCATCTGATTGATCCCACCTAAAAGCGGTGTCTCCGTCTGATGTATTTGAAATATTCACACCTCATTTGATTTGTCTTTTCCCACTTTTTTCAGTCCCTCATTTGGTTCCATTCTAGAATATGCTGCACTTCTCATAAAAATATTAGCCCATCGATTTCCTTTTTCTTATTTTACTAAAGGACTATTTATCTTTAGATTTTACAAAGGTCACAGCTGACAAACTGACAACTTCTCTCTCCCAACTTCCAGTATAAATAAGTACCTTCACTACTCTGCCTTCCTCTAACAACTTCTGTTTCTCTTTATATAAGAGGACATTTTACAGTTTTGCACTAATTTAATTTTTGTTTCCTTCCTCTTCCATCAAGCCAATCTATCTCATGGTTGTATTTTAGAAATCAGCGAGGATTTTTTTCTAGGCTATTATGTGGGTTTTTTCAGGACCAACTGAATGTCTAGGTGTGGAGCCCAGACTCCTTTGTTCATATGATGCTGACATACTGTGAGTTGAACACCTTAGCACTAGACTGTAAACCCCTGAAGGACTTTGCTTTTTGATGGCTCATTACCCATTATAGTGCCTGTCCTAGAACATTCAAAACTACTTATTGCAACTGGACACTCAGGAAACAGAGATAGGTGGATCTGTGAATTTGGGGCCAGCCTGGTCTATAGAGTGAATTCCAGAACACCCATGGTTTCATAGAGAAGCCCTGTCTCAAACAAACAAACAAACAACCCCCCAAAACCCACAATCAAACAAAAAGCCCTACTTATTGCTTAAGAAATAATTTCAAATTGCTTTAACACATGTCTTACTGTAGTTCTCTACATTCTTCCTGCAGACACAAATTCCTTCCTATCTGCCTTGACACAAGCTAATTCTTTTCCATACTCAGGTAATACTGGGTTCACTACAGCATATTTCCCAAGACTTGCTACAGTCGTCTTCTTCTTCTTCTTCTTCTTCTTCTTCTTCTTCTTCTTCTTCTTCTTCTTCTTCTTCTTCTTCAGAAAGTCTTCCAGCAGCTGCCCTTGCTTTTGTCCTATAACCTGGTATTTATTCTACACTGTTTTGGAATGGAGTAAGTGCTTTGCATCTACAATCACTTGTGAACTCTCCAAGGCCTCAGGGCATCTCCAATTTTTTTTTATATTATTCACCTTCCTTTCTTTTTAAACTTTATGTGTTTTTAAAATGTTCATACAAGTATATATTACATGTTGAACACATCCCACCATACCCCTCTACCTTTTCTTTTTTTTCTTTTATCTCACCTGTTAGTCTCCTTTGACCTCCTAGACAATTTACTTCCACTTTAATGTTACATATATGCATATTTTATGTTCTGTTTTTAAATTTTAATTGTTCACTTTGTCATTGTGTTAGTTTCTCTAGATATAAAATTCAGAATCCCATTCTCTCTCTTTTTTGGACAAAAACTTGTTCTATAAATGAGGACGACTTAGAACTGATGGTTTAGAACTCCCTGTAGCTCCTGCTGATCTTGACCTTATGATCCTCTTGTCCCAGCCTTTCCTGAGTGCTGTGGTTATTGACATGTTATTAATTATTTTTAAGATAATGATCAGAGTCAGTGAATACCCTAACTGTCATCACAGAGCCTTTCTCCAGTAACTGATAGAAGCAGATGCAGAGATCCACAGCCAAACACCGGGCCAAGCTCCAGGAGTTCAGTTGAAGAGAGAGAAGAGGGATTCTATGAGCAAAGGCATCAAGATTGTGATGAGGAAACCTACAGAGACAATCAAACCAAACTAGTGGAAACTCATGAAATTTAGACCAACGCCTGTGGAGCCTTTATGGGACCGGACTAGGCCTTTTGCATAGTGAGACAGTTGTGTAGCTTGATCTGCTTAAGGAAATTCCTGGCAGTAGGATCACAATCTATCCCTCGTGTATAAAGAGGCTTTTTAGAGCCGACTACCTACGGTGGGACACTTTGCATAGCCTTGAAGCAGGGGGAGGAGTTTAGACCTGCCTCTGCTGAATGTACCAGACTCTGCTGACTCCCCATAGGAGGCCTTACCTTCTTGCAGGAGGAAATGGGGCCTGGATTGGAAAGGAGGAGGCTGAAGGGGGTAGAAGGAGGGAAGAGGGGGATCTGTGATTGGTATATAAAGTGAATAAAAAATTCTTAATAAAAAAGATAATGATCAGAGATTGTTGTGGTGACATACATCCTTAATCCCAATGCTTGAGAGGCAAGAGATAGGCAGATCTCTATGAGTTGCAGGGTAGCCTGACCTATATAGTAGATTCCAGGCTAGCCAGGGCAACATAATGAGACCCATCAGTATGTATAGAAAGACAAGCATAATATATGAAGTTATTATTTCTTCATGGTAGAATTTCATGTTTGTAGTTTTTATGTTTTCTATTTAAGAAATAATAAACATATAATACTTTTATAGTCATCAAATTCACAATGAAGATTTAAAAAAATTGGCATTGATTATCTACTAACTGTGTGAGCAAAACAGAAATAACAGATAGCTTGCTGATGAAGCAGAAAAAGCAAAAGCACCTATCACTTCTATATTTTTGTCCTTCATTTAACATATTTAAATTTGATGGCAAATTGTGATAGGTAATTTACATTTATACAAATGCCTTTTCAGACTACCTACATGTCTATCCTATGACATATGCAATGGAACCTATATTATCTTGTTCCATTTTGAACTCCAAACATTTATTGCTGTTCTGTGGAATTAAGTATATGGCATAGTGTTTTATAATATGGAGTCACTCTGGACAGATTTTATTTCAAATACATTATTGACCTATGTCCAAATTCTTCCAATGCATTATTAACTATGCACTTGAAAATAGTATGCACTCACCTTTTTGCAGACAAAGTCACCAGGTAAATAAATAGTGGATTTCAATCTTAGCAGTAGGTCATAAATCATCTGTGTGTCACAGCCCTATATAAGGAGAATAATAATTTTATAGATGCAGCCAAAAGCAAACACCCTAAATTATTTTAAAAATAATAAAAGTAAATAGTCAATAGACATCTGTCTTCCTCTCCAAATGCTAACTTACAATGGATTTGTACTTGCCTTTACCTAAACTCTAGAGAAAAATGATATCAATATCAAGAGGTTGTAACTTTATAAAGAAATATTTGGGGTGAGTCCTATCTCTTAGACCTATTGGTATTCAATCATGCTCTTATTCTCCTAAATTGTAAAATAGCTATGAAAATAGTACTCATAAATGAAACTTTACATGGTGCTTAATTAATGACAGCTATTAAAGATTATGCTTATGGCATGTTCAGATTGTCGTTACTCAGTATTTGCTAAACAGCTTCCTTTTGTAAAACGACATTACTAAAATTTTGATATTATTTAACTGTTTAAACTTATGTATATGTCTTTCTTCTCCAAAATAATTATCTTCTTAAAAATAGGAAGAGATATATGAAAGCAGTATCTGCAATACTTAAATTATTGGTTAGAACCAGGGAGCCTCCATGGGACCAACTGAAGCTTTCTACATATATGTGATAATTGTATAGCTTGGTCTATTTGTGAGACTCATAACAATGGGATCAGGGCTGTCCCTAATGCTTTGGCTTGCTCTTGGGAACCTATTCCTCATACTGGGTTGCTTTGCCTAGTCTAAATACAAGGGGAGGTGTTTAGTCTTACTGCAACTTGATATGCCATGCTTTGTTGATACTCATGGGAGGCCTGACACTTTCAGAACAGAAACAGAGGAACAGTGGATTGATGCTGGGCATAGAGGGGAGGAGAGATGAAATGGGAGGATAGGAAGGAAGGGAAACTGTAGTTGAGATATAAAATAAACAAATAAACTAAAAAATAAGGTATTGGTTGGAACAGTATATTTCACATAGCTGCCTTTTAGTGTCCACTTGCTTATTGGCTGACTATAAAGCCAATTACTTGCCTCTCTCAACTAAGCTCTACACATGCCAGGGAGAGTGACTTTGTTTTCTTTTATTGAAAATGGATTCTTAGATCCTTTGCCATACAATATATCCTGACTATAATTTTCACTCTCTCTATTTCTCCAGTTGCTCCCCATCTCTTCTCCCTCTGGAACCACTCCTATCTGTCTTTCATTAGAAATGGACAGGCTTCTAAGAGATAACAAACAAACATGGCAAAATACAAGGTAAAGGAAAAATTAACATATTGAATTTGGTCACAGCAACCCAACAGGACAAAAAGAGTTTCAAGAACAGGCACTAGAAGCACTTGTTCTCAGTCAGGAGTCAAACAAAAATACTAAGCTAATAGTTAAAATATATGTGCAGAGGACCTTTGGCAGACTCCTGTAGGCCATGTGCTTGATGCTTCAGTCTCTGTGAGTTCATGTGTGTCTTGTTTAGTTGATTCATAGGGCCTTGCTATCCTGCTGTCCTTTACTTCCTCTGGCAGTTATAATCTTTCCAATTCCTCCATGGGATTCCCTGAGCTCTAAGGGGAGGATTTGATTCAGACCTCTTCGACTTTACACTCTTAATCCACATAATATCTGGTTGTGGGCCTCTATATATGTTCCTTTCTGCTGCTGGAGGAAGTCTTTCTGATGATGACTGGATAAGACATGTCAGAAGGTTTCTCCAGTTCAGCCCAGCCTGCAGCTACTCAGACCCAAGTAAACACACCAAGGCTTATATTAATTATAACTGCTCAGCCATTAGCGCAGGCTTATTACTGACTAGCTCTTACTCTTAAATTAACCCATAATTCTTATCTATGTTTAGCCATGTGGCTTGGTACCTTTTCTCAGTTTTGCCTTGTCATCTTGCTTCCTCTGTGTCTGGCTGGTGACTCCTGACTTTGCCCTTCCTTTTCCCAGCATTCTCCTAGTTTGCTTGCCCCATCTATGGCCATGGCCAATTTTATTAAACCAGTGTACAAGAGCATTATTCCACAGCACACTTGGATCTATGAATATATCATAGTATCTTTAGAAATTATTTTATTGATTTTTTTCTTTTTTTTTTTTTGACCAGTTTGTACAGTTTTACCCTAGGTCTCTGGGCTATCTAGTCCCTGGTTCTTGGTTATACAAGCAGTGTTGGGTATGGGTTCCTTCTCATGGAGTGGGCTTTGAGTAAAATCAGACATTGGTGTTTTGCCTCCATAAGTCTGTGCCAGCATTGTCCCAGCATATTTTGGAGGCAGGACCTGCTGTAGGTCAAAGGTTTTGTGACTGGGTTGGTGCCCACATTTATCTTTCAATAGTCTCTAAGGGATTTATTGCTTTCTTCCAATTTTTTATTTGTCTTTTCCTCTATTTCTTTGTAGATTTCTTCCCATTTTTTGTTTGACCTTTTCTCAATTTCTTTATTGATTTCCTCCACGTTTTTGTTCTTCTTTTCCTCAATTTATTCTTCCTTTTTTTTTTTTCTAGAAAGGCCTCTAGCATCTTTATGATGCTATCCTTAAGTCTGTTTTTTTTCTGCTTCTTTTATCTTGTGATGTTCGGGTCTTGCTGTTGGAGGAGGGCTAGGTTATGGTGATGTTGTATTGCTCTTTATTTTGTTGTATGTACTTCTGCCTGGATGTCTGCCCATCTCCTCATGGATTCGTTCTTGGTCTTATCAGCACTCTTGGTCCAGTCAGAGCTGACAGATTCTGTGTTTCACGAAGCCTCTCTTGGTCCAATGAGAAGTGGCAGATTCTACTTCTCAGAAAGCCATTCTTGGTCTAATGAGGGCTGGCAGATTCCCTGTCTCCTGAGGTTACTCTTGGTCCAATGACAGCTCTTTGTCCAATGAGTGCTCTCTTTCTAGGCCCAATGAGATTTCTCTTTCTGGACCAGATGGGAACTAGGGGTTGGTTTCCAAGCCTCAGGAAGTGGCGGGGGTCCTGGGCGGATAGATGTTGGAGCAGGGTGTGTAGATTTCAGGGTCCACCTGGGGTCTTGGAGAAGGGGGATCTTCCCACAGGAGCCCTGCCAGCTGGCCAGCAGCTGGGGCTGAGTTGGGCGGCTGTTTCCTAGGAAAGGCTGGGGCCCAGGAATGGATCCTAAGGGCAAGCCTCCCTGGGTATGAACAGAGTCACTCACCTCTGGGCTGGATCTCAATAGTCTCTAGAGTACCTTCCCATACCAAAGAGATTAGAACCTTGGAGTGAAGGCTCTATTTATGAATTAGCTCAACTTCCTCATGTTCAATGACTTGTATGGATGTTGTCCCTAGCAATGAGGCCCACTGTCTTTTTGCAGAAAGCAACACTGTGTCTTAGCATCAGCCTGAGTTGTTTGTGAATTTCCATAAGATCCCCTTGGCCAACAACTCAATTGATTGTAACTAGAAGCCTTGCCCAACTACAAGAGATGGCCAGTTGACACTCTATGTGCCCTATTATTAGGATGCCTCATTAGGATCACCTTTATAGATTCCAGGAAGTTTCCACTGCACTAGGTTTCCATCAGCCCCAATGTCCCCATTCCAGTCATCTCTCCCTGCACTCTATTCCTCCAAGGCATCTCCCCTAAGCCTGATCCCTTCCATTTCAATCCCCATCACCCCCAGTCTACCCATAAATCAATTCTATTTCACCTTCCCAGGAGATCCATAAGCCCCCCCCCCCAACCCCTCCTCTTTACCTAACCTCTCTGTGTCTACAGAGTTTGCTTGGTTATGACTTACTTAGTGGCTAATATCCACTTATAAATGAAAATGTATCATTTGTCTTTCTGTGTGTGGATTACCTCACTTAGAATGATTTTTTTTTCTAGTACCATCCACTTGTCTGCAAATTTCATGATATCATTTTTTAAAGCAACTGAATAATACTCCATTGCATAAATGTACATTTTCTTTATCCATTCTTCTGTTGAGGGACATGTAAGTCATTTCCAGTTTCTGGCTATTATGAAATAAGCCACAATGAACATGGATGGAGAGTACTTTGGGTATATGCCTAAGAGTGGTCTACCTGGGCCATGAGGTAAACCAATTTCCAATTTTCTGAGGACCAACCATACTGATTTTCACAGTGGCTGTACAAGTTTTCACTTCTACCAGCAATGGAGGAGTGTTCTCCTTGCTCCACATTCTCATCAGCATGAGCTGTTATTTGTAGTATTAATTTTTGCCATTCTGACAGGTTTAGGATGGAATCTCCAAGCAGTTTTGATTTGTATTTCCCTGATGGCTAAGGAGGTTTATTATTTCTTTTCTTTTTTTAGTTTATTTTTATTTTTATTTTTTGGGGGGGAGTTTAACATCTCATTTTTTTTATTAAGAGATTTTCTATTCATTTTACATACCAACAACAGATTCCCTGTCCTCCCTCCTCCCATCCCCCACCCTTCCCCTACAACCTATCTCCCATTTCCTCCAAGGCAAGGTCTCTCATGGGAGTCAGCAGAGCCTGATAGATTCAGTTGAGGCAGGTCCAAGCCCCTCCTCTCTGAACCAAGGCTGTGCAAAGTGTCTCACCATAAACAATAGGCTCCAAAAAGCCAGCTCATGCACTAGGGACAGATCCTGATTCCACTGCCTGGGGGCCCCCTATACAGTGTTTCTCAGCTGTTTGAGATTCCTCTATTGAGAATTCTCTGTTAGATCTGTACCTCATTTTTAAATTAGATTATTTGCTTTTTTTTTTTTATATTAGTTTCTTGAGTTCTTTATATGTTTTGGTTATTAGTCCTCTATCAGATGTGGAGTTGGGAAGAACCTTTTCCCATTCTGTAGGCTGTTGCTTTGTCTGATCAACAATGTCCTTGCCTTTAGAAGATTTTCAGTTTCATGAGGTCCCACCTATTATTTATTGATCTTAGTGCCTGTGCCACTTACGTTCTGTTCACAAAGTTGTCTCCTGTGCCAATGGGTTAGAGGCTAGTCTCACTTTTCTTCTATCAGGTTCAGTGTATCTGGTTTTATGTCGAGGTCTCTGATTCATCTGGATTTGAGATTTATGCAGGATGATAAATATGGATATATTTTCATTCTTTTACATGCAGACATCCATTTTAACCAGTGCTATTTATTAAAGATGTTTTCTTTTTTCCAGTGTGTATTTATGGTTTCTTCATGAAAAATCAGGTGTCCATAGGTGTGCGGATTTATTTCTGGGTCTTCAATTTTATTGACCAACATGTCTGGTTTTATGCTAATACATGTGGTTTTTATTACTATAGCTCTGTAGTACATCTTGAAATCAAGTATGGTGATACCTCCAGCAGTTCTTTTATAGATATGCGGTTTTGTTTTGTTTTTTTCATATGAAGTGAGAATTGTCCTTTTAAGGTCTGTAAAGAATTGTGTTGGGATTTTTATGGGGATTGCATTGAATCTGTAGATTGTTTTTGATAAGATGGCCATTTTTACTATGTTAATCCTACCAATCCAAGAGCATGGGAGATCTTTCCATCTTCTGTTATCTTCTTCAATTTATTTCTTCAAAGACTTGAAGTTTTTTATTTATTTTATTTATTTTTATTATATTTGTGCTTTAATTTTATATATCAGCCATGGGTTCCCCTGTTCTCACCCCTCCCGCCCCCATCCCCACCTTTTCCCCATCTCCTCCCCTCCATTACCATCTCCTAGGACTTGTCCTTACTGCATGAGCTGGCTGTTTGGAACCTTGGGCTTACACAGGGACACTTTGCTCAGCCTGGAAGGAGGGGTCTGGACTTGCCTGTACTGAATCCACCATATTGAATTGAATCCCCAGGGGAGTCTTGGCCCTGGAAGACTTGAAGTTTTTAATCATACAAGTCTTTTACTTTCTTGGTTAGAGTTACCCTCAAGATATTTTATATTATTTGAGGCCATTCTGAAAGGCATTGTGTCAATGATTTCTTTCTCAGTCTGTTTTCCATTTGTATATAGGGGGGGTTACTGATTCTTTTTTTTTTGAGTTAATCTTGTATCCTAAATTTGTTAAAAGTTTTTTTTTTTAATCAGCTGTAGGAGTTCCCTGGTGGAAATTTTAGGGTCATTTCTCTATACTATTGTATCATCTGCAAATACTTTGACTTCTTCCTTTCAAATTTGTATACCCTTGATCTCTATCTGTTGTCTTATTGCTCATGCTAAAACCTCAAGTGTATATTGTCTAGAGATGGAGAGTATGGACAGCCTTGTCTTTTTCCCGACTTTAGTGAATTGCTTTGGAATTTTCTCTATTTAATCTAGTGTTGGCTATAGGCTTGCTGTATTATGTTTAGGTATATCCCTTGTAGCCCTGATCTTCCCAGGACTTTTTTGTTTGTTTGTTTGTTTTGTTTTTCAAGACAGTTTCTCTGTGTAGCTTTGCACCTTTCCTGGATCTCACTTGGTAGCCCAGGCTGGCCTTGAACTCACAGAAATTTGTCTGGCTCTGTCTCGTGAGTGCTGGTATTAAAGGTGTGCGCCACCACCGCCCGGCTCCCAGGACTTTTATGATGAAGGGGTGTTTGATTTTTTCAAATACCTTGATCATGTGTGTTTTTTTTTTTCTTTCAGTTTGTTCATATGGTGGATTACATTTACTGATTTCTGTATATTTAACTATCTCTGCATCTCTGGGATGAAGCCTACTTGATCATGTTAATGATCTTCTTGTTGTGACCTAGGATTCTCTTTGCTAGTATTCTGTTACTTTTGCATATATGTTCATTGGTCTGTAGTTCTTTTTTTAGTTAATTCATTATGTGGTTTGGATATCAGGGTAACTGTGGTCTCATAAAATGAATTGGGAAATATTCCTTTTGTTTCTCTTTTGTGGAATAATTTGAGAGTCTGGTAGAATTATGTACTAAAACCATATGTCCCTGGCCCTGTTTTGATTGGTAGACTTTTAATGACTGCTTTTATTTCACTAGGGGTTATGGATCTTTTAAAGCTGTATATATAATCTTGATTTAACTTTGGTAAGCTGTATCTATCAAGAAAACTATCTATTTCTTTTAGGTTTTCCAATTTGGTGGAATAGAGCTTTTTTTTTTTGAAGTACATCCCTATGATTGTCTGGATTTCTTTAGTGTCTGTTTTTATGTCCCCCTGTTTGTTTCTGATTTGTTAATTTGGATATTCTCTTTCTACCTTTTATTTAGTGGATAAGGATTTTTCTATCTTGTTGATTTTCTCAAAGAATCAACTATTTGTTTTATTGATTCTTTGTCTTTTTCTCTTTGTTTCTATGTTATTGAGTTTAGCCTTCAGATTGACTATTTCTTGCCTTTATTCCTCTTGGGTATTCTTCTTTTTGTTGTAGAGCTTTCAGGTGTGCTGTCAAGTCACTCGTATGGGATCTCCAAATTCTTTATGAAGGCACTTAGTGCTATGAACTTTTCTCTTAGCATTATTTGCATTATGTCCCGTATGTTTGGGCATATTGTGTATTAATTTTCATTCAATTCTAGAAATTCTTTTTTCTTTTTCTTTATTTCTGTCTTGACCCATTTTTCATTCAATAGATTGTTGTTCAGGTTCCATGAGTTTGTAGGCTTTCTGTTGTTTCTGTTGTTGGCATCCAATTTTAACCTGGGGTTGTCTGATAGGATTCATGGAGTTTTCTCAATTTTCTTGTATTCCTTGAGACTTGCTTTGTATCCAAGTATATGGTCAATTTTGGAGAAAGTTCTGTGAGGTTCTGAGAAGAAGCTATATTCTTTTGTTTTTGAGTGCAATGTTCTGTAATATCTCTTATGTCCATTTGGTTTGCAACATCTGTTAGCTCCTGCGTTTCTCTGTTTAGTTTTTGTCTGGATGACCTGTCAATTGGTGAGAGTGGGATATTGAAGTCTCTCACTATCAGTGCGTGAGGGTCAATATGTGACTTAAGCTGTAGTGATTTTTCTTTTGTATGCTTCGTGCCCTTATGTTTGGGGTATAGATGGTAAGAATTTGTAGGCTTGAATATAAAAAAGGGTTGAAATAAACTTCATGTGTTTATATATAGCTACTTAAATCATGTGGTTTAAACAAAGGAAGATAGAGAATATATTAAAAATACTATTAGATTATGAAAAATCAACATATAAACTAATATCTTATAATTTACGTGTAACAAATAAAATTATAAAAATGATCTTTGGAAAGATATCTTAAAAGTATGTGTCTTGGTGGCACCTTCTGAGGAAGGAGAAGGGAGACTGGCTGTGAGGAAAACAAATGAGACTTCAATAATTGTTGTTATTTAAAATGTTAATAAGAGAGAGCCTTTCTCTCTCTGTGGGGACATACATCTCACTGTCCCTCTTCTAGCTATCACACGAGCTCACTGGTGGAAAGTGCTAACAAAGGAGAACTAATCAATGGGGACCGGTTAGACTAACCCAGGAGAGAAGCCCTAAAATAGATAAGCAGACAATTTGCCCTCTTCTCAGCAGGAAGACACAGCATTTACATCAACAGTTCCCAGAGCCTTGCCCAGCTTTTCCCAGAGAGGAACATTCGGACGATTTGAAATATGACTTTCTATTAACACATTTGGATGGAATCTGAATTGGATCATGCAAACTCAACATAAATGCTAAAGACAGCAAGCATTTAGAACTTGCTTTGCCAACCAAGCAATGCTGTCTGTGAGAGGTTGTTTTATGGTCAGGTACCCTGGTTCTGGGAGCTGTGGCTTAGGGTTCAACCCTTCTTATACAGATTGCAACTTAGGGAAATGAAATCTATATGGTGAAGTCATTCCATTTTATGATGTGTTTTAGAATGACTATACTTTTTTTTCTCCACAAAATTATTTTGTTCGTATTTATTTATGTGTTTGTGTGTGCACATGTGTGTGGAGTCCCAGGACAACTCCCAGGACTCAATGTTCTTCTGCCATGTGTGTTCTGGGGCTGGAACTTCAGGCCATTAGGCTTTGTGGCAAGCACATTTACCCACTCCATTATTATGTGTTTAAAAAGAATTGTATCTTGCATTAACTTTTTTCTCCCCCCTTTTCTATGTGACTTACTTTAATAGAAGTCTTTAGGACATTTTCAGATATAGAAATTCAGAAAGGAGTCACTGTGAATTTCCCCTTTTCTTTCTTTCTTTCTTTCTTTCTTTCTTTCTTTCTTTCTTTCTTTCTTTCTTTCTTTCCTCCCTTTCTTTTCTTTGTGTGTGTATGTGTGTGTGTGTGTGTGTGTGTGTGTGTGTGTGTGTGTGTGTGTATGTGTGTGTGTGTGTGTGTGTGTGCTGAAATTCAGTTTTATTTAGGTTATTTGGAATATTGGCAGTAGTACAAAATCTTTGTCTGTGACCGTGGGTCATATTAGACCTTCACTTGTAGCTTGTAGAAGGTTGGTTACATGTGTATTCATTAACCAGCTGCCTTTCATTACCAGTGCCAAACTGCCCAACTTCCTCTATTTTCAACAGCATCAGGATTTGTAAAGTAGGACTAAAAAAATGCTATCCACAGATTCAAAAATTCTCTTGAAATAATAAATGCATACATAATATATTAAAGACATTTACATTTACGACTCCAGGTGTCAAAATAGGCATTTGACAGTTTGTGCATTTGTGTTTTTACTTATTGATAATTTCAGCATAGAGACCAAAGTGTTTCCAAATGCTGTAAGAGCCAAAACTTGAAACCCCAGTATAGTTTCTATGGAATAAAAGGACAGAGGGACCAGGGGAATGCTTCCTGTGGCCTTTAAAACCACAAAGCTTTTTTTTCTTCAGTGGGATTTTTCTTCTGTGTAGCTCAGGGCACTGTTTACTTACTTAATGCCTTACAATTTCTATCTGCCTTGCAGTGGATTTATGTATGGGCTTATTTCAGTGTATTATTGAGCAGTAAATTGGAGTAAGGCCTCTCTCTCTAAGGCAAACATTCAGTGGACCTGACAGTAAATATCACAAGGGTTGATTTGGAAATGGAATCCTGACTCCACTGCTGTGGAATGTCATAGTGTACCACTTTGCTTTCTATTACTGTGATAAAGACCATGAGCAAAAGCAAGATAGAAAGGAAAGAGTTTACATGTTCTAATCACAGTCCATGACTGAGGGAAACCAAGTCAGGACTTCAAGTAGGGCAGGAACCAGAGACAGGAACTGAAGCAGAGATCATAGAGGAACATTCCTTATTGACTTGCTCCCCATGGCTTGCTTTCCTCATACCACCCAGGACCACCTGCACAGGTGTCTTAGTCACTGTTCTATTACTGAAAGGAGACACCATGACTAAGTTACTCTTATAACAGAAATACTTTAATTGGGAAGCTTGCTGACAGTTTGAGAGGCTTAGTCCATTATTGTGGGGAGCACGGCAGCATGCAGACAGTAGTGCTGGAAAAGTAGCTGAGAGTTATACTTTAATCTCCTGGCCAATAGACAGACACTGGGTCTGGTGTAGTCTTTTGAAACCTCAAAGCCCAGTCCCAATGACAGACTTCCTCCAACAACACCTCCTAATCCTTTATAAATTCCTCTATTTTCAACAGCATAGGGATTTGTAAAGTAGGATTGAAAAATACTATATACAGATTCAAAAATTCTCTTGAAATAATGAGGACATACATAGTATATTAAAGACATTTACATTTGTATTAAAGACATTTACATTTGCTGCTCTAGGTTTCAAAACAATCATTTGACACTTTCTGCATTCTTGTTTTTACTTATTGATAATTTTAATTTAGAGACCAAAGTGTTTCTAAACACTGTAAGAGGCATGTAAGTGCCACTCCCTGGTGGCTAAGCATGCAAATATAGGAGCCTGTGAGGGCCGTTCTTCTTCAAACCACCACACTAGGGGTGCCACTGCCCCCAGCAGGCTGGACGCTCTCACATCAATCATCAGATAAGAAAGTTCCCCATAGATTTTCCTCCATGTCCATCTGATGGAGGCATCTTTTCCCATTGAGCTTCCCTGTTCCCAGATGACTCTAGTTTGTGTCAGTTGGATAAAAACCTAACAAACACATGTGGTACCTTTATTGTTAAGCCTTATTCTTTGGACAGTACAAGAAAAGGCTGATGGCAGGCTCTGTATGGCTGACATTTCCTATTCCATTCCCCTGGGGGATGGGTGTAGGCATTCCAGCTTTCCCCATAGCTTCTTTGAGTCACCTTGTTCGTCTCTTTGGATGTTTTGTCATGCTAGTTAAGTAACGTGCCCCGGATTTTCTTGCAGTCTCTCCAGAAAGCAGTGGGTGTTGTGGGATCACGAATGCTCCTGCTATGTCATTCACCCCATCACAGAGTTCTTAGATTTGGTTTCCCATTTCTGTGATTCCACGACATTTCCAGCATGACTGTACTAGTTAAATTTGGCAAACAATGCCTACTGGGCAGAGTCCAAGACTACCTGTACCTGTTCCCTATTGACCTGGTCATCAGTGAAAGGCTGGAACAAGATGTGGGTCAGATACACCATGGTTCATGGGAGAAAGCAGAGGAGCCGAACCCATCTGCCTGCTAGACAGCCATATTCTCACACTCAAACCCTAGAGAGACACCTCTCCCAGGAATATCAGTACACCCACCCCTGGCAGTGTGTAGGATCTGAGTTGCCCAGTGCACAGATTAATACCAAGCATGCAGGATTTTTTTTCCTTTTCTACAATATAGTGAGAATAGAATGTCTGCTGAAACATAAACATGACTGTTGTGTTAATATTTAACAATTATATTAAAATTTACTGTTTTGTTTTTCTGTTTAAGTCTTCCAACTCCCATAGGAGGCTAGGAGTCAATCTTGTGTTTTAGACAAAGGCTTAGAAGCTCAAGAGACCTCTTCACTCCCTCTTGGCCACCCACACAGCAGCCATCACCCTCTGAGCACTCTGAGGTCAATATGCCTGTACTATTTACTCTCTTCTCACCAGGGACCAAACATGCCAGACATGGAATGAATATGGGCTGATGTGTGAAATAAAACTGGTAGAAATGGTTTCATTTTAAATTATGAGAAATTCAGTGCTGCCTAAAAATTGTGTTAAATATTTGTGTAAAGATTCTGGAGATGTGAATTGAGATGTAGGAAATCCCATTTTTATTCAAAATATGACCTAATTGTTGTGGATTGGTTCCAGGAAACTCATTTTTAACATCTACAAATGTAGAACACAATTGTGAAGCTGATAAAATTTATCCTTAGAGCCCCTACATTTTTAGTTTCACGGGACTCATCCTTTTCTATTTCTAGCCTCCCCACACCCTCTTTTGTGTGTTTTCTTTGAAACAAACGTTAAAATATTAACCATGATTTCTAATTTACTGTGAATTTAAGTGACTCCCAAGTACAAGTCTTTATTAGGGCTTTTACTAACTTGGTTTTCCTTACTGTAAAGAGAAACGCTTCCTTCTATCCTAAATTTCTTTTCCATTAAAAAAGGAAAGGTTGAGTCATAGGTTCACAGCTTATCAATCCTGAGTCTTAAATCCCATCAGATCTAGCCATACACTCAATGTTTTCAAACAATAGTAATAGGTCTCTCTATCAGCTTCCTTTAAGAACTGTCAATACTTCCGTAATTCTAGGAATATAGGTACACACTTTTCTAGGAACTTCACATGTTTCAAGTGAGAAGTTCTCAGCTAGATGGAAAACTGGAGGTGAAGCTTCTATGATCCTTCTAGGATCAGTCAGGGCCACGTGAAGAACTCAGCTTTACAGGCATGAACATTCCCATGAGATTGCGTCAGTTTTGTTTCTCAGCAATAGTAATAATTATACTTTCCAAATATCAAATATTGATGTAGATTATATGTTTGAAATTAGTTAATTACTGCAACACACACACACACACACACACACACACTCACACACACACAATCTTAGATTTATTTAGATTCTCCTCAGCCTAGGCGCTGCTCAAGACCAGACAGTACCAATGTAGCTACAGGGCTACAGGTGGTGCCCCCTTCTGCCCGGCTCCTGCCTTAGCTGCTCAGGATGTGAAGAGTGTGAGTTAAGTGAAAACAAAAGGCTTGGCGAACAGCCTTGTAACAGCACCTCCTGACAGACACTCCTGCTGTAAAAGCAAAGGTGGTGACATTGGTAACTAGCTTTCCTGTAGCACTCCGATTGCAGGCCCTGGTGAGGTGATGCTCCATGGCGTGTCTGGATAGGCCCCCACTGCTGGGGTCTGAGTGTGAACCCAGGCCTCTCTTTGCCTTTTCCCATTCTATTCCTGGTGTGATTGTCACTCACTTGCAAATGATTTTTCAGGATATTTCCTACTGAGGAAGCCACAGATTTTCCAGAAACCATTAGTGATAAGTGAGTCACAGGTCACACTACAGTTTTCTGTATGGTGAGACCTGCACTTTTTCCAGAGTAGCAAATGGCCAAATACTTCATGTTTTCTTTGATTGACAGGTAGTAGATGTTCATGTTTCAAGTTTGGTGTTTCCTTCTGTGGGGTGGTGGGGCTCATTTTTTTTTTTTTCATTTTTTTAATTTTTAGGTATGCGATTATAATGCTAGCCACTAGGTGGCATGGCAGAACTTTTTATTAAATTTCCTTCCATTTCTGGTCATTTTAGTAGCCAAAGCAAAGTGTGATTTCCCTAGCTTAATTTGATAAAAATATATACATTTAAAAATAAAAATAGGAATAATAAGTCATCATAAAGTGCTACCCAATATAATGGAAATGAATATATCTTGATAAGTTTAATAATCAGGTGTGGGCCTGAAATAACAAAGAATCTTCGAGGAACCATTTTAATGGGAAAAAAAATAATGTGACAATTCATCATTAAGCTATTTCAAACCCAATAGCTCCACATCAAAGTAGCAAACCTTACTGACTA
This sequence comes from Onychomys torridus, assembly GCF_903995425.1. Classification (NCBI taxonomy): domain Eukaryota; kingdom Metazoa; phylum Chordata; class Mammalia; order Rodentia; family Cricetidae; genus Onychomys; species Onychomys torridus. Next base: position 20,875,513 of record NC_050444.1, on the reverse strand, counting down.
ACCTGGATTGATGAAGCAAAGTTTTAGAAACTCCTGTGAGTTTTTTTCTACCTACTTTAAGAAGAAGAAAGTACATATCATTCTAGGCATCACTTATTCATTCATTCATTCATTCATTCATTCATTCATTCATTCATTCATCTATCTATCTATCTATCTATTTATTTACTTATTTATTTATTTATTATCTATCTATATTCATTCATTCATTTATGAGACAGAGACTTATCTACCGTAGGCCACCCTCAAACTCACTCTGTAGCTGAGGCTGGCCTGAACTACCGATCCTTCTGCCTTTACCTTCCAAGTGCTGGGATTACTGCAGATGTAACTCTCTTGTTAAATAAGAAACACAGCCAATTGCAGAGTTAGAAGCCAAGAGGTCAGAGCAATAGCTGAGAGCTGAAAACCTTACCCTTCACTGCTGCTATGTCTTTCCTCTGTGCCAGAGAGCTACTTCTGTGTATTTTTTCTTTTTTATAGACTTTCTGTTCTGCTTTCTCATTGGTTGTAAACCCAGCCACATGACCTCCTCGTCACTGCCTGTCTGTACAGAACTCCAGGTCTTCTATGGTTGGTATTGATATTAAAGGCGTGTGTCACCATGCTGGCTGTATCCTTGAACACACAGAGATCCTGACTAGCTCTGCCTCCCCAGTACTGGGATTAAAGGCGTTCACCACCACTGCCCAGCTTCTACTATGGCTTGCTCTGACCCCAACTTTATTAACATACAAATAAAATCACATTTCAGTACAAATAAAATATCACTATAGATTACAGGCATGTACTAACCAATAGAAAAGTACAAAAGCACATGTGAGTTTGTCTCTGACTGATTTGCTAAGTCCAAGTGTGAAAAACACCGAGGGGGGTCACTTTCATGCTCTCACTCTCATGACACTTCCCCTAGATTCTTACTGCTGCTGTGAACCTGAAACGCATTTAAAGGCTCACATATTAAAAGCTGGTTCCCAGATGATGGTATTGCAGAGAAATGGAAGTAGCTGGATCCTTAAGGATTTAGGGCCTAATGAAAGGAAATTAGATTATTTAGGATGTGTCCTTGAAGGGAATAACCCCGACCCTATCTTTCTGCTTTCTAGCTACCATGAGATGATCCCCCCCACAAGTGCTTTCATCATCATGTACTGTACTGACACAGACCCCAAACAACACAGGCAAACAACCATCGAGTACTGAAACTGAGAAGAAGTATGCCTTTCCTCCTTTTAAGTTGATTGTCTCAGGTATTTTGTCTCATCAGTAGAAAGAAGACTGATATTAATTACTGGGAAAAGGCTGATGGGGAACTAAATGTACCATCACACAGTGGTTAAGCTCACCATCTGTGGTATGAAGGACCTGTGCTCAAACTCTGCTGCATTGCTTAGAGTTCTGGATATTACTCCAGTTGGCTGCGTTGTTTACTTTTCCATAAAACCGAGGCAGTAACTAAGCTTTCTTAAGAGTGTATTAGTTGGTAACAGGCCATGTCTGGCAGAAAAGCAGGTAGGCTGCCTGCAGCCCTCTCCTGTCTCTGTTTGCATAGACCCATGTTTTCAGTCTCATCCCTAATGTTGCAACAGATCACCAGCTGTACCTCCCACCCCCTGCCCATATTTCTTTTGATCCCACAGACTATCCCCTTTTAACCTCTCTCCCCTGACTCCTGGCTGAATCTTAGCCTCTAATTCTAGCACTCATTCCCTTTAAACACATCAACTCAGCAAGACAGTAAAAAAGGTAACATACACCCACCACACTCTGAAAACCCAGAAAGGAAACAAAAACCAAGGCACAAAACACTCACCCAACAAAGTCAAATCCAGAAATCAGCACCTAGACTTATAATCATCCCCAACCCAGATGCCTAGACACCAGCATAAGAATACAATCAATAACAGCCAAGGCAATATGTCTCCACTAGAGCCCAGCTATCCTACCACAGCAGTCACTGAATATTCCAACACAGCAGGAACACAGAAAAAAGACCTTAAAGCCAGCTATATGAAGAAGATAGGAGTCCTTAAAGAGGAAATGACCAAATCCCCAAAAGAAATCCAGGAAAACACATGCCATCAGAGGAAAAGGATAAATACCTTTAAAAAAGCCAAGAAAATAAAAACAAATAGTTAAAGGAAATGAATAAAACTATCTAAGACTGAAAATGGAAATAGAAGCAATAGCGAAAACACAAACTGAAGGAATTATGGAAGTAAAAAATTTAGAAACTTGAATAGGAACTACAGAGGCAAGCTTCACCAACAGAATAGTAAGAATGGATAGAGACTCTCAGGTATTGAATTTACAGTACAAGAAATTGATACATCAGTCAAAGAAAATTGTAAACTGAAAAAACTGCTGACATAAGTTATCCAGGAAATCTGAGACACTATGAAAAGACCAAACCTAAGAATAATAGAAAGAGAAGGAGAATAATCCTTCCTCAAAGGCCCAGAAAATGTTTTAAACAAAATCGTAGAAGAAAAATTTCCTAACCTAAAGGAAATACCTGTAAAGGTACAAAAGCTTGCCTATAAAGGTACAAAAGCTTATAGAACACCAAATATATTGAACCAAAAAGAAAGACCCTTTGCCACATAATAGTCAAAAAATAAACATATAGAAGAACAAAGAAAGAATATTAAAAGCCAAAAGAAAAAAAGGATAAGGTAACATGTAAAGGCAGAGCTATCCACTGAGAATTACACCCAATTTTCAGTGGAAATTCTAAAAGCCAGAGGGGCTGGACAGATGTGCTGAAAACAATAACAGACCATAGATGCCAGCCCAGATTACTATACCCAGAAAATGAATTACCATAGATGAAGAAAATAAGATAGATTTTCCATGATAAAGTCAAATTTAAAAACATGTCTATCTCCAATAAAGTCCTACAGAAAGTACTAGAAGGAAAATTCCAACCTCAGGAGATTAAATACACCCATGAAAACACAGGAAACAAGCAACTTTTCACCAGGAAAACCAAAAGAAGGGAAACACACACACACACAGTAGCAGTAACAATTGTAGTTACTTCAGAGAGGAGGATGGGCATTGAAAACACTTCATATGGAGTTTATCTTCACCTTGGCAAAAATAGCCATTTGGGCAAGAAACTGTTCTTGCCTGGACTGCTTGATCAATAGGACATGCAGGACCCATAGAAAGGTGACCACTGAACTTTGCTTGACAAAATGGTCCTTCACATTCCTGCTTTGCAGAGGAAACTGCCAGACATTCTACAGGACACTGAAAAAAGTGACCAAGAGACTCTAGCCCTGTGGGATAAAGACAAATGCCCCATGTTGGGCGCCAAATGTAGATGTAACTGTCTTGTTAAATAAGAAACACAGAACCAATTGCAGAGTTAAAAACCACGAGGTCAGAGCAAGAGCAGAAAACCTTACCCTTCACTGCTTCTGCTGTCCTTCCTCTCCACAAGAGACCTACTTCTGTGTGTCCTGTCTATTTATAGACTTTTTGTTCTGTTTTCTCATTGGTTGTAAACCCAGCCACATGACCTCCTTGTCACTGCCTGTTTGTACAGACCTCCAGGTCTTCCATGGTTGGCATTGAGATTAAAGGTGTGTGTCTGCCATGTTGGCTGTGTCCTTGAACACACAGAGATCCGCCTAGCTCTGCCTCCCAAGTGCTGGGATTAAAGGCTTGCACCACTACCGCCCAGCTTCTTCTCTGGCTTGCTCTGACCTCAAGGCAACTTTATTAACATACAAATAAAATCACAGTTCAATACAAATAAAATATCACTATATTCAATGACAAAATAACAGGAATCAACAATAATTAATCATTGATATCTCTCAATATCAATGGTTTCAATTCCCCAATAAAATGACAATGACTTCTGTTGGTGTAACATTCTACCAGAATTACAAAAAAGAACTAATGCCAATAATACTTATCAAATTATTCTACAAAATAGCAATAGAACATTGTGGTGTATTTTAAAAATGGTGGGTGGCAGCCTTGATGCATTGGAGCCAAGGGGCCCCATGGCAGGTGAAAGAGAGATACACTGTGCAGACAGTGCTCACTTAGAGGATTTTATTGGGGGAAGGAAGGGAAAGAAGGGAGAGAGAAAGTGGGCACAGAGAGCAGCCTTCTGGGAAGAGAAACATAGAGACAGACAGGAAGAAAGATAGATAGATAGATAGAAAGTTAGGTGGGGTCTACCTCTTAAAGGGGGCTTAGTGCATGCACAAACAGGGTATGCAAGTTGGCTATTTAGGATGACATTGTCAGGACCCTGAGCAGGCCAATGTACTGCCTGCTTACTAGCAAGGTTTCTAAGGGGCCAGCCAGGTAATGCTTGAACACATTGCCCAATTCCTTCATGAGATCACAGTTATCCTGATACCCAAATTACATAAAAACTCAAGAAAGAAAGAAAATTACAGACTAACTTCCCTTATGAACATAGATGTAAAAATAAGATACTTACAAACCACATCTGAAAACACATAAAAAAGATCATCACCATGATCAAATAGGCTTCATCCCAGAAATGCAGGGATGGTTCAACATATGAAAATCTGTCAATGTAATTCACTATATGAACAAACTGAAAGAAAAAAAAACTGCATGATCATTTCATTGGATGCAAAAAGACCTTTGATGAAATCCAACACCTCTTCATGATTAAAGTCCTGGATAGAATAGGGATACATGGGACATACCTAAACATAATAAAGGCAGTTTTTAACAAGTCTATAGTCAACATCAAATTAAATGGAGAGAATCTCAAAGCAATTCCACTAAAATCAGGAACAAGGCAAAGTTTCTTCATATATAGTCAATACATACTTCATATATAGTCAATACATACTTCATATATAGTCAATACATACTTCATATATAGTCAATACATACTTCATATATAGTCAATACATACTTGAAGTTTTAGCATGAACAAAAAGACAACTGCAGGAGATCAAGAGGATACAAATAGGAAAGGAAGAAGTTAAAGCATCATTATTTGCAGATGCTATAGTATACATAAGTGATATCAAAAATTTTACCTACACCTGATAAGTAGTTTTAGCAAAGTGGCTGGGTACAAGAGTAACTAAAAAAAAATCAGTAGCCCTCTTATATATAAATGATAAACATACCAAGAAAGAAATCAGAGAAAATACTTTTCACAATAGCCTCAAATAATATAAAATATTTTGAGGTAACTCTAACAAAGAAAGTAAAAGACTTATATGATAAAAACCTTTGTCTTTGAAGAAAGCAATTAAAGAAGGTATGAGAAAATGGAAAGATCTCCCATGCTCATGGATTGGTAGAACTAACAGAGTAAAATTGGTCATCCTACCAAAAAACAATCTACAGATTCAATACAATCCCCATAAAAAACCCAACACAATTCTTTATAGACCTTGAAAGGACAATTCTCAATTTCATATGACAAAACAAAAAAATCCAAGATAGCTGAAACAATCTTGAACTTCTGGAGGTATCACCTACTTGATTTCAAGATGTACTATGGAGCTATAATAATAAAACTACATGTATTAGCACAAAAACAGACACATTGATCATAGGATTGAATTGAAGACACAGAAATAAATCTACACACTTACAGACACCTGATTTTTTATGAAGAAGCCAAAAATACACACTGGAAAAAGAAAGCACTTTAACAAATGGCACTGGTCCACTTGGATGTCTGCATGTAAAATAATGAAAATAGATCCATATTTATCATCCTGCATAAAACTCAAGTTCAATTGGATCAGAGACCTTGATATAAAACCAGATACACTGAACCTGATAGACGAAAAGTGAGACTAGCCTCTACCCCATTGACACAGGAGACAACTTTGTGAACAGAACGTAAGTGGCACAGGCACTAAGATCAATAATTAATAAATGGGACCTCATGAAACTGAAAATCTTCTATAAGGCAAGGACACTGTTGATCAGACAAAGCAACAGTCTACAGAATGAGAAAAGGTTCTTCCCAACTCCACACCTGATAGAGGACTAATATCTAAAAGATATAAAGAACTCAAGAAACTAGATATAAAAAACCCAAATAATGTCATTTTAAACTGGGGTACAGATCTAAACAGAGAATTCTCAATAGAGGATTCTCAAACAGCTGAGAAGCACTTAGAGAAATGTTGTACATTCTTGTCCATCAGAGAAATGCAAATCAAAACTGCTTGGAGATTCCATCTTACACCCGTCAGAATGGTAGAAATCAATAACACAGTGACAGCTCATTCTGGTGAGGATTTGGAGCAAGGGGAGCACTCCTCCATTACTGCTGGGAGTGCAAACTTGTACAACCACTATGAAAATCAATATGGACATTCCTCAGAAAATTGGGTATTGAATTACTTCAAGACCCAGGCATGCCACTCTTGGGCATATATCCTGAGGATGCTTTATTCTATCATAGGAACATTGTTCAACCATGTTCACTGTGGCTTATTTCATAATAGCCAGAAACGGGGGAAATAACCTAGATGGTCCTTGACAGAAGAATGAATGAACGAAATGTGGGACAGTTACATGATAAAGTATTACTCAGCTGTTAAAATATGACATCATGAAATTCCCAGGCAAATAGATGAAAATCGAGGAAATCATCCTGAGTGAGGTTACCAAGACACAGAAAGACAATTAGGTTAGGTATTTACTTACAAGTGGATATTAGCCATTAACTAAATGATAACCAAGCTACAATCTATAGATGCAGAGAGGTTAGGTAAAGAGGAAGGGGATAAGGCAGACTCATGGACATCCCTGGGAAGGGAAAATAGAATAGATTTTATGCAAGGACTGGAGATGGGAGATATTGAGTTGGGATGGGAATGGGAGGGATCAGGCTGTGGAAGAGATAAAATGGAGGGAGAGAGTACAGGCAGAGATGGCTGGCATTGGGAGGCTCTTATGGGGTAGTATGGAAACCTAGTGCTGTGGAAACTTCCTGGAATCTATAAAGGTGATCCTAATGAGGACTTCTAGTAATGGGGGGATACAGAATGTCACTTGGCCATTCTTGTAGTTAGGCAAGGCTTCCAGCAGAGGGACTTGGTTGCATTCAGTTGAGTTGTTGGCCAAGGAGGTCTTATGAAAATTCACAAACAACTCAAGCTGATGCTAAGTAACAAAGGGTTACTCTCTACAAACTTACAATTGACCCCATTGCAAAGGGTGACATTCACACAACTCATTGAACATGGATGCTGTGGAATAATCCTTATGTACACTGTCAATATGTATTACTCTCACTGGTTAATAAAGAAGCTGGTTGGCCTATAGCAAGGCAAGATAAAGTTAGGCAGGACAATCAAACTGAGGACACTAAAATGAAGAAGGGTGGAGTCAGGAGAGATGCCAGCCAGTCATTTAGGAATCAGGACATGTAGAAAATGTGGAAACAAGCCATGAGCCACATGGCAAACCATAGATAAGAAATATGGATTAATTTAAGTATAAGTGTTAGCTAGTAACAATCCTGAGCTATTGACCAAGCATTTGTAATTAATATTAAGCCTCTGAGTGGTTATTTGGGAACTGGTGGGAAGGAAACATCCATCTTCACATGGAGAAGTTGAGCTGGTGCCTAACTGGAGTCTCCACCTCTAAGTTCTAGTCTCTTTGGTGTGGGAAGGTATTCTATAGGCTACTGAAAGAGAAACGTGGACACCAACCCAGCCACAAAACCTATGGCTTACAATCTATCCTTCCTCCAAAATATGGTAGGGTACTTGTGGCACAGAACTTGTGGGAGTAGCTTACCAATGTCTGATTTGACTTAAGGCCCACTCCACAAGAAGAAACTGATACCTACCTACCACTGCTTAGGTACCAGGAACCAAAGACTAGATACCCCAGAGACCTAGGATAAAAACAAACCTGTCTGATCTAAAAAAATCAATAAAATGATTCCTAATGATATTCTTCCTTACTTATAGGTCAGTGCCTTGTCCAGTCATCATCAAAGAAGCTTCCTCCAGCAGGAGAAGGGAACAGATGTCAAGACCCGCAGCTGGATATTATGTGGAGAGAGTCTGAATGGACTCCTCCCTACTGAGCTCAGGTTATCCTGAGTTAGAAGAGGCAGAAAGATTGTAAGAGTCAGGGGTTATGGAGGATACCAGGAGAACACAGCCCTCTGAATGAACTAAGCAAAGTACATATGAGCTCACAGAGACAAGCAGCAAGCACAGGGCCTACATGGATATACATTAGTTCCTCTGTGTGCATACTAATGCTATTAGCTTTTTTTTCAATGATATTTCTGACTTTGAGAATGAGTGGGTCTCTGACTCTATTGCCTGCTCTTGGGACTCTTTTCCTACTGTTGGTTTGCTGTGTTCAACTTTGATATGAATGTTTTTTTCCTCACCTTATAGTATTTTATTTTGCCATGTTTGGTTGTTTCTCTTAGAAGCCTGTTCTTTTCTAATGAGATACAGAAAGGGAGTGGATCTGGAGAGGATGGGAGATGTGGAGGAATTGGGAAGAAAAGAGAGAGGGGAAACTATAATCAGGAAATAATGTAATAGAAGGGAACTTATTTTCAATTACTGAGTGCATTAATTTTCTGTATTTACCATAACAACATATGACAGATTGTGTGATTTAAAGAGGAAAAAGCCTTGTTCTGAGAGTTCTGGATGCTAGAAGCTCATGGTCATGGGGCCTGCACGTTTGTATCTTCTGTTCCCCCTCTCCGTTTTGTAGGTGGCTATCTTTCCACTGAGTTCTCAAATCTCATTCTGCTCACTCCCCCCCTGTGTCTTTCTGTATACTCCAAACTTCTGTTTCTTGTTAAGACAAGCAGTCACACTGGATTATAGACCCCCTTTTAGGTTAATCAACCCTTTAAAGGCCTTATCTCTAAGTGTGATTATTTGCTGAGGTCAAGGGATTACATCTTCAACTTTTGAAACCAGGAAGTATGTTTCAGCCCACAACTATGGAGTTCTTGAGAGAAATAACAAAGAAGTCACTACACTGTGCCACATGGTAGGTGCTGAGTAAATGGCAGATATTTGTATTTTTGTGGAGAGACATATATCTACATTAAGATCCAGAGTAAGTAATGGCTTCATTCTTACCTTTGACAACCTCATTCCAAATATATCTGAGTGCTTGAGGCGCATGCAAAGATTTGGTAAATCAATGTGTAGGGTTGCAGTATTGTTGGAATTGAAGGATTATGAAGGACCTCTCTGTAACATTGCCTTATAACAACCTATCATTCTTTTGCATTAATTACTATGTGAATTTTTCTGGGTGTTTCTAGGGAGATATGAATAAACATCTATTAACCTCAGAAGGGAAACCATGACAGAACACAGTTCATATACCACCAAAGTCAAACTTGGTGAATCAATGAGTTTTATTGGGGTTACTTACAGGAATGTGGGTGAGTTACTTACAGGAGCAGAAATGACTCAGAGACAGATGCATTACTAAAGCCCACCCCAGCATGAGTGACAGCTCATGAAGGCTGGAAACTTTGAGCACACTGCATAACCTGCAGGAATCTGGAGAGGTTGGAGAGTGTTCTTCCAAGCATATTGATAGATCTCTGTCTAGTCAGTTCAGCTTGTCTGAGTTTTTTCAGAGCTGCACAGTTTAGCAGTCCTTAATGCCTACATCAGCTTGAGGAATGAGGGGACTCTAATATCTTGTCAATTTAAAGGAATTATTGAAGCTTTACAGTTTTTACTTTGTGAGTATTAAGAAACCTCTGTTTAGGACATCCTGGGCCTTAAACAGTTACCCTGAAGGATGCAATGTTTCATCTCTATTTAGAACATCCTGGGTCTTAATGATCTTCCCTCTAAGATGACATGGTTTATTTTGGAGGAAATTCCTACATAACACTGCAGTCTATTTCTATTTGTCCTAGAATTGCAGATCAAAAGAAACAATCTCATGGATCTCTGTGAGTTCAAGGCCAACCTAGTTTATATATTGAGTTCTAGACCAAAAGGGTTATATAGTGGGAGGCTAGCCCAACAATAACAACAACAACAACAACAACAACAACAACAACAACAACAACTTCACTCTTGTCCAGAATTTAATTGTGCTACTTAGGGGAGCACTAAGTGAGTTGTTGCATAGAGTCAACATATCAACTCTAAGTTGCCTTCCTCCCTACAGAAATTGTTAACTGCTTAAATAATATGGGAGAGAGTACTCACCACTGTTCTTTTTCAGAAACTGTGCTGTGTACTATAGACACATTCCTGTTAGATAACTCCATTTGTAACTACCTTTGAGAAGCAGTTGTTGATCAGATTTCTGTCTTGTCAGTTGGCTTCTCCTCAATCCCTACTCTCACAGTTAGCTGAAAAATATTCAAATTCAGTGTCATTCATAAAACTTATTATTCATGACCTGATAGGTTAGACATCATGTAGTATAAGTAAAAATTTAGGACATTCTCATCTATAACTCTGTGATTCACAGAGTTTGAAGTCAGTAAACTTCCTAGGTCTAAAAAGAATTTATTTTTTTGAGACAGGGTTTCTCTGTGTAGTTTTGGAGCCTGTCCTGGAACTTGCTCTGTAGACCAGGCTGGCCTCGAACTCACAGAGATCCACCTGCCTCTGCCTCCCATAAAAATAATTCTTAAAGAGCTAATGTTCTTTTTAACATTTGAAATATTTAATTTAATTTGCAAGTTCTAAGTTTTACTTTCCTGCTTATTGCTATTAATTTTGGCTTTATTCATTGTTTAAAAATCCTTAATTTAAAATGTTATAATTTATGGTCAGCACAATTAAGATTATTCTTTTCTGTTTTGTGTCATCTGGCAACTTGAATATCATCACACCTTTTACAACTTTATCTCAATCCTGGTGGAAATCTGGATCTGACTGCAATTAGGAGTCCTTGGATACTGACCTGCTTCTAGTAGGATACAGAGTCAGTCAGTGGTTGGCCCAAGTTTTGAAGTAACTCTGCCTAGCAGTCTCACCACACAGCTTCTGTTCTTCCATCTTTTGGCCAGTGACAGTAATTATATATTTCAAGGCATGTGCTTCTGTTGTGGGATGTCTTTCTATATGCTATAAATATATGTTGTTCCCACTGATTAATAAATAAGCTGCTTTGGTCTATGGCAAGTCAGCTTAGAAGCAGGCAGGAAATCCAAGGAGAGATAAAGGAAAGAGATAGGCAGGAGACTCAGGCCTGCCACTGAAGGAGCAATAAGATGTCAGCAGACAGGTAACACCATGGCCACATGGCAACATAAGATTTATAGGAATGGGTTAATTTAAGATGAAGAGCTACCTTAGCAAGAAGCTTGAGCCATAAGCCATACAATTTGTAATTAATATAAGTCTCTGTGTGATTATTTTATAAGCAACTATGGGACTGAGGATGGGACAGATTTGTCCAGGCTGCTGGGCAAGGCAGGACTGGAGAAAGTTCTGGTTACATGCTTCTGCATGGCTTACATTTTATTTTTTGTCTTTGCTGGAATTCGGTGTTCACACTGATAGCATGCTTAAAAGATATCAATATATGTATAGGTCTAAATTATTGTTCTAATATGAACTTCTCCCAGAAGTGCAAGATAGGAAATCAAATTGTTTACATGACATTTTCATGCAGGATTTATCACTCCAGACAAACAGATCATAGTCTGTTTGTGCTTTCATATTCAAGAGATATATAGTTATTTCCTCCAAATTCCAACAGTCCCTCCTTGAGAGAGGAGGATACTCATAAGAAGGTAATGAAACTTATAAGGCTCACAGACCTTGTAAGACCCAGGAAGCTCAGAAAGGCCCATCTTCAAGGTTGCATAAGCAGTAAGCAGTTGGTAGGGAAGAGAAGCTGCTTGGAAGTTGAGCAGGGAACTTCAGAGATTCAGCTTTTTAAAAAAAAAATTATTTATTTTTTCTTTATTATTATGTGTTTTAAATTTTATACATCAGCCATGGGTTCCCCTGTCCTCCCCCCTCCCCCCCTTTCCTCCTAGGGGTATGATTCTTGGTTTGGGTCTGAGAGATTCAGCTTTTGTGAGTCATCATTGATGCTCGGCTGGGGTGGGCTTTCCTGCCATGCCTTTGAGCTACCTATGCTTCTGCAGGTAACTCCTTACCAATGCTTCTGTAAGCAAATCCTACAGACTCACTGGTTTGCTAAGTTATACTTGGGCAGAATTATTTTGTCTGTCATCATTGCCCTGTGTGGAGTGAATAAACATTCATAGAAAAAGACATAGAGCAAGAAGATAGAATTTTTATGACTCAGTCGCTAGCCCAAGGCCATACCTCTTAATATAGGAATTGAATTTCAGCCTGAATTTTGGTAATGACACCATCATTCAAACCATACTAAAATTGGTTTATTTTTATTATTTCAGATTCTAGGCTGATTAGTGCTATATTGCAAGACTTTTCCTTAAAGAAAAAATGAGCCAAATCTAAAGCATTAGTAATAGTTACATGAGTAGTTCAATGAAGAGCTGATCTAGGAGCTTGATTCATCATACATTGCCAAGGTACATTCATAAATGGAAGGTGGTGCATGTGTTAGCAAAGACAGAACAGTGGTGTTTAATTAAATTTAAATTTATGCAAGAAGAGTCTGAAGAACTTGTCTGAAGAACTCCTCTTCCTTGACACTAATTAGAACAGAGAGGCTTCTAAAGAGCAAGTTGTCTGTTGAGAGGGGACCCATAATCTTTTTGATTCTTGTAAATTTTCCAGGTTATTTTGATTTTGTTAAAACATAAGGCAGGAACAGTGAGATGGCTCAGCAGGTAAAGGCACCTGCTGCCAAGTCTGTTCACCTCAGTTTGACTTCTGAGACCCACTGACCCTTGGAAATTTCCCTGTGATCACCACATGCACACCTTGGCACATGTGTGTTCCCCAAATCTTCCACATGTACACACAAAACAAATAAATTAATAAAAAATAACAAATAAGAAAAAAACATGAATTCCATATAAAGTAAGAACTTAAATTTTTATGAAGAAATTGACATTTATGTTTCCATTAATTATAAAAGTACTTGCCTTGAACAATTGTACTTGGTTGATGATACTGAAGTTTGTGTCAATGGCGAGAGATAACTGCATTGCTGTTGGTAGGTTCTCCAGCAAATTGGACTCATCTTTGTAAAAATAAATACACCAATCCCAAAGTAGAATAATTAGTAAAACAATTCACCAAAGAATAAATAGAAAAATATTGAAAATGTAGATAACAAAAACAAATGTTTTGTAAATAAACATGTCTTAATTTCAGTGTCTCTATTATGAATATTAGATCTACATGTGTGTGTTTAATTTATGTGTGTGCATGTGCCATGTGTACTTGTGTAGAGGCTAGAGTTGGACATTGGTGTCTTCCTTGATTACTCTCCACTCTCATTTTTGAGATAGGGGCTTTTGTTGACCTTGGAACTTACTGTCTAGACTGGTTAGCCAATGGGCTCTAGTGATCCTCCTCCTTCATCTTCATCGCATTGGAGTTTCAGATGTGTCCCTTCCTTGTTTTGAGAGGCAAGATCTTGCAGTGCAGCTCAGGTTGGCCTTGAACTCCCAGCTAACTTCCTGCTTTGTCCTCCCATGTGCTGGAATTACAGGCCATTCCACCGTACCCAGCCCTTCATACATCACAATGGCGCTATTTTGCTCATGAAAGCATTGACATATAAAGATTTATTTATTTATTTTATGTATGATTGCTTTATCTGTATGTACAACTTTATGCCAGAAGAGGGCATCAGATCTCACTATAGACAGTTCTGAGCCACTCTGTGGTTTTCGGGACTGAACTCTGGACCTCTTGAAGAACAGCCAGTGCTCTGAACCATTGAGCCATCTCTCCAGCCTGAGAACAATGAAGTATTTTAACTACAAATGGTATAATGAATATTCTGGAACATTATTTTTGAGACTTTAAATTATTAATTTTTTTTGAGACAGGGTTTCTCTGTGTAGCTTTGGAGCCTTTCCTGGAACTCACTCTGTAGCCTAGGCTGGCCTTGAACTCACAGAGATCTGCTTGCCTCTGCCTCCCGAGTGCTGGGATTAAAGGTGTGCGCCACTACCATCTGGCTTAAAATACTAAATTTAGTGATTGTGGGGCAAAGGTTAGTAAACAGGCTGAGGTGGAAAAAGGATCTAGTTCTTGTTTCTGCCAGTCCCATCAGCCTAAGGATGGCAAATGGCAATGAGTGGTAGGTGGTGTTTGAAGGCGTATGGAGGTCTGTCTTATCCATTATCTTACTTGACTCTTACAACAATCCTATGGCCAGATGTTCATTTCTACTTCGCAAATAGGAAAAAAAAAACCCTCAAAATAATTTAAACTCAGAGAGACTGTAAATGACTTGCTTGATTGAATAAATTAGTAGGAATCTCAACTGGGAATATAATCTAATGAGGAAAAGTGCTAGCAAGTAAATTTAAATTATTGTTATTTAGTTGCTTTTAAACCCAATAATGAATCTGAACCCATTATGGATTTTTTCCTACATGTGAACTAAATGATGGATCTGCAGATTGACAGGATTTTTAATTTAAAAAAAAAAAAGGTTCCCATTTGCTGTGGGATGTCATTCTGTATGCTGTGAATGTGTGTTGCTCTGATTGGTTGATAAATAAAATACTGATTGGCCAGTAGCCAGGCAGAAAGTTTAGGTGGGATAAGCTGACAGACACAGCAAGATGAATTGAGAAAAGGTATCAAGCCACATGCTAAACATAGATAAGAATTATGGATTAATTTAAGTGTAAGAGTTAATCAGTAATTAGCCTGAGCTAATGGCCAAGCAGTTAAAATTAATATAAGCTTCTGTGCATTTACTTGGGGGATGTGAGTGGGAGAGATTTGACCTGACCGCCGGCTGGGCAGGACACAGGAAAACTTCCAACCACACCCATCCTTAATATCAAATATGCTCAGGGTTCTTGACAGTGCATTATCTTGTACGTTTTCTTTTCTAAAAATAATGTATTTGCTTTCTTTGAGACAGTCTTACTATATAGCCCTGGCTAGCCTGGAATTTGCAATGTGCAGCAGCTAGTCTTCAATTCACAGAGATTCACTTGCCTCTCTACTGGGATTCCATGCCATCTTTCATATAAAAACATAGCTTGCAGGCTAGAGAGATGGCTCAGTGGTAAAGAGCACTTGGTGCTCTTGCAGAGAACCTGGATTAATTTCTCAGTATCCATTTGGTAGATCACAACTAGTTGTAACTCTAGTTGCTGGGAATTCAAAGCCATTTTCTGGCCTCTGCAGGCACAAGGCATGCATGCAGTGCACATAAATATATGCATGTCCTCACACATACACATAAACTAAAATTAGCTAGCTTTTAAAGCATCATTTCTTATTTTTGAGGGCTATTTGTCTCTAGTTACTCACTAAGCTAGAGTTGAGTCAATGTCTGTAGCTGTGACCAGAAGCCTCTTTGTGCAGTTTCTTTCCTGCTAGAATTGCTCTCATGAGTATCTGTGGACACTAAAGAGAAGGGACATAGTGCTTTGATAATTCTGGGAGACTGTAGTTTCTTACCAGTGGCATACTGGTAGAGGAAAATCCTACAGCCAGAACCCATAGATACTTTCTTCTCTTAGGAAAAAATGTGATTTGAGAATCTGATATTTTCACTAAAGTAAGTAGCTTTTTGTTGACTTCTCAGTAATATTAATGCTTATTTTTAAAGAAGAAACTGAAAATTGAATTTATTGTCAACTAGCCCATAACTTACTTTAAATGCTTTAGTAAAAATTAATTTTTTGAGCTCCAGTGCTGTAGTTATAGAGCAGACAACACTGATAAGTAATGGTCTCTCAGGACTGACTGGAAACCACGCTGTGCAATGAAAATGGCCTGAAAGCTTGTGCTGTTTCTGCACACTGTGCTCCCAGGGAGAGGAGCTGTCACAGACAACATGAGCTTGGAGAACAGATTTGGGGCTCAGTTCCAGTTATGAGTCCTTGGCCAATTTTTGCACTTAGGGGCTCTGCTATTTCCTTGGCTCTGAAAAGGGGTCAATGACACCCATTTCCCCAATTTGTGTGTATGTGTGTGATGTGTGGCAAACTGTGCAATTCCTAGCATCTGGTAGGCACCGAGTAAAATTTAACCTTTCTCGTCCAAGATTTGCCTTGGAATATGCATCTACATTTAAGAAAAAACATCATTCATATTAAATTAATGCCCAAGAGATCATTTGTTTTTCAACCTGTTATTCAAATCCAAAGATCTCCTTTTTTACGTCACATAATTTTTACTTTGTGATAAGGTTTACAGTAATGTAAGCCACCATTTGTCATACTCACCTAGTATTCTCTGAGAGTTCCATGTGTATTCCAGCCAAGTCCGAACTCGATACTGAACACTCTGAGGAATCGAGTATTTATTCATGTAGGCAATGATATGGTCCATGCAGATGTGGAAGTTGTTCTTATTGGCTGTTGCTGCTCCAATTACATCACGCATCTAAAACCATAAACATGGTCATTCACACCCAAGAGAGAAATTTCATCTGAATAGCTTGTTCTTATACAACATCCCATCTATTACTCTGATTGTCTGACTTTAACACACTGATATCATATCTTAATAAAATGTTGAAAATCAGATTATCTCCCTGACAATAATAAGGCCCATTATACCAATTGTATGAGATTTTTGTGAGGCTTTGGTCTCATAATGCAGGTGAATGCACATAATCTTCACATACTTATATATTACCATGAAAATGATAGTTGACATTTTAAAGCAACTATAATCCCTGCACAGATGCAAGGGAAGTGTAATGAGAGTTGGGCAATTATCCTGCAGAATGGCTAGTCGATTTTGACGAGTCGCTCTATGAAAGTACCCTTCACAGATCAGCCAGGGTGGCTGGCTCTACAGGCTCAACTCATCATGCAGTTTCAGCCTCTGTTCTTCCTTTTGTGTTGCTTAGACAGATAAAATCAAATCTTATCATGCTTGCAGCACAGTATTCAGCAGAAGTTGAAATGTGCTGAAATTACTGAAGCGTTGTCTGCCGGCTGTGACAATCCTTAAGGAACTGTCAGGTTTAGTTCTTGGGTGTTTATAACTCAGCCATAAAAACCCACTCTAGGTTAAAAGCTGATCTTTAAGGTCTCAGCACAAAAAAGATATATTGCTTGGCTCTTCCTCTCACATAGAGAGAAGCAAGTGCTTATAAATTTGCTTTGACTGTGGGTTTATTATAGGAGGGAAGCCAGGTCTCACTTTCACACTAATACTTTGCTCATTCATTCTGGTAGCTGTGGAGTCTTTTCTGCTTATGGAAAAATTCCAGTTTTTTTTTTTTTTTTTTTTGTATTTTTTAAGCATAGCTCAAATACCTTTCATTGTGATTTCTTCCTCAATTTACAGTTTTAGAGGTAATAGAATCTACATCTTCTTAAAAGTATTTGCTAAGAGCTCTACCGACAATCCTTTTATATCCATTTTTTTCAGACACTCTTATTCTTCGATGGCTCTCCAAATAATCTTCTACAGCCTCAATTCCTAGATCTTCTCTTTCCACATTCATATGCCACAAACAGCATTATCCAGTTCTCTAAGGCTGTCAGACATGATGTATTAGAGGTTGAGAGATTCAACAAGGGTGTTATCTGTAATCAAGGACAATCTTAAAATGGTCTTGAGGACCCAAGGATTTGTAGCATATTCATCTGAACGTCTTATGTATTACCTTTCAGCAGTGTTGGGTTTCACTGATATAGGAACTGAGGACAATATGTAGTCCATATGAGTTCCAGTCTAAGGAAGCATATCATGGTCGGAGAGTTAGACAATGCCAGGACTTGTGAGTTGTACTAGGGAGTGGAATTCAGGAGTGGAGGATGATGGCTAATTTTGAGGCATAGTCACTGTTGTGACCATATGTGTGGAGTTTGAATACATGGAGATTTTGTTTCCGGCTCTCTTACTTTTGTTTCTATCTCTTTCCTTCCTAGCATCTCTTATTTCCTAGGAGAGCTTAAGGCACCAGTCCCTATCTCCAGCTTTGATTTCTGGTGTACTTCAGCACCAGTTTTAGGTGTTTCTTGCTCTGGTTTGATCTTCAGTCCAATTGAAAGGCAGGTGCACTACACTTATTAGATTCTCACATGCATAGGAATCACCACAGGATCTTTTGAGATGCATGTTGTGGTTCAGTTGGTCTAAAGTAGAGTCTGAGTCCAGACTTTCTCAAGTGATGTGGCTGTGGCTGTCAGGAGAAGCAGCCAGTGGTGAGGGGCTCACACTCTGCCTAGCAGGCATCCTTTCCCCCTTTCTCTCTTTTTTGAGTTTGGAGACAAATGCTGGCAATGCAGTCCCGGCTGAGCTGCAATTTGCTATGTAGACTGGGTGGCTCTGAACTTTCCCCTCCTCTTGCTTCAGCTTCCCAAGTGCTGACATTACAGGACAAAGAGATCATTTTCTAGTCTTTTGAAAACGGCTTTGCCTACACCAAGGTCTCAATATGTGTTAGATTTTACTTTGACTGTCCATTTTCACATATTGTTCTATTTTAAGACAGTATGACTTGCAATGCCTGTTAATCTCTCTCTCCTTTTTGAGATAGGGCTTCACTATGTAGCTCTGGCTGTCCTGGAACTCACTATGTAGACAAGTCTGGCCTTGAACTCACAGAGATCTTCCTGGCTCAGCCTCTCATGTGCTGAGATTAAAGATATATGACACTATACCCTGCACAACCTCTTAATCTCTTTAATCTAGAGTCTCCTCATCTGTAAAAATGAGAAAACAGTAAATGTACCCCACATTGACTTTATGATATATTATGACAAATTATATTTTTTGTTGCTTAATTTCATTTAATTTTAAATTGAAAATTTCTCCAACCAGTTTCATATTTCAACCATTAGTGAATTCCCCATTCATTGCTACGATAGCTTACACTTACAATTTTTAACTTCTTGATGTTCCAAAATTTCAGTATTCCATTTATTCCAATATTTTTTCCTAATGGATGTTTTTCCAACTTTTCTATATCGTCCATTAAGATGTCTGAAGCTGACACGCTCCTGTGCATTGACATTAACCGCCTAGGTATTTTTCTGTGTTTGTATTTGGAGGCTTGCTGACCTAAGTCCTTGCTTGCTCTTCCTGGCTACAGCCAGTTTCTGAGAGATAATGACCAATTCTCCTGAAAGTGCTTTTCATAATTCAAATTAGCTAATCTATAATTCTTATTTTTTAAATAGCCCTCATGTAGTCTCCTCCATTTAGGACACTACCTGTTGTACATGACAGTACTAGGCACCAGATCAATAGACCAACATCTCAAAACCTGATGAAATTATTCAAATTAGCTAACCCTAATGTTTGTTTAGCTGTAGAACTCCACACACTCAGTAATTACTTATTTTGTTCAACGTCCTCATTTTTGTGGTGTGGCATGCTTCCTCCTTTTAAGAACTGTGAGCATAAATAACAAAATAATCCTTTCAATAGCAATTGTCCTTGATCTGCTGGATTTACCACACCTAAATAATAATAAAACACATATTTAAAAACACTGGTCCTTTTGGTTCATATTATAAATAATCTTGAATCTCCATGTTCGGTACCCTCCCTAGAGTGCTCCCCATTGCTGTCAAGGTAACATTCAAATTGAGCATTCAGAACCCATAAAGTATTTTATCTTTGCACTTTTTCTTACTTTCACAGGTCATTTGTCCCACCATGGCCATGCGGATCTCAGACTGGTTTCATGTTTTGCCGCCGACATCTTTTCATAACTGATTCTGATTAACTGAACTTCCTATTAATGGTAACTCCTGAAAATACCTCACCTGCATCTGTTTCATGTAACCTGAGAGGCTTCCCTTTTCTGAATAGTGAGGGCTGCTAAACTTCTCTGTCATCTTCTATGTTTAGCAGATACTTAACATCAGTGGATGCATTATTTGAGTTCTGACAATTTTTGAGCAGTATCAAATATCATGGTAAGTAGTTTTTATTGTTACAGAATGAATTTTATACAGACAGCTGTGAGTGTGTTAAGAATCAATAGTTTTTCTAGAGGGTTTATTGATTTTGTGATGTACTACTCAGTTTCTTAAATCAGGTATTATAACTTTATATGGAGTTGTACAACTGAATGTGGGGGCTGCAAAAAATGGGAACAATAAAAGGTCTCTGAATTCATAATGACTAAAAATTAATTCAAATAAAATATGTAATGAGTTTGAGGTGTCTCTGGTAGGACTTGCCCATGTTGTGCTTCATGAGCTCACTGAAGCCTTGGTTCTGACACATCACACAGGCCCATTTTGCATTGTGCACTTTGCAAATTGCTATGCAACAGTATATGCTCCATGAAACACCTGGCTCAGATTCTAGATTCTGCTATGTATTATGAATTATAATGTTTTTACTGTAAATTCAAAGGGTTTATATCCTAACAGACTTGGCCATCAGTTCTTCTGGAAGATTTAATGGCTAAAAAGGAAAAACATCTGAGTGTTGTGGCATGGATATGTAATTCCAGCACTCTTCAATGAGAGGAAGAGGACCATGAGTTTGAGGTTGGCCTAGACTATGTATCAAGACTGTCTCAGAAATTAGTCAATGTTGTAATGTTGGTCTAAACACGTTCTAGTTCACACTATTAAATCTGTGAAAGGCAGTAAAAGAAGGAAGAGAAGGGAGAAGGAGAAGAAACCACAGATTTCAATATTTCCATCATAAAACTTATAAATATTTATTAGCCTCTTAAAAGTGAATATATTTTGCACCTAGGAATTCACTGTCTGCTTACCTGACCAATTAAGCTGGAGAACACAAAAACTCCAGAAAAAAAATTCAGGAGTTGAAAAACAATTTCAAAAGAAGTCTGTGGCTCTGGAAGGCCTCCAATAGTAATTAAAGTTCGAACTGCCCAATAATAACATCTCAGATACCTGTAAAGGAGATGGGTAGATATTCCTGTACATATCATTGCAATACCATTTTGCTCACACACAAAGTTCATGTATGCAGGAACTGGCAAACACTGTGTGTGCTACTGTAAACTTCTGAATAAACACCAGGACATGACTAACATTTAAACCCAAAGAGGATATTTACTGTTTCCAAATTTGGTGGTCTATTTTATCATGCTTCTATTTTTTTTTTTTTAGGTGAGAGATTTGTACAAAGTTAGCACAGCTGTGCTGTCTATATTCCACAGTGACTGGGCTTTTGGATGGAGTGACTGGGATGATTGGAGACATCTGGGAACATGTGTTTGAGGTCAGCTGCTTTGTCCCGTGAGTCTTACTGTTGTCTGGGTTTCTATGTTCTTCTCCATATGATCTCTTCTTGGTACACCCAAGGAAGCTTGTGCTGGTCTGGTTGGGGACAGAAGGATAATTTTCTACTTATCTTTCTTATGAGACTAGATTGGGTTTCCTAATATTCAGCCTGTTTCAAGGTACATGGACCTTTTTTTTTTTTTTTAAATTGAAAAAAAATTCCCCATACACTTTTGCTGTGGATATCGCTCTGTGTAAATAAAGTTCTGATTGGCCAGTGGCCAGGCAGGAAGTATAGGCGGGACAAGAGAGAAGAGAATTCTGGGAAGTAGAAGGTTGGAGAGGGACATCGCCAGCCGCTGCCGCCATGAGAAGCAACATGTAAAGACACTGGTAAGCCACAAGCCATGTGGCAAAGTATAGACTAACAGAAATGGGTTGATTTAAGATAAAAAAGGTAGATAACAAGCAGCCTGCCACGGCCATACAGTTTGTAAGCAATATAAGTCTCTGTGTGCTTTCTTGTTTGGGTCTGAGCGACTGTGGGACTGGCAGGTAAGAGAGATTTGTCCTGACTGGGCCAGGCAAAAAAACTCCAACTACACACTTTCCCATCATATGCTCAGATATTGTCCCTTCATCCCCACCTATTCAACTCCATACCTTTCTAGCTCTCATTTTGGAAAACTAACAGTCTAACAATCAAATCAGAATAAAATAAAGAAAAGAGACAAACCACCACCACCACCACCACCACCACCACCACCACCACCACCCACCTACCCACACACACACACACATACACACACACACACACACACACACACACACACACAGAGCCCATAAGAACATAAAATCAGAAACCCTGATAGATAAGTTTATAGACTTCTTAATGGCAGCTGCTTCTCCTTGAGTGATCATAGCCCAAGAAGAAGATAAAAAGGATCTTATAATCCAGAAATCCCATAACATCTTAATTTCTTGTCCTGTTATACTTGTCAAGCAAACCCCTAGTTTTAATTGATTGGAAGATATATGAGACTCCATCTCTCCTGAGAGGGAGGGCAAAGAATTTGAGGCTATCTTTAAATTGCCAAACCAGGGCTGATGAGATGCTTCAGTAGATAAAGATAATTGCCAACAAGTCTAACAATCTGAGTTCAGTCACTGGGAATCCACATAGGATAAGGCAAACTCTACATGAATGTTGTGGTATTCCCCACCACACTAAAACAAATAAATCTAATAAAAATTTTAAATAATAAACTAACATCTGGAGATTATACAGATCAAGTAAGCTTATGTTGATGAGATAACTCTTTATAATATAATTTACATCCAATTGTTTACACAAATGAAAAACAGAACAGATAAATTTGTTCACTACCTTTTCTACATATTTTTTGTATCATACTAATGGATAGTTAAATGTGAGAAGAGATGTGAACTATTTTCTTAGTAAAGAAGCAACTCTGGGATAGAATAGGTAATTTATTTAGAACTTCAGAATTCCAAATAAAATTATTTAGCTTTGATAACACAGCCTGGGTCAGGCATTCCTACAGTGTCCTTAAAAAACTTCCTGCATATGGAAGAGGGGAAAGAAGGATTATAAGAACCAGAGGCTGGAGGACCAGAGTGAAACAGTGTCTTCTGGACATGGCAGGACTACTGAGCTCTTGAACTCCCAGCAGCTGCGGTTGCCTTCACAACATCCGCACAAGATCAAGCCAGTTACTATTCTAGCAAGGAGTAAGAAGGTATTCATTAGCCCAACTCCTGACTCAGGAGCTGTGGACAGTGGATGGCTTCTTGGGGAAAGAGAGTCACTTTTGTTTAAGGGTATAGGACTTGGCTGGCATACCATGGTTCAGTGGCTGGTCCCATACCTAGGAATATAAAGGCAACACAAATTGTTTTTATATTATATCTTTTTTAGAGAAGACATTAAGTTGGGGTTAGTAGTCAGGTGGATATGGGAGGAGCTAGAGAGAGGAGTAACAAAGGAATAATGATCACAATATATGTTTTATAAACATTTTCATGGGATTAATAAAAATAAATTTAAAAATCCAAATATTTTATAGATAAGCATTCAACTCAGTTGGTCTCAGTTATTTTTTTTTCCCCTGGTATCCATGACAGGTTAGAACTTTTTACAATGTTCTGCCTTATTTAAGTTTTTATTTTTAAAATAGAAGCACTAAATAACTTAGTTGTATTACTCTTGGGTATATTCCCAAAGGACTCTGTATTTTACCCAGAGACATTTGCATGCTCACTGATGCACTGTTTGAAACAGACAGGAAATGGAATAAGCTTGGATTTCTACTAGTAGATGAATGGATAGTGAAAAATGTATATCATAAAGTTAAATATTATTTGACTATAAAGAAAAAATGAATTATGAAATTTTCAGAAAAAATGAGTAGAACTGGAAAACATTACATGAAGCAAGGGAACTCAAGCTCAGAAAGACATACACTGTATGCTCTCTCTCATATGCAGATTCCAGCTTCTAACTGTTAAATACATGCATCTAAGTGGGGTTAATGTTAGTAAACACTACGATACTAGAAAGGGGTCCGTGAGATAAAAAGGGTCTTTAGCAGAGGGTTGGAGAAGACAGCAGCACACGTGAGAGAAAGTGGAAGAGGAATACAGGGGGCAAAGGAGCACAGAGAGGAAGATGGGACAGAGAGGCGGAGAGGAGGAGGGTGGACATAAAACCCACCCAGTGTATGCTCCAAAATTCCATTAGGAAAACTGTCAGTTCATAGGCCAATTAAAATATTAAATAAAGCATGGAGTAGGGGCAGAGCTGAAGAGATTCCCCTGTGGAAAAAGTCCTTGTCTGCAAGTTTGACCACCTGAGGTCAATCCTGGATCTCATGTAAAAGTAGAAGTAGAGAAATGATTCCATAAAAATGTGCTCTGCCCCCCATATGTGTACATGCTTGCCTGCTAATAACAATTAATAACAAATTAAACAGGCTTCATTTCTTCTTCCAGTGAGCCACACAGAACAGGAACACTTTAGTACTTTATGACCATTAGTCTTTGTACAAAGGTAATTATTTTTAAATGCTAAGAGGAGTAGTTTTATAAAAAATGAAATAAACTAGTGTTGAAATTAGTACTCAAAATCAAATTTATAAGTAAATTATTTTCAAATGCAATATATTTTAAAGGATAAGGGATATTTTTATCCTGGTAGATAGGGGAATAACCATCACAACAGAAACAGTAACAAAATCCCACTAACTTTTTGGGGAGAGTTTAGAACTATTGTGCTAAGACAATGAAAACATCATAAAGTAAATGTCCAGAAGGCCCGACTCACTAACAGTGGACTTGACATCAAGGAGTCAAAAAGATAAAGCACAAAAGTGAGTTTATAAGTTGCATTTAAACTTTTCTAGTTCCAATTTTAAGTGTTTTATCTGTGGTGATATTTTATTTGTGCTCTAACAAATAAAACTTATCTGGGGATCAGAGGACAGAGCCAACCACTAGATTAGACATAGAGGCCAGACAGTAGTGGTACACACCCTTAATCCTACCACTTGGGAGGCAGAGATCCTTCTGGGTGAGTTTAAGGCCACACTGGGAACAGAGCCAGGTATGGTGGCATACACCTTTAATCCCAGCACTTGAGATCTCAAGTCTTTGCTTGGGAAGGACACACCGCCTTTAATCCCAGGAAGTAATATGGCAGGACACAGGAAGATATATAAGACATGAGGAAACAGGAACTAGAGGCTTTTTAGCAGCAGTTTAACTGAGACCCTTAGGGTTGAGGACTTAGAGGTTTTCAGTCTGAGGATTCATGGAAACAGGATCCGCTGAGGAGTTGGTGAGGTGAGGTTGGTTATGGCTTGTTCTGTTTCTCTGATATTTCTGCTTTCACTCCAATATCTGGCTCCATTTTTTTTTTTTTAATTAATAGGACCGTTTAGCAATTTGTCTTACATCTATCATCTAATTTATTTTGGTCACAGGTTTTCAACCTGTGGGTTTCTTTGAACTGAGGAAACATATTAAACTTAATATACCCCAAGAGTGGGAAGGGAGTAGATATTTTTTCTATATGCTCAATTCTATTATGCATCATTTGTGTTAATAGGAACAAACACAGTATTATCTACTTTCACCTTCTTATTTATAGATGTTAAAAATGACAGTTAAAAATGAAACATTGGCATTGATTTTCCAAGTCTCAAGGGTTTGCCTTGAACTTTTAAAATATTAAATAGTATGCTACGTTAATTGGAAATTTTCTGCCCTGATGCTTTGTGGTTTATTTTTGGATTCTTTACTCAGACATGTCTTGCACACCCAGACATGCACAACCAAAGGTAAGATTTGTAATTTAATTAGATGGCATCATATTGATTTTCTAGGATTAGCTTAATTAGTCAAGGGTGTCCATCTCTAATATCTACACTCCAGGCAGATAAATCTTTTCAAGGAGATTCCATCTGGTGGATTTAATACACAGACTCTCTATAAATATTTAATGCATGACAACACACAGCTTCAAGTCAAAACAATAAGAGAATTATTGAACTTAAAGAAATTGTGAAAATAGGAATTATGCCTCTGGGAATATATAAGGAATTCAAGAGACAATCTGACTAACAATTGGACAAATAATCTAAACAAATATTTCTGAAAAGATGTTCAAGTAACCACAAAGTATAAAAACCTCCAAGTCATTGATCACCAGAAAAGTGTAAATTAAACTTATCTGAGGTATTGTCTTACCCATTAGAATGTCAATGATTAAAAAGACAATATTTTTCGTTTTCGAGATGCCTGCATTCTGTCTTCTACACTAATTGCATACTAATGTCCCTTGACAGTACATGGACATTCTCATTTTTCTGCCACCTTTCCTTTGTTTTCTACAACACCTGTTTTTCCCTTTTGATTACTGCCATTCTAGGTGGGGCAATATGATACACATTGTAGTTTTGATATGTACTTATTAACCATATCATTATATGCCTTCATTCAAGAAATGTCATTTAAATTCTTTTTTATTGAAAGCTTTTGTTATTAAATTATAGGAATTTCTCATATTTGTGACTTTAACCCATTATCACGTATATGGTTTGTAAATATTTCCTCCAGTTTGGGAGGTTGTGTTTGCATTTTGTTGATTGTCTTGTTTTTAGAGCAGACCATTTTGAGTGTGAAGGAAACCTGTGTGTCCACCATTGCCATGCTTGTGTTTGAGAGGCCATTGTGAACATGACCCAAGGAAGATCATGGAGCTATCCTGCTCTGTTTCCTTCTAATAGTTTCATAGTTTGGAGTCTCACATTTGTGTACTAAATCCAGTTCCTTGACTTTTGTGGAGCACATAAGATAAGCTACCACTTGGATTTTGATAGGGTTTGCCTGAGTGGGTCACATTTGAACAATAATCACTCATTCAATCCACGAACCCAGATGTCATTCCACTGATTTGTTTCTGCTTCACTTGCTTTCATTCTCATGCTGTAGTTTTCAGTGTATGTGTTTTGGACTGCTTGTTTTTTTTTTTTTTTTTTTTTTTTTTTAATTCCATTTGGTGTTAATGTAAATAGGATCATTTCTTTATTCTGGAATTTCATATAAATGTCATCACAAAGTATGTGTGCTTTGTGTAGCTATTTCTCACTATTTTGAGAGTTACTTTGCTCACATTATTTGTTTAAATTTCTGAGTACCATTTATTGCATGTATATACTACACCTTTTAAAAACATCCTATATCTATGGATAAATACCTTGGTTCTATGAAGTTTCTGATTATTGTGAACCTAGTGTCTCTGAATGTTCTTATTCACTTTACTCATCTGGATATATATTTTAATTTCTCTTCAATAAAGAAGTGTGAAATTTTTAAGTTGCAATGTACATGCATGATTAGTGGTGAAAAAACAACAAACCTTTCTGATCTTTTCTTAAAACTGTTATACTATCTGGGTGTGTTGGCATATGCCTTTAATGCAAGCACTGGGGAGGCAGGGACAGACAAATTTCTAAGAGTTCAAAGACATCCTGGTCTACAAAGCAAGTTCCAGTTTAGCCAGAGCTACACAGATGGACACTAGCTCACAAAGATCATTATACCATTTTACTTTTTGGCCAACAATATATAAAAAATGAGCAGTTCCAATTTTCTCTAATAGTTGATGTGATAACTCAATGTGGAGAATTGCAATTGTCTATGTGATAGGATTGTGAAGAATCTAGAAGATTAATGAAAGCACACCTCTTGGGGTAGAATTCCCATGGAAATGAAAGAACCTGGAGGATCTTTCCTGAATGTTCATGGCACGGTCTTATGGAGTGGAACTTGGGCAGAATAAATGGAGATAAAGGCGAAAGCCCACTAGTGTAGATAGGCACGCTCTCTTTCTGACTCATGACTACCATGAAGTGAAGTCTTTTCCCCTAAACACTTCCCGCTGTGATGATGTTCTGTCGCATCTCAGACCCACTGTAACAGAGCCTGCTTACTATGGACTGAAAGTTTTGAAGCTTTGAGCCAAAGTAACCCCTTTTCCCACTACATTGTCTTGTTCAGATATTTTCCAGGGAAATGAAAAGTCTGACTAACACTTAGGTTTCATTCTAATACTTCAATCACCAATCTTTCACCTTTAGCCACTGTGGTGGTATGCACCTAATATAGTTGGTATTTTCCTCCCTTTTTTCAGCTTAGTCATTTATTGAGAGCATATTTACATTTTTTTCTTTCTTTTCATTTATTCTATGTGTCTTTTATAGCATGTATCTCGATCCCATTCATTTCCTTGTCCCTTCACATCTGCTCTCTGCCCCTGCACCCGCCCCCTCAAGTAAACCAAAGTTTAAGAGGAAGAAGGAAGAAAAAAAGAAAGGAGGAATTAAAAATCTTGTCATAGAAGCTGCAGTGAGACACAGTGAGTTACATAGTAAACTCCTTTGTCCATGTATCTTTACTTGCAAGTGTTCACAGCAAGAGTCATTGGTTTGGTTCAAGGCTTCTGGTTTCTGTTATACTATTCATGCTGGGCCCTCAGTGGGACTCTTCTTGGATATTCTGCTGCTGTCCAGTGTTGCAGAGATCCTGCAGGTTTGGGTCTGTGTGTCAGGTTCCTTAAGGTGCTCCAGTAGATTACAGATATGGTGGATGTTTGGGCAGCCAAGTCATTACCTGGTTCTGGGCCAGGGTTGGTCCACCCACCAGTTCTCCCCAACAGGTGAGCTCTCCAGCATTGCGCTGGCTAGATCACACCTTGCAGTGATGAGCAAGGGCAGAGCAAGTTCTCCTTCTTTTCCATCTTCAGGGTTGGCTCTCCCACGCCTACACCATCAGGGCCAGCTCTATTGTGTTGTCCTGGCAAGGTGCTGTCGCGGCGAGGGGCATGGCCACTTTCCTGAAACTGCATCTGGTAAAGGGGGAGGGTTAGCTTTCTTGTCTGTTGCAGACAGTAAGGGGCAAGGGCAATGGGGGCATCTCTCCCCCACCCACACCAGTGCTTCACAGATGAGTAGTGGGGCTGCTCTCCCATGCTTACGACTTCAGCGCGGGGTCACCTACACCTCTATCAATACGGTTGGCTCTATTGTGTTACACAGGGAGGTGCAGGGCCTGGTCTCTCAAGTTTTGCAGTTGGTGGGGGGCAGGGCAGCTTTCCTGCTCTTATGAACCTCTTGGGCCAATTCTCGCGCACGCACCTGCCTCAGGCTTTCATGGGGCGGGGCAACTCTTCCCTGCCCATGCCTCCACAAAACAGATGAGTAATAGGGACAGCTCTCCCATGCTCACCACTTCAGGGCTGGTTCACCCATACCTGCACCAACAGAGCTCTGCCCAGTTGAGGATCACGGCCTGCTCTCCTGAGTGTTGTGGGGGACAGGGACAGTTCTCTGACTCTTGTTACTTCAGAGTCAGTTCTCCCATCTGCTTTAATCATTGATGGGCAGGGGCAGGGAAAGGGCATCTCTCCCCAGCCCATGCTGCCATATGGCAGATAAGGGTGGGGTCCTGTCTCCCACCCTTACGTTCTCACGATTGGCTCACCTGTGCTCTCATCAACAGAGTCAGCTCTGCTGTGCTGCCCAGATGACGTAAAGGGCTCTTTTCCCTGGGTGCTGCAGCTGGTCAAGTGGCCAGCCCCTCACCATTTCTGCTCATTATAATAGTGCCCAGGTGGCTGGTGCTGTAAGTTGTTGGGCTCATGTTTTCTCCTCGGAGCCCGTGGAGGACAGACCTAGTCCTGTGTGTGGGTCACTTTGTCCCACTCAGTTCACCATGATGCTGGGATGGGCCATGCTTCCTCATCACAAACAGATCACTATAGTTGTCGACTGCCAGGCGCCATAGGCTGAGGTCCTCCACCCCAGCCGCATGGCATCGCGTAGAGGCACTGCTGGAGTCCGAGGTAGATCAGGGTTAGAATCCCCAGCCCGTGCTTGGCTGAATTCCTATCGTTGCTGTTTTAATTTTCCATAAAGTTAGTCAAATCAAAGTAAATACATGAATCAGTTCCCATTCTAAATCCATTTTGTTTATAAATTTACAGGATTGATTTTAAGCGTTCTAGGACCATGTTCATTCTGTCTCTCTGTCTAGCTGCCCCTCTCCCTCTCCGTTTCACAATCACTGGGCCACTGGGCCTTTTGACTATAAGACTGGAGAAAACAAACAAACAAAAAAAAACCCACTTCTAACAATTAACGAAAAAAGAGGACATTATTTGAAAGAGAGCCAGGAGGAATATAAGCGATGGTTTGGAGGGAGGAAAGGGAAAGGGGAAGTGATATAATTATATTGTAATATTAAAAATATTCAGAAAATTGGTTTAGGTTAAAAGTAAAAAAAAAAAAAATGTAATCCTGTACACATAACTGACTAGCTTTGGGTAGTATATAATTTTGTGAGATATTTTCAATCTCTTTGCTTTCCATCTCTTTGCTCTTTTTCCAACCTTTCCAAGGTTGCTATGTGTTTCCCTTCAAAGGAATTCTGAAACTTACTTTTTTTCTAGTGAATACATTGTCTTCTAATATGTCCAGTGTCATTTCACTGGAGCATAAAGTTAGTGTAGTCTACTTTATCCCAGGTCCTTATACTGACTGAAAGGAAATTTTGCTATTAAATAACCCAATTGTCATGACTGAACCCTGATTCTTTTGCATTAAAAATTTCAAGTGACCTGTTTCATTTGTGAGTCTTGTTATTTAGTCCGGTTAGTGGATATAGCTGACTCATAAACTCATAAACCCATAAAACCCTTCAGTGATCAATTAATTAGTTATTACACCTGCCCCCAAATAATTAACATTAATCATTCCTAATAACCACCATTGTAGTTTTTAAGTTACCTTATTACTATGTTACCTAAAGCAGAGGCTTCCAAACTTTTTTTTATTGTGGTTCAAAGTAAGAATCAGATTTTGCAGACCAACCTAGGATAGACACACACACAAACACACACACACACACGCACACACACACACACACACTCACACATAACCTGAAAGTAGAAGAGGAAGAGGAAGTAGTTGGGAAGAGGATGGGATCAATGGGAGTGGGCAGAGGATAAGCAAGGGTATTGAGAGGTGTGGATTTGGCTAAAATGCATTGTATACCCTCATGAAAAGATGCCATAAATAAATCCATTATTATGCACAACTAATATGTGCTTATAAAAACTCTGGAAAATTCTTGCTTATGAAAGTTCATATACCCAAACTGAAAATTGAGAAGAACAAATAAAAGTCTCTTTCAAAACTAGAACTCACTTGTTTCCTTCACCATTATAGACCCATTTAGTTGTGCCAATTCCTTCATAGTCTGAGGCCCAGTAATAAACACAGGCATTAATGTGCAGCAGAAACAGCAAGTAGGCAATTGTTCGAATGACTCTGTCAGAGAGAATAAATGGAAAGTAAGGGTTGACATTGTTTTGGGAAAGCAGCTGATTTCAACATTTTTGTTTGCTCTATGTCTCCAAAGAGCCATCTTGCTTTAGATTTGCCAAGTGTCAACTCTCATTTGTGCAGTAGAAAGAGAAGGTGACATCACATGTTGTCTAACTGCAGAGTCTTGAATGGGCTTGACAGAGTGTAAAAAAAGTCTTCATTTCTTTGCACAGATGGTGTGAGTCAAGTCTGTGAAAGACATGCCTCAAGGGTCACTTCTTCATTTTGAATCCCATAAAATATGCCACACTGATTTACCTGGATATCGGAAAGGCTTACAGGACTTCATGCTGTGATGAACTGTGACTGAAGGTCTCTGTGCTCATGAAGTTCAGAATGACAAATGAGTGAAATTTAGACTAGGCATGAATTGTCATGAGAGATGGAGAGCTGACTTGCAGGAGTGTGCTTGTCTCTTATTGTTTAAATGGAAACGCAATAGGTCCTCTTTCCTACCATGGCTTCCTTACTTTAATCTGACTTGAAATAACCCAGTTTGCTTTGGATCATGCACTTATTTTATATAGCAAAATGGAAAATGTCCTATAGTTTTGAGAAGTGTGGTTATTGTCTTCTAAATGCTGTCTAAAATGTTTTGCCATCACTTTCTCTACCTCCTCCAGATTTACCAATGATACTTACCTGTAGATATATGCTTTGTTCATTAGAGACTCCAGGCGATTATTAAACTCAGAGAATGAAGTGTACTGTAAAAGAAATAAGCAGAAGAAATTCAGAAGTAATTTAACTGCATGTTTATTTAGATAAATCTATGTACCATTTTATTCATTGGAAATAATTTTATTCATATCTTTAAAAACATGTCATATTTAGTGGTATTTTCTCTTGACAGCACGTTTTCACACTTTGCCAAACTTATAGAGCTTATTGCTTTATTTTATTTCTATCCTTTGGTTACAGTCTTATTTGTGATGCTTATTGAAAACTAACAATGGGTTTGTTTGTAATGCATATAATAAAGTTCTATTTTGCAGTGATTAAGATCACACTCCGAAAACATAAATGAAAGAAGAAAAATATATTGTTGCTAACAGTAACTTTATTTTTAAGGAAGAAGTGGCAAATTGTATATATTTTTCAAAATTCAAGTCCACAAAGCATTGGCTATCTGTTATCTGAAGGTTCAGTGGCTTCATGTGACCTAACCAAATGGAGTTGCTGCTCCCTTAAGCTTCTTTCTTAAATGTGGCACATTTACACACATATTTACTCAGCTGTTAGGAAAAATGAAATCACGACATTTTCAGGTAAATGGATGGAACTAGAAAAAAATTATACTGAATGAGATAGCCAAGGCCCAGAATGACAAATGCTCTATGTTTTCTTTTATTTCTACTTTTGTCTCAGCTCTTACTTCCTTTGGATATTCTTTTCCCATCCTTTCCTCCCTTCTTCATTTCTATAGGAAATAGAGCATGGAATGAAACCATGGGTTCACCATGAATCCTAGAGCTAAATGACAGCCCTATTGCTGATACGTATTTACCATTATGTGACTCTGGAAATATCTACTTCGTACCTTAGCTCCTTACCTACAAAAGGACATGATAAGAAGTAGCCCTGAAAGGAGTGTATGAAGGTATGCATTGATATGCTGAATGTGGTCAGAAGGGGAAGATCTTATAGACAAGAGTCCTCAGAGACAATTGTTCCAAAACATTCCCCCAATTTACATGTGACTGTTGTGTCTTTGGATTATAATAGTAATAGCTATTAAGCTAGAAATATACACAAATGATTTGTTTTCCTTTAAAATTCCTGAAAATATCCCTCAAAAGGTCAGTTGTGATAATTTCAATTTTTTGGTAACTTTTTTATTGGGCATTTACTAGAATTTTGCTCAAAGGACAATGTTTGACAACTAATGTATTTATAGTAGAGAAAATTTGTGTTCATAGCATTTTTTTTATTATAACCTGGAGACAGGTACATGATAATATTTACACCAGAAAATTGTCCATTAAAACAACACCTTTATAACTGAAAGATAGGACTATGCAGCTAGACAAAATAGTCAGTATTGATTTATATAATATCCTATATTAAAATGCTAGCTGTAGAAGGCTCCCTAACATGGATTCAGAGATGATCGTTTTTTAAGCATTCATTAAAAAGCCATGTGAACTCCAAAATCCATAAGAATCTTTTTGAAAGAGTCTTTTTGCAAATTGGTTATTTTTGAACACATGCCTCCTGAACTTTCCTGTGAGATTCTAAGTTTGACGGGATGGTGCTCTGATGCTAGACTGCTTCAGCATTATGCTCTGCCTCAGTTTACAGTCAGTCATATTCCAAAGTCACACCAGCAACCTCTAGAGTCTTCTTTAAGCTTAAAAAAACCATAGGCATAGAAAGAAAGTTTTTGTGTCTGATGCCTGTCTACCAATATTATAGCAGATAATCTGGAATAAGATGACTATTGCCTATGTTATCAGTGTGGATGAGCAGGCTCCCCCCTCTGCTGGTTCTCATCTACCTCACTGGTGACACAAACTTGTTGAGAGGAACACAACAGATAACAGGAGCACAGTGTGTACTTCGCAGTGCTATTGTTGTAAGATCCCTCACTGTGGCTAGGTTATGCTGGAAAGACAATCAACTTGTTTTCCCAGGATGCATAAAAGGGAGCAATTAAATTAATTTATTAAGTTCATAAAATCTTTTGTGTTCCTTTTAAGAAGGTTTTCTTAAAAGGTTTATATAAAAATCACTCAGATTTTTCTCTAATTTGTATAAGTTACTCAACAAAGTTGACTTTATGAAACAAATTTTAGAATATTTTTGAATTGACAATACATGGAAGTATTTCAAAATCAACATTAAATATATCCCTTAAAAGTTCTGTTCTTAGGCTAGGTGGAGGTACCGCACACCTTTAATCCCAGCACTCAGAGGGCATAGCCAGGTCGATCTCTGTGAGCTCGAGGCCAGCCTGGTCTACAGAATGAGATCCAGGACAGGCACCAAAACTACAGAGAAACTCTGTCTCAAAAAAAACAAAAAAAAAAAAAAACAAACAAACAAAAAACAAAACAAAACAAAAAACAAAACAAAACAAAAAAAACAACCAAAAAACAAAAACAAAAAAACAAAACCAACAAACAAAAAGTTCTGTTCTTTTTGCCCCTATTCATCCTGATTTTCATTCTCATCTTAGGCAGCTGCTTTAATTAGTTTCTGAAAAAAAATTTGTATTGTTTAGGAATTTATGTAAATTTATAAAACCTAACATTTTTTTCTTTCTATTTTACATAGATTAGTTGTGTTCTGTAAACTATTCTTTATGTGGCTTTCCCCCTTTTCCTTAGCAATTTATATTGAACTTATTTCCATATTAGTACACAGAAAATTTTACTTTGTTTTCCTAAAGCTAGGTAAACTGTAATATAGGTAAATCTCAGGGCCTCAGAAAATTTAACTGCTTTGTGATTTTTGTTTGTTCATTTGTTTGAGAGAATCTAATGCTGTAGCTCAGGCTAGCCTGAAAATTATTCTGTGGCCCAGACTGGCTGCCAACTCATGGAAATCCTCAGCCTCCCACAGGCTCAGATTATAGACAGCCATCACATCCTGATGAGCACTTTAGATGTAGCCAAGGATGTAAAACTATGTTTGCATTGTTTCTATTATTATAGAATCCTAGGTGAATAAAAACTTAGAAGTAACCCCATCTATCTCTTTCATTTTATAGCATATTATTTCAAACATTCAGGAACTCTCTATAAAAAGAGGATGCAAGGGAAAATTAAAATAATAAAATATTTATTTGTAATTCTAGTCATTTTTAGAAGTACAAAACCTACTTTGGGTTATAAAAATATCTTTTGTAGAGAAATGGAGGAGGAGTGGATTGGGGGAGGGGATAGAGGGGGAGCAGGGAATGGGATTAAGAGGAGAGGATGGAGGGGAAACTGTGGCTGGGATGTTTAAAAGAAAGAATACCTGTTGTAAGATAGATTAGAAGCAATTGGGAGTCATTTCTATCAGTAGAAGCAATGGCATTTTTCTATTACTTATTAAAAATTTATAATACTGATGAAGACAGAGAAATAGAAGAGCATTCAGAAAAAGTTAAGAGTACTGTTAATTTTAGCATATCTTAACTTGCTCCAAGATTTCCATTAGGAGAAGGAGAAGGCAGCTGAATATAGTTTCTTTACCTTTAGTATCCGATTTGTTCTAAATATTGGATTAAATCCAAAGAAGATGTAGAGAACTTCAAATGGCAATAGAGATATGACATCCATCTGTTGAAAGGATATATTCACAATTAGAGTTTGCATACTTTCCTGTACTTGGATTTGTACCCATGCATGCTAATATGTGTACAAGGTACTTTTCTGTTGCTGTGATAAAATGTCCTGCTAAGCAACCTAAGGATGAAAGAGTTCATTTCAGCTTATGGATCTAGAGGGTTACAGTTCATCACAGTAAATAGGACATGGCCTAGACAGGGAAGGCATGGGGACAAGAGCAGGAAGGTAGCTGGTCACAATGTAATCTAACTCAGGAAGCAGAGAGTGAACAGGGAGTAGAGGTCCAGAGAGCTATCATCTTCAAATTGGCCTCCAGTGGGCTAATTCCTCCAGCAAGGCTTCTCCTTTTAAAGGCTCTACCACCTTCCCAAACTGAGTCAACATTGAGGGACCAAGTGTGAGTTTATGAGAGATATTCCACATTCAAACTAGAATAGTATATAGTTGTCAAGCTGTAATAAATTATTTACTATTTAATCCAAAATTGCTTTCAGTTTAATATACAAGATGCCATTTAATGACATCAATATCACAAAAACAAGGATACTAGTAGTCTATGTCAGTACATTTCATTTTCACCTTCCTTTATCTGAGTTCTCAGATTTTTCTTTATCTTTGCTTAGATTTTTCTTGTCTCACATAGTTCAGTGATGACACAGATGCTAATGTTAAAATGCATTTTCATAGTCTAAGAGACATGAGATTCTGGAATACAAATCAAATCTAGTTTGACTTTGTTTGAAACTCTTGTAAATTCATTGCGATGACACTGCTTTGTGGTCCATCCTTTCCTCCAATGCTCAGAGGGGATTATGTCATTCTGGTTCACCTAGGTTCCTCAGTGATTTCTACCACTGTCTTCTTTGGGTTGCTTTGCTGCCAACTACACGGGATGAAAGTTTCTATCAAAGACTATACAGCATAAAGGAGAGATAGAAATCAGCTCTGTTTACAATAAATCAGCAACGCAAATGAGAGAAAGTATTGGAAAGTACTGTGACATTATAGCTAAAATACTCATTTACAAACTTTTCATGCATTTGTATTATTCAGATCTGCTTATAGCTTGGTAATATGGCATTCTTTAGTAATCAACATAATTTTGTCTTCTTTCTTTTTAAAAAATATTTTAAAAAATCTTGTGTATGAGAGAGAGAGAGAGAGAGAGAGAGAGAGAGAGAGAGAGAGAGTGAGTGAGTTAGTTTAACAACATTGAGTGCTTGTGCTGGCAGCATATTTACTAGCAGACTTTGAAGAACTAAGTTCCTGTCCTTGGAGGGGAGGTTGGAGTCATGAAATGGCTTAGGGAGCCTTGGATAACCCCATGTCTGCCAGCTTTTCAATTAGAAGACAGATTAAGAGATGACTGTAAGACATAAGATCATGTTTTTATCTAAGAGAAGGAGATGCTGTGTCATTTAAATAACTGCTCATATGAAGAACAAGTAGGGATAGAAATAATTTTGAAGACTTTATACCACCATACCACATGAACTGGAAACTAGAATTCTGTAGACTATAAAAGGTACACCCCACTTTCTCCAACTGCAGCTTAACTTGGAATTTAAATATGGGCACCTACTTACTTTGGTCTGTACATATTTAAGTCCCCATTTTCAGATACAGGGGAATGTATGTAGCATAAGTATTGGGGATCAAATTTTAGGAGCACTTACTGCTGTCTAATAAAACAAAATCGGGTATGTGTGAAGTTTGTTACAGAAGATGGTGACGTGCTTGTAGAAAGGAGACTTAAAGTGAAAATGTTTCTGCTTAAGCAGGACAGTTCTGGGCCTATTTGTGAGTCACCTACCTGAAATCTTGTAGAGCTCCGGTAGTGTCTCTTCAGCTCATTTGAATCTACCTGTAATACATTTATATTTTGATTAGGTTCAGCAAATTCTATTTATTAGTCTTTATAATAGTTCCAGTTATTTCTCTCTACTCTTTCTCTTCAATCTTAGCCTATAATTATGCACCAACCTTTTGCTTTTTAAAGTACACAACTGCTCATGGTGCTGGTTTCCTTTTTGTTAATTTCACCTACTTTTTAGCTAAACATTTTTATATGGTATATTTTGATCATATTCTTTCCTTTCTCCCAATTCTTCCCAGGTTGTCCCCACCTCCCCACACACCTAACTTCATGGTCTTTCTCTCCCCCAAAACAAGAAACAAAACATAAAAATCCAAACAAACAAATAAAAAAAGTAGTAACACAAAAACCAAACAGAAGGAAATCAAAAGCACGCACACACACAAAAACATGTACGGAACCTGTTTTGTTTCTTTTTTATATTGTCCTCCACTTTAACATAGGAGCAGCAGGAGAGTCAGCTATATTGCTTTATTCTACATCCTCTTCTCATCCCACTCCCTACCCTGCAGGAGTTTGGTCATAATTTGTCTTCCTACTTCTTTCATAGCAACAAAACTGCAGTGTGAAGGCCACACAGGAGCCTGCTCACACTTAACATTGTGTTATGTACAGGATATTTTGAAATGATAAATTTCTTGGGTCCTTAAAAATTTTTAAATTTACCATTGTGTACATATTTGTATGGTGTGTGTGTGTGTGTGTGTGTGTGTGTGTGTAGATCATAGGACATACATCTTTGTGGGGTTAGTTCTGCCCTCCCATCTTTACCTGGGTTTGAGAGTCATGCTCAGATCACCAGGTTGTGTAGCAAATGCCTTTTACTCACTGAGCAATCTCTCCATTTCCTTGGATATTTTATTTTAAACCTGACTACCTGGTTAAACTGTAATCTTCTTGTGGACAGGATTGACTTTGACAGTTGGGTAAAGCAGTACCTGGAACATTCTTAGAATTCAGTAAGTATTTTGTGTATGAAGAGATAAAGGAATGGAGAGAGGGATAAAGATTTTGTAGTGTTTGGAATTTTCTGTAATAATTTTTGTTTTTAAGACTTTCTCTTTCAAGGAAGCAGAAATGTCAATCAGTTTACCTCCATGAATTGTTTACAGTCAGCATTTTGGTGTCTTTTTTGGACTTATCAGCTAGCCATTTAACCTGCAGTGTATCTCACAATTTTGTTTTCCTCTCATTCTATTTACTTTTTGAAAAACCTCATCCGTGTTTGAAGTTTCAAAGATGACCACATCAAATCTCTATGTGCTCCTCTAATATCACATCCAGGAGCTGCAGTCAGTAGAGCTGAACTCAAGATTATTCTCCAGTCTCCTCAAACCTAACTGTGAGCTCCTGGTACTGCATATTCTCTGAGCATACCCATCCATGCTGGTTAGTCAGCCAAGGCTACTCTCCGCCTCCACTCTTCAGTCTGTCTCAGCAGTGGTCTCCCTGACTTGAGTGGTGCTCCTCTTTATTCATTACATAATGGTAGACAAAGGTCTCCCTAAATTAGAGAACTTAATCCCTATTTATGTCAAATTCTATAACTCAACACGATTTTCAGAAAAACAAAACAAAACAAAACAAAACCAAAAACCAAAAAACAACCCAAATTTCCTTTTATAGTTCACCAGGTTCTGCTCTCCCTGTCTCAGCAGTGTTTTGAAGTTCCTTATCCTTTTCTATCCCTCAGTTCCTCAAATCTGTCCTTTTTTCACTTGAATGCTCAGATCATGTTTCCTGTTATTTCAAAGGTGGAAGGGTGCAGATAGTACCAACTATCCATCAGGAAAGGATGACCTATGTTAATACAACATAGAAGTTCACCATATTTCTTCTTTGTTTCTCCTTCATGTTTATGCTATGTAAATAATTAGACACACTTTTTTTGTTTTTTTTTGGTGGGGGGAGTCGGGGAGGAAAGGGTTTATTTGGTTTATACTTCCACATCATAATCCATCACTGAAGGAAGTCAGGACAAGAACTCAAACAGGGTAGGAACCTGGAGGCAGGAACTGATGCAGAGGCCATGGAGCGGTGCTGCTCCATGGCTTGCTCCTCATAGCTTGTTCAGTCTGCTTTCTTATAAAATCCAGGACTACCAACCCAGGGTTTCCTCAGTTCCTGAAAGTTCTAACCTCAATAGGTGTTTGATAAATGTGTGCCGTGTACCACAGGAGTAGAAAGGCTCTTAATATTAGCATTGAGACCTAAAAGAATCAATTCTAGCATCCTAGCAATTCTGGCATACGTGTTTCAATTATGTGCAGGAAGAAGTTTCTGATAAACAATTAATTACAATATTAGAATTAATTGCACACAGAAGTAGCAGCATCTAACAATTATCATTCATGTTATTTCATATTTATTACTATTTTAATCTTCCCTAAGTAGTGTTTAAGATCAGTTAATTGGGGCTTGGTAGATGGTCCATTTAGTAAAATGCTTGCCACATAAGCATGAAAACCTGAGCTTGGTGGTCACAGTAGCATGCATCTATAGACTCAGTGCTGTGTGTGGCTGTGGGTAGAGACAGGCAAATCCCTAAAGCTCAGGGGCTAGCCACTGTGGCCCATCTATAATCTCCCTTTTCAGTGGGAGACTGTCTCAGAAAATAGAGGTGGAAAACAAGTGAAGAGAGACACTTGATATTAACCTGTGGCCTCCATATACTTGTTTAGACACACACACGCACACACACACACACACAGACACACACACACACACACACACACACACACACACACACAGACACACACACACAGACACACAGACACACACAGACACACACACACAGACACACACACACATAGACACACACAGACACAGACACACACAGACACACACACACACACACACACAGACACAGACACAGACACACACACACACACAGACACACACACAGACACACAGACACACACAGACACACACAGACACACACAGACACACACACAGACACACACACACACACAGACACACACACATATGTGCACACATATGCACACACACACACACACACACACAGACACACACACAGACACACACACTCACACAGACACACAACACACACACAGACACACACACACACACACAGACACACACACACACACACACACACACACACACACACACACACATATGTGCACACATATGCACACACACAGACACACACACTCACACAGACACACACACAGACACACACACTCACACAGACACACAACACACACACAGACACACACACACACACAGACACACACAGACACAGACACACACACACACACAGACACAGACACACACACACACACACACACACACACACACACACACACACACACACACACACACACACACACACACAGACACACACACACACACACAGACACACACACACACACACACACACAGACACAGACACACACACAGAGTCATCACACATGTGCCACGTTAACTCATCCCAATTTGCCAGTCAAATCAGTTCCTAGTCCCTCTCCCCCCATTATGGTTATACTTTTTACCCACGCACATATAGTAAATTTTACAGAAATATATTAAAATATATGTAAGGTATGCTCATTTAATGATTTGTACTGTGGAATAAAAGGACTATTGAGCCCTGGGTAAATAGGCATGGACAGGTTTCATTGGTAGTCTTATAAATTTTGTGCCAAGAAAGATTGAGTAAAATCAGACAGCTCCATTATAGCTTCTCTAATACATACGGACAGACACAACTCAAGTGCCAAGCTGCTGTTAAAAGATACATTCCCCCACCAACCAGGAAGATTTTTTTCCCCTTACATTTCCCCCTTTCCTTTCAGAGTCTATGATTCTGTGATTGAATAAATGTAAACACAACAAAAAACGCTTGATTAAAGGAAAGTGGCATTTAGCAATTTTAAAATCCCTGTTCTTTTGAGCACTAAATAAATTTGGCACCATTAGCCTTAAGAGGATCAGTCTGTTTACTAGTGACAATTAAGTACTTACTTTTAAAATGTCACCCATTTTAATTCCTTCTCTCTTTAAAGCCTGCTTATTATGCAGACAGCATTTCTTCAGGGGAGGCTTACTTTGGGAAGGGTATGCTAATTACACCTAAATCTTATCCTAGCAGATAGTCTTAGAGAATGCTCTACTCAGATGTTAGTATGTTTACTCCTTATTTACCTCCTCTGATGAACAAGTCTGCAGTTTCAAACAGAACAGAGAGAAGCACTTAAAAGAGTATTATGTGAGGCTGCAATTAAAGAATCACTCAAAGAGAGAAAATCCTTGAGCCAGCTTTATCACACACACCCCCTTACAAACACACCTTGAATATCTTTGAATTCCAAAATTAGATAGGAAAATGGATAAAACACTGTTCCTACCTTTTAGGAGCTTGCTGTCAGGTAAGAAAGACAGCTAAAGAGACAAGGACATGCTAAACGTGTGGATTTTTATTCATTGAATTCATCTAACAATTTACTTCTACCAGCCATATCTTGGGGTATGTGTATATATCATCTTATTTAATCTTTATTGTAGGTTTATAAAGCAGGAACTGTTTTCACTTTACAAGTAGAAGAAAGTGTTTAATAGAAGAGTTAATCTAGTTTCTTCAAATAATACTATTAGTAAATCTTAGTAGTGAAATTTGAGCCTGGTCTGCTTGTTTCTAGTGTATTATAATTATCCTATGTTTTACTTATCAAAATTAAATAAAAGAAATATCATCAAAATAGAGAACAAGAAAGTCAGTAATTCCTTTCAGGTCACTGATAAAACAACAATTGTGAGATTTGAGGGCTCAAAGCAGTTTCTTATAACAGAAGACCTAAATGATATGGTCATTAATGGACACTAAACATTTCCATGGATCCTTTGTGACGATTGGATTTATCAATCAAAGTCTGTAGTTGGGTGTCATATCCAGCACCCAGTGTTAGGCCTGTGAGCTTGCTCAACAGTGAATGGCCCATCCATTAAACCCAATA
Source organism: Onychomys torridus (assembly GCF_903995425.1). Classification (NCBI taxonomy): domain Eukaryota; kingdom Metazoa; phylum Chordata; class Mammalia; order Rodentia; family Cricetidae; genus Onychomys; species Onychomys torridus. The sequence continues at coordinate 20,833,148 of NC_050444.1, read as the reverse complement.
GCCTGAGTTTGAGCCTGGATTCCACATGGTAGAAGGATAGACCCAGCCCCTGCAAGTAGTCTTTTCACCTTGACACATGCACTAAGGCCCCTATGTCACAGGCACACACAATCAAAATTAAGTAATGTATAAATAAGATAATATCCACTGCTACCTTGATTTCTGCTACATATAAGGGAATTTTTATAACAAGGCATTTTTGTTGTTGTTGTTGTTGGTGTTTTGATCTTTATGTAGCACCATTTTCAGAAGACTTTGTGAATGAATGTAAAACACGTGCAGAACTTCCTGGTTTCTTTCACTGTGGCTGTTTGTACCTCGATCCTAAAAAAACTTGTAGAATTAATATTGCCATCTTACAGCCCTGATGAAGCATGCATTAAGTTAATACAATATATGTACAGAAGGTAGGTAGGTGTGTCTACCTACTATATGTAAGCATTTAAATATTTGTTCAGAAAATGAATAAACACTTCAGTGGAATACCTTAGAGCACATATAGATGAACATAGTGTGATCTTCAGGTTGAAACTCAATGTATATAGACTTTGTAACAAATGTAATCAACTTCCAAAGGCTAAAACTACCTACTCTAAATTAAAGGGACCATTAAACTTCTTTGGAGCAAACAAAGCAATTAGTTCCTGCTCTGTGTTTGTAGCTTGTGGTAATGCATTTTGAATAGAGTGTGTTTTTATTGATTATTTTTCAGGGTTTTAACACTCTATTGTGTGCAAAGATCTCTTAGAAGATTGAAACTAGAAGTCTCCTTTTAGTGATTTTGTCATTTTCCGTTTGTCAAACATTGATTTTGTGCATCTAATGGAGGCTGAAATTAGTGGTTTTTTTCTTTTTCTTTCTTTTCTTATTTTTTTGATGTTGTTTACTTCTCATTTGTACATCATCATTATCATTCATCAGGCTGCCAGGGAGCTCTAGGACTGGGGAATGAATGAACTCACACTCTGAAGTCTGTACTGGGAATATTATGAGTAGTAGATATTTGCCACTGGTTTGGCTATTATTGCCTTTAGAATTTGTTTAATGAAAAAAGTTAAATACAGGACACATGTCCCAGAAAAAAAAATTTTAAAAATAAAAATTGATAAAATTATTCCTGTCATAGTTTTGAAAACTTAAGAGTTCTTGAACTAGAAAGAAAATATTCAGGATTAAAAACCCTACTCTCTTATTCAATAACATATATGACTCTGAGTTGCTATACATTTTGGCATTTGGCCTTTCCTATTCTGATCTTGGAGGGCACATTTGGTGCAGTCCTTGTAGGGGCTTGTGATAAGGGAGTCACAGTGGACATCCAGGAGATACACTTTCTGCTATCTAGCTTGGAAGTGTCTGCAAAGCAGATGCTTAACACTTGAGTGTATGTTTATGAAAATACATTTTTTTCTGCTTTATTTTTCTTTTCTTTTCCTTTTTCTTTCTTTCTTTCTTTTTTTTTTTTTTTTTTTTTTTTGAGACAGGGTTTCTCTGTGTAGCTTTGCGCTTTTCCTGGAACTCACTTTGGATACCAGGTTTGCCTCGAACTCACAGAGATCCACCTGGCTCTGCCTCCCGAGTGCTGAGATTAAAGGCGTGCACCACCACCGCCCAGCTCTGCTTTATTTTTCATCATTGGGATTGACTATGAAATTCTAAAACTGGAAATAAAATCTAGAAGAATATACTATCTTAAAGGTAAGCATTCTGGCTTTTGAGGGAGGCCACTGCTTTGATCATGAGAAATGGGATATAATGATTTTGGAAAGTCAAGAAAGGGAAGAAATAGATCAGAAGATATTCATTACAAAATAAGACAACCATGGTCTTATGACTTGTGAACGGCAAGGCACATGGTCTTCCCTGTGTGTGGACTCCTGAAGGACATCCCAAAGCCTCTCGTTGTCTTACATAGCTTTGCACCAGCACAATTTGCAATTGGTGGAAATCTCTGCAATGCAGTACAGTAGCTATGTGCTTTTGAACACTAGAAATATGGATAAAGTAGGGTTTGGAATTTTGAGTTTTCATATTAATTGTAAAATTTGAATATACATATGCTTAGCAGCCACCCATATAGTCAGTACAGGGAAGTTACAGTTATTAAAAGGGTGAGGGTGTGACTGCACTCACCCTACTGTGTACTGTTTCCTATCCTTCCTATAAATATCACGTGTGTTTTCCTTCCCATTCTTACCTCATCTCTGCTTGTTCTGTTTACATGCCCTCTCCTTTTTACTTATTAACTTGAGCCTTTCATAGCTTAACTAATACTTAAACTCTGTGGATCCAGCTCCCCACTTTCCATCTGCTTTCCTTTTGTTTCCTCAATTACTCTAATACTAAGCTCTATTCTTATCATACTTCCCCCCAAGTCTAACCTTATCTTAGCAATGCTACTCTATACTTTTTCCTCTATCCCCCAATAGTTATTGAAGATAAAGACATTGTATTTTAAGCCAGTCATAAGGATATTTTCATAATGGATCTAGTACTTGTGCTAGCTGTAGTGAATAGTTTATGCTCACAGTTTTATAGGTACTGTACCAGGTGCCTTAAGCAGATGGGTCTAACTTAGATACTGGACTACAATACTTCAAATCTATCACAACCTAGTCTCACTAGAACATTGAAAGCCCTCAACTGGAAGAAAACAGCTAGTAAAAACACAACAAATAAAATAACCCAGCCTCATATGTCACAGTCTGGAAGTATATATGTATGTATATATATATATATATATATATATATATATATATATATATATATATATATATATAAATATATATATAAACAAGGCAACATGAGTTCTGTAAAAAGAACTCCATAGAAGAGGATTCCAGATAAAATTTCATACAAAAATTAAAAAGGATAATCATAAAAAAGTATAATTAAATCATTTGTGTAAAAAATGAACTTCCAATTAATTAATTCAAAATGAATACAAAGAAACAGTTAAACAAATAAGAAATAAATACAGGATATGAAAGAAGAATTCCGTCAAAAGAAATGTAAAGTTCATTTAATCACATAGAAACCCAGTAGAATGCTTTACCAATAAAATGGATCAAGTGGAAGACAGAGTATCAGGGAGAGATGAAAAGAAAGATTAATTAGAATATTCAGACATTGACAAAGCTTTATTCACAGAGAGACAAACATTAAATAAAACAATCTTGCAAATTTAATTTTTTTTAGTCCAATTGGACATTGCTCATTTGTCATTTTCTTCCCCCAAACTCCACTTACAATAATTTCTCCTCCTCTTAAAAATTGGAGTCTTGGCTGGATCAATAACATATCACCAAGGTAGATGATATCACATATGATGTCAGTAATAATCCAGTAATGCCTGTTCTCTGGTGTTTGGTATGGAAAGGCAAGGCGCACCGGTATCAGCCAACAGTTCCAGTGATAGGCAATGGTGACAAGCAGGAGCCACAGGAGATAGATTCGATCTAGCAAAATAGAGCTGAAGTCATCCCAACAGCATCACACAAGCAATTCCAAGAAGTTTCCTTCTCAGTTTGACCAACCTGAGGCATTATCTTTATGGGTATATGTAGTGTGCTTATGTGTGCACATGTGCATGTAAATGCACAGAATGTGTGTGCACTAGTGTGTAGAGAACAGAAACCAACACTGGGTGTCTGCCTCTGCCATTTCTCACCCAATTTTTGGGCTATGGCCTCACAGTTCATCTATTGGCTAGAGAGGCTAGCTAGCAAGCTTTGGGGATTCATCCTCAGTTGCTAGGATTATACACACACTGCCAAGACTAGCTTTAACAGGGATGCTAATGATCCAAATTCAGATTCTCATGCTTGCATGGTAGACACTTTATAAACTGAGACCTCTCCCCAACACTGATACTTTGGAGATAAGCAGTTTGAGGTAAGAACTTCTGTTAAATATTCTGCCTGTCTTGAGTAGATGGCACCATGCTGTACAAAAGGAAGCAAAATGATAGTATCACTTTTCCCAAAAGTGGACAATGTCCTTTTTGCCTTTTGATGAGACTGAGTCTATTCCAGTGGGGTAACTTCACTGTTTGGATTCAGGAAAGCAGAATCCTGGAAAATTTAGATGTGTCATTGCTAAGGTCTTCCTGAAGCAAAGGATTTTTTTGGTACTCAGTAATTAAGGCCTGCCCATGGCAAGTAGGAGAAAGGGCTTCACCATGCCGAAGAAAGTTAGTTCTGAATGGGAGAAGGGAAGAGCCAATCAATTGAGCCAACTAGTGTCCCTTCACATGTTACTATCATTTGCCTCTGGGAGGATGTAGGAGAGTATCTGTTTGATGAGTAATTAATTTAGTGAAGCCATGGAAAAAGAATGTACATTATATATGTATATAATGTATATACACACACGTGTGTGTGTGTGTGTGTGTGTGTGTGTGTGTGTGTGTGTGTGTGTGTTCATATTTCCAAATTCCTTGAGGCTTTCTTTTCAAAGGTTATTTTGGTTAGGAAAAGCCCTAGTCTGAGTTTTAAAACAGGCAGGAATATTTTTATCTCTTGTCTTCAACAGAGAAAGGAAAACAAATCTTTTCAGATCACATAGTTTAAATTGTGCTTTTAAGATAGATAACAGTGTGAAAAAACTGAAGCTCTCCCTGTATCTCTAGGTAAGAGAGGTTCTGGTGACTGGCGACCCTCCCAGTGGCTGCCCATTGTTGGTACCTGTGTATGAATCTATGCTTCTTGGAAGTCTCATGCTTTTAAAGTACTCTTTCGCAGGTACCCTCTGGAGTTTGCATGACCACTTGCCTTGGTGATGTTCTTTTAGCTTAGAATTCTTGTCTTGTGCTGGTGATATGTCTGTAGACTTCACTTTATAGGATAAAAGAGAAAATATTTTAATAGGTTAACGTAAGTTATCTTGATGAGCAAAGCATTTAGTTTTGATGAAATTAGAATATTTGAAAATCTTGCCCTTTTTACGTAGGCAAGCAAAGCAAATCTCTCATATTTAAAATAATGATGTTTATTTTTCTATATGCATTATAAAGTATCATGTTGTACTCTCTAAATAGATACAAAATGAAATAAAACAGTGATATATATGAAAAATACTGAATAAAATGAGTTAAAACACTGAAATTTGGGAAATAGCAGTTTAAAATTCACAAGGCACCACAGATCAAATGTCTATCATACCTCAGGGTTTACTTTGAAGTTACAACACATCCTTCATACATATCCTTTGAGATATGGGTAAACAATGCTCAAAATATTGTTTTCAATATATATTTATCAAACTATGATTTAGTTCAATCTTATTTCCTCAAAAATTAACCACTATATAATGCATAGTATAATTGGAAAACATAGCTTCCCTCAAGTCTATCTCATTTCATTATAATTAGACTTGAAGATATTCATCTGTTCTTAATTCATTTTTCTTCTTTTTCTCTTTAAATACTGGACAAGTATCAATCATAGTATATATTATTTTGTGCTCCACTATTCTTATGTTTTTTCATACCATACTTCTGTAATTATTAAAAATATTGATAATTGTCCCCCCTCATGTGACTGTTTTTAATCTCCTCTTTCTCTATTTTTTTTTGTATTTTGTAGTATGCATTTTGTATAATATGGTTATTGCTTAATATTAACAATAACACTCATAGCAGGTATTGCTGGATGCTTCTGCATACAGTCTGGGCCTAGAGATCACCTTATGTGGGCTTCCTATGTATTTAACTGAAAGTTTTTTTGAGTAAGTTTTCACAAATTCAAGGGAGTCAAGAATATGGTCCAGGAGCAACTAGACCTTGTGACTTTTCCCTCCTCCTGACACTCTCCTCTTCTCTTCCTTCCTTTCCTTCTGTTTTTGTTGTATATGATCTGTGCATATGATGTGTATGAGCATGGGTGTGCACCTGCAATGATCTATGTACAGAAGTCAGATGACAAGTTTCAGGAGTCAGTTCTCACCTTATACTTTGTTTTGAGGCAGGGTCTCTTTTGTTTCTGCTGCCTACCTCTCTAGGCTATCTGGCCTGTGAACTTCTGGGTGATTCTTCTGTCTGTGCCTCCCATGTTGCTGTAGGAGTTCTGGGATTACAGATGTATGCCATGACCTCCAGCTTTTCACATGGGTTCTGGGATCTGAATTTGGGTTGTCAGGCTATGCAGCAAGTGGCTTTTACCCACTGTGCCATCTCCTAGTACTTTTTGTTCTGTTTCTTTTGAGACAGTCTCTTTTGTCTCAGGCTGCCTTCAAACGAGCTATGTAGTTGAGGATAGTTTCAAACTACTGATTTTCTCTCCTCCTTCCCCTCCCAAGTGCTGCAATTATACACCTGGTCTATACAGTGCTAGTGATCAAACACAAGGTTTGTGCATTCCAGGCAAGCAGCCTATCAACTTAAACACTTTGCTAGCATGGTGATAATTTTTTATGATAGCTACTTTATCTATTTTTACTTTTATTCCTTGTGCATTTCTTGCTGCATTTACTTTTGGTGTTGGGGACTGAGCCTGTGTCCTTGCACAAGGTAGGCTTATCTACTGAACTGTGTCCATCCCTGCCCATTTTTATGCATGTATATGTATATTCATTTGTATGTGGCCACATGAATGTATGGATGTGCATCATGTGTATGAATATGACAAAGTTGGGTGCCATTTTTCAAGCATATTCTGCATTTCTTTTTGAGACAGTATCTTCCACTGGCCTAGAGCTCACTAAGTATGCAAGGCTTGGTGGACAGTGAGCCCCAGGGATTTACTTGTCTTGTTTCCATCTCCTTGATACTCAAATGAAGAGTATGCTCCATATACATACTGTGTGTGTTAAATTTAATGTGTTTTCTGCTGATTGAACTCAGGTCCTCATTCTTGCTAAGCAAGAACTTTGGTTACTGAACTACTCCTTAACTCCTTTCTCTTCTTTTCTTGGAGTAATTCTTATTTTTCTCCTATATTCAGTCCTGGGGGTCACACTAATGAACTTCACCTAATAATTTCCTTTTTGGTCTCTTCTTGCTACTCTCAGATCTCTGAATCACTCTCAAAATAAACTAATGTATCTAAAATTATTGTCTCAGTATCTGTTTTCCTGGGATCTAAGCTGAGTAATTGTCCAAATACACGTTCCCTTATAACTTCTTTCTCACTAGTACTTTGAGGGAATAATGCTTACCAGTCTGAGGGCTAGCTTCAGGTGAGGGTGAGTTCTCTCCTTCTGCCAGTCTTCTCTTGTAGAGAGCAGTCCTTTCACGCATCCTTTCTACCAGTTTGTGTAGCTGGGCATCAGAATATCTATTTATAATTGAGTCTTCAAGCAGTTTGCTTTTAAAGCTAAATGAGAAAAAAAATCGAAATAAGTCCTTGAAGAGATACATACAGTTTTATTCCTTATGTATTCAAGATTATTAATTCTTCCTTTTTACAAATGAATAATACAACAAAAACACTAAAATAAAGTAGGAATAGTTCTGGTAGAATACAGATTGCCATTGAAACATTAGATAGTAGGCACTTGCTTCAACAGCACATATGCTATTGGAAAATTATAGTTCTATAAACAGCAAATGTTCATTCTTGAAAACACAGGACCATGGTTCTATCATTAAACTCTGTCTCCAGAAGAAGCAAAGCTGGTATGGAAGGCAGGACCTCGGATGACACCATGATTTCATAACTCCAGGGATGATGAACCTGTTCCGAGAGTTAGCACATGGTGTATGGCATGATTTATTTCAAGATGAGGAGGTGGTACATCAGGCTGATAGAATCATGTGAACCCTCTAAAGGCAGAGTTTCTCTGGCTGGCAATTAAGCAGAAAATCAGAGATTTGAAGTGTGAAGGGAAGGTTACTGGATAGAAATTCCCTACCCCCTGGGGGAATTTGAAAAAGAAGGGGGCCACTGATAAGAATTTCAGGAGGTCTCCACAGACAGTGACTTCTGAGTAGCTGATAATAAGAAAACAGGCCTTAGTCCTATAACTACAAGGATCTGAGTTTTCTGTAATTAATTTGTTAATGTTTTCAATATTCTAGTTCTTTTGCATTTCTACATACATGTTAAAATATTTTTTTATTCTTTGTGTCTTTCACATTGTGCATCTAGATCGCATATATCTCCCTGTCTCTTTGTATGCACCCTCTGTACTTGTAACCTCCCCCCAAAATAAAATAAAATGAAATTTAAGAAAAAAAGAAAAATAAATAAATAAAAAATCTCATCATGGAAGCTGTCATGTGACACAGTAAATCATACAGTTTACCCTTTTATCCATATATCTTTACTTGCAAGTGATCATTGCAAGAGTCATAGTTCTGGTTCAAGGCCCCTGGTTTTTGCTACCCTATCTATACTGGGCTAATGCTGCCTCGGGGACCAGCCTCCAGCAGCCCAGGGCTTGAAAGGAATCCACAGTGTCAGTGAATACTAGACTTTTCTATCTGAGGGGGGTAGGAAAAAAGACACTCACACTCTCTCTTGATGGTTTCCTTCAGACCTGTTCTTTATTCTTCTTTTGCATTCTCTATTCTTTATTTTCCTGGTGATTTCCTTCTCTCATTCTTGATATTTTCCTTCTAACTATATTTTTATTGATGTTTCCCCTCTAGTTCCTTCTCTCTCATTCCTGATGTTTCCTTTCTAGTTCTTTTTAACTTTCTCATTTTTCCTTATAACTCTCTCATTCTTGTCATTTTTCTTCTACATTTTAGTTCTCTGTAACTCTATCTCTTACATCTTATATACCTCAGCAAAATCTTTCAAGAGATATAAAAAATTACAATATAGTTACATTCTGTTTTTCAAGTGAATGATTACAATGAATACACAACAAACAGTAGAAAAACCAGCATGTTTTCCATATTCCTTACATGATGAAAATTTTATGTATTACAGGTGAAAAACAAATTATCCCAAGAGCCCACGTACATTCATACCCAAGCATCTTGTTATAGATTAACAGAATATGAGCAAGCAGAATCTATTTTTTTCACAGCCAACTCTTTTGTTGGCAGGCTGCATATTGCAATTACAAAAAAAGGGCCAATTATTTTATTACTTATCTTGGAAGATAATCTGATAAGGAATCTTAAAGAAATCACAAGCCTAAACTGTTATGTATGAAAAAGAATCAGTCAGCTCTACTTTAAATCTTTAGGATATTTACCTACTCATTAATAGTTTTTTATATCAGGATACTGAGGGCAGAAATAGATATAAGGAATTAATTATCATCTTTGATCATCAACCAACCCTAGCAAGGAAAGTACATCAGCTAGTAACTGGGCTGCTTTGGGCTGCTTTGTATTTTTGATCTCAGCTATGTGTCCTTGTAAACTTTAGATTGTTTTCTAGGGCTTTTCACTTTAAAGGTATGATTAAAACATCTGATCTAACCTGAACGCTTTGTTTTAAAGCTTTGATTCAGCTAGCGAGACACCAAAATCTGTGACTATGTTTTCCAGTATTAAGAGAATTAGAGGCAGCCTAACTCCTGGGAACCTGAGCTCATTAGCCTGAGCTGTGATCTAATGCAGCTCCTTAGGTGGAACTCCTGGGTTCTAGCTGTGTAACATTTCCTTATATTTATTTTTATTCATTAAGACTCTGTATAAGCTAACATTATTATTATTATTATCAATTAGACAGTACAGCTAAGTGAGGAATCATCTTCAGAATAATCAACAGGTAAAAATCAACAGGTAGAATGTGATGTTTCCATGAGATAAACACACTACATTACAGGCAGCGGGGAATCTCCCACACCCTTCATACCATGCCAGAGGAAGATGGCAGCAGCAAACATGTGAAGGCACAGCAGAAGCAAAGGGCATTCCAGGGTCTGTGGTCTTGTGGCCTGCCTAACTGAGATTGACCCACCAGAGAGTTTCTTCCAGGTAGGCTGACACCTTAAACTTCAACTGCCAACTGCTGCTCCTCTGATATGGCTACTAGCTAGGGCTCTTACTCCTCTTGGATATCCTGTTGTTGCTCTGTGCCATGGAGATCCTACATTTTTGGTTTAGCAGACTGACCCCTTCACTTGCTCCAGCAGATCATAGATGGGGTGGATATTGGGATGAACCAACTCAAAACCCTAGTTCTGGGCCTGGGTGGTTGCAGGGTTGGTCAGCCCTCCAGCTTTTCCCAGTCCTCATGACCAGATAAGCTCTCTGGCATTGCCCTGGCTAGCTGACTCCTTGCAGCCATGAGCAAGGAGGAGGGACCAGTTGTTGTGCTTTCATGCTCTATAGGCTCTCCCTCACCTCCACCAGCAGGACTAGTTCTACTGTGTTGCCCAGGCAAGGTGAAGGGGCCACTCTCCTAGTGCTGCAGCTGGTGAGGGGCAGGGCCAGCTCTTCCACTCTTATGACCTCTGGGCCAGCTCTCACACCCACCACAGGGAAGCGGGGCATTCTCCTCAATCCCTGCTGAGGCCACCTTGTGGCAGATGGGGTGGGGCTAGATCTCCCAAGCTCCTGTTCTCCTTGCTGATTCTCCTGTTAATAGGATCAGCTCTACTGTGCTGCCCACGAGGTGAGGTTCAGGGCCCATTTTCCTGAGTGCTGCAGCTGGTAAGGGGAAGAGTCAGCTCCCTCACCTGCCACATGCATCAGGGGTCAGAGGGGAGGGCATCCTTCCCTTGCCCCTATCACCAGAAGGCACATGAGGGCATGGCTAGCTATCTTACTCTCAAGCCATCAGGGCCGGCCCACCTGAGTCTGCACCAACAGCTCTACTGAGGATCTGAGTTTTGACAATATCATGAATGAGTTTGAAAGCAGATTCTTTTGCAAAACCTCCTCACTAGGCCCTTGCCTAGACTGGTTGATACCTTGATTTCAGCCTTGCAAGACTTTCAGCTGAAAGGGAAGCCAAGCCCTTGGGCTTCTGATCCAGGAAACAGCCTCTGAGTATGCGGTGATTTGTTGTACAACAAGAGAAAATCAACTCAACTGACATCTTCTAAGTAACTTCCACTCTGAAAAAAACACAAGCATAGGACTACAGAGTGTAAGTTGTAAGTAAGATGGTATATTTTGTAAATATCTGCACATGGTCGTCTCTCCTCCTCTGCTGTCTGACAAGGAGTTTCAAATTACAACTGGGGAAAACCTGTTCAGTCTACTTAAGAAAATGCTGCAGTAAGCCCACACTCAGGAACTTCTCTCTCTACCTTCTCCCTCAATGTGTGTATCTGCAAAGGCTTCTAGATCCCTAGATTATTGTGTTTTCTCTTCCCTCTTTCCTCCCTCCCTCCCACCATCTGTCCCTCCCTCTCTTTTCTTCTTGTTCTTGTTCTTTTCCTTCTCCCCCATTCTCCTCCTCCTTTTCTTCATCCTCCTTCTTCTCTTCTTCCTCCTCCTCTTTCTTTTTTTTGTATTTTTGAGAAGACAGGGTCTCTTTATGTAGGCCTGGATGCCCTGGAATTCACTCTGTAGTCCAAGCTAGCCTCAACTCACAGTGATCTGCCAGCCTCTGCCTCCTGAGTCCTATTATTAAAGTGCCACTATGCCAAGCTTTTCATTCCAAGTATAATTCATGCTTCTTTCATAGGTCATTTCTATTAAACCAGCACAGGGGCATTAAGACTTAAATCATAATAATAGGTATTTATCTGTAGTGAGTGCATGAAAAGAATTAGGTTTAACTTTGGTATGTCTATTCAGTTTAAAGTGTCCACATGATCTTGAGTAAGAGGGTTATGTTTGTATTAACCAGGAGGCATTAAAAATATAGTTCTGAAGGCAAGGACTTGATGATTATCAGTTAAAGGGATATTTGAGGCAACTTATGTGAACAGAATCATCCCAGACTGTGCAATCTCAAGGTCAAGGGCAGCATCTTTTCTTTATAGTCCAGGAGACTGAGGACAAGATAGATTTTTAATGATTACTTATTCAATGAACCTGCTACTTCTTACTTTTTGTTTGACCTTATTTGATTTGCTTCAATGCTTTAAAATTCTATAAAAAGCAAAGTTGGGTGTTGTTGGTTCATTAATTATGAAGTCAGGTACTTAAACTGTCAAAATGTCTAATTCAGGCCCTGAGATCTGAGGAGAATATTTCTCCTTTCCTGAAATATCTATAAGCCCCAACTGACTGTGGAATTACCACATAATCACACCAGTTTATACTGTGTGAATGTACCTTATGGGCAAACTATGGAAATAGAATTAGAAAGTATGCTAGTCAAATATATTTCCACTGTTACATATTTTTTGAGAGTGCTGGCTGCAACATTAATGTGTTTGCCTATTTTCTTTTCTTTTTCTCCTGCTTTTTTTCCCGGAGGACTTGTTGCCCCTCTTATCTTCCTATGTACAGATAGAAACTATGGACCTCTTTTTCTTTAGGTTATTTTGTGACTATGGAAAAGGCAAATGGAGATGAAGAGACATGTTTCATGAGGTAAAGATGCTTGTAAAGGAAGTAACAATGCCAATGTTGAGAGCTGCAGCCCATATGCCTTATTGTACATTAAAAATCCATCCTCATAAATTTGTAATGAAAGATTCAGTAAATGGAAAATGTTTTAACACATTTTGATAAATAAACACAGAATAAAAGTGTTCTTAGAGCTTCCTTTAGAAGCATGAGACTTAAAAACTTCTGTGCCTACAGGGATAAATTCAAATTTTGTGACTTTTAAATTACATTTTCATTTATTCTCTCTCTCTCTCTCTCTCTCTCTCTCTCTCTGTTTGTGTGTGTAGTATGGTGCACATTTGTGGTCAGAAGACAGCTAGTGGGTATTGGTTCACTACCTTACATCATGTGGGTCTCTGTGATGCAACTCAGGCCATCAGGCTTGGTAGCATCATCTATACCAGTTGAATCACCTCAACTTTTAAAAATAAAGATGCAGAGAGAAATGGATGAAAAGGGGTAAAATTATAATCCCTCATTTTTTCAACTCAACCAGAAGTATACTCATAATTTAAAATTGAACAAATGACATATCTCAGATTTTGCAGAGGCTTTTGCTTTCCAGGTAATAGATCTTAGCAAGACCTGGGTGGATGGGATTCAGGTCTTCAGTATTGAAATGCAGTAAATACCTAATTGTGGAGGATGAGATAGGAAAGAAAAACTTGTCATTTACATGTGGTTACTGATGTATCAGCTTTAAGGTGGGCTGGGGAGATAGCTCAGCTACTAAGAGCGCAAGCTGTTCTTCCAGAGGACCAGATCAGGGTGGTTCACAACTGTAACCCCAACTTCAGGGACTTTAACACTGTCTCCTAGTCTCTGAGTACCTGACTGCATGTATAAATACAACATACAGGCACACAGATATCTACAAATAAATAAAGTAAAATCTTAATAAACTTCTCTAGTTTAAAGTTGCTGTTGTACTTAAGACAAAAGAATGATTAAATGTATATTATTCAGATTTTATTTTTGTTTCATTTATTTATTTTAATTTTTAACATGTAAAATTGTATGTATTTATGGGGCATACCAATGACTCGATGTGTGTATGTAATTTATAATGATTAAAATGAAGATTCTTTCATTGTAATTTCTTTAAGCACTTTAATTTCTCCTGTTCTGAACTTTTAAACTGCTGATAGTTCATAACAATCTTAATAAATGGCTGTAAACTGTAGTTTTCCTACTGTGTATAGGTTATTAGCACCTTTTTCTACTATCTAACTATGTCTGGAGACCTGTTGTGCAATTTTTCTCTATCTGTGTATCCCTTATTTTATCTACTTCTTATAAGATGAATTCTTTGAATCTCCATATGAGTGAAAACATGTGGCATTCATTCTATGTACTCCACTTACTTTATTTAACATTATGTTTTCCAGTTCATCTATGTTATCACAAATAAACATTTCATTTTAAATGGCAGAATAATATTTAACAGTACATATATGTGCATATATATTATATACACATGCCACATTTTATTTAAGATGACTAATTTTTATGGGAAGGTGAAACGGATAGATGCTGTCCTTAGATAAATTCTTCTTCTAAAAATTATTGATTCATTTTGTATACAGTGTTCTGTCTGCCTGTCTGCCTGCACATCAAAAGAGAACATAGCATGTCATTATAGATGGTTGTGATCCACTATGTGATTGCTGAGAATTGAATTCAGTACCTCTGGAAGAGCATCCAGTGCTCTTAACCTCTGAGCCATCTCTTCAGTTCCTCAGATAAGTTCCTAAAGAAGATATTTAAATTGAATCATTAGAGAATAAATTGCACTTTATTATATAAAGGGCAGACAAAGAAAATAACATGAGCAAAGAGGTGTTTTTGTGGTCTTGTAGAATAAAATAAAGATTTAAACCTAGGCTCCCAAATTATAGATAATTGAAAGGTCAGTAGACATGTGTAGGAAACCATAGCAGTGTTCTAAGGAGAGAGGACATCATTGGCTTTTTTAGAAAATATGCTTTTTAAAAAAGAAAGAAACTTAGTTGTGATAAGAGTAAGTATGGCTTGAAAAGAGTCCATGTGTTCATGTGATGATGGGGCAGAAGTTGGAAAGATTTGCCCTCAAGCTATGAAATGCCATGGATTGCCAGTAGACACCATAAGCAGAGGAAGCAACACACACACACACACACACACACACACACACACACACACACACACGCACGCACGCACACATGGGCATATACACACACAGAGCAGCCTACAACCGGTTCATCTTCAGTGTTCCAAGATGACACACCTTTTATCACCTGCAGTTTGCAATTTCTGGATCCATACCTGTGAGAGTCCAGTTCTGTTGTTTTAAGCATCTCTGTCTGTGCTCCTTTGTTGTGGTAGCCCTAGGAAACTAACTGAATTAGCCTCACAGATAATTGTGACTCCACATGGGCATCTAGGATGGAGTTGTAAAAGAACTATATTCAGTGTGTGTTAAATTGGAAGTATGAATTAAGAATACAGATCTCTTTAAGTACATTCCACGTGCAAGGCAACTGAGGATTTGAATCTGAATATCAGAATAGAGTATTGAGCTAGAGATGTTGATATAAGAACCACTTGTCTATAAGACATGGTGGAAATTATTCTGTGAGTGAGATTACTCAGAAGAGCTACATGGAACAAGAAAAGATTGGGATTCATCACCCTGGAATTTGTTGACATTTAAAGAGTAGCATAAAAAGAAGGAACTTAGAAACAGCAAGTAGAAAGCTAGATCTCAGTGAAAGAAATGTCACCAAGTTGAAAACGGAGGTCAGCAATGTCTTAGGCTGCATACTAATCAGGGACAGGAGGATTTTAATCTTTAACAAGGAAGCTTTTATTGGTGATATTTAAGATAATTGGTAAGAAAAACTTGTAAGGCCACCATATTTTGTCATTTTTCTTCCCACTTTGAAGCATTTTGTTAAAAAAATCATACAGAACATGCCTTTGTTCTTTAAATAATATTTTGGATTTGATTCACTATATTTGAAGCTTCTTTAACAGTAGTATTTATTTTCTCTAATGAAATCTTGACTTTGACATTTGCAAACTTTACCTTGGGAAATTCCTCTCAAGAAGTAATTCACTTAACAGTGTCTTCTGTAACTTTTCCAAATTCCCAGGTGGTTAAACTCCCTTGAAAGCTGCTCTTTCTATCTTGTTGAGTCACATACAGGGACTAGGCCAACAGAATTTCATTCTAACTTGGAATCTTTTGGGGAGAGGGAGGAGCAGGTTTTTGTTCATTTGTTCTGTTTGAGTAATAAGATAAATTCAGGTCGCTCCCCCCCAAAGCTATATTTGGTTAAAAAAAAAACACCTACTTTGAGGGGTTATACTTCTGAATTAAAGTGGTTAGAAATTACATAATATTCTGATTTTTTAGTAAAATATATGGCTGTTTACTATAATGCCTACAATTTTTTAACAAATTTATGACTACAAATATAACATCTAATTCCTTCTCACATTCACCCTTAAGTGCTATGAAGAGTCTTGATTGTTGATGATATTTCATATATAGATATGGTATTATTTGTACACATTACTTTATGCATATGGTGATGTGCATGTGCATATTATGACATATACTTTCTTATACCAAATGATTCTTCATCTAGCTGTAATACATCATGATACTTTTATGTCTTCAAGGCTTGTCTCCTGTCTTCCCATTAAGGATCTACTCTTTAAAGTATTGCCTCTATATTCTGTAAATGCCAGGCCTTATGTCCATGATGTGAGTTTTTTTGTTTGTGAATAATTTACTAATGGCCCATAAATGTGACTAACCCTATTAAAAGTTATATAAGTCTTTCAAAGTAATAAAACAATGAAAAACATTACCATATAGATTGTTAATTCTGATATATTTCATTTCAATATTGGTTAAATTTCAGAAAGCAGCAATAAACAAACAAGTAAGGTGACTTTTCATTTTAAAATTTACTTTAAAAATACATTTATTTATTTATTTTATGGAGAATTTTATACACAAATACTATGTATTTTGATCAAATGTCCTCTCCTACTCCCTTCCTTCAACTTCCCAATATTTTCCAACCAATTTTCCCTTCATGCCCTCTTTTTAAAAACCCACTGATGGGCCTGGAGAAATGGCTCCGTGGTTAAGAGGACTTGTTCTTGCATGGGACTTAAGACCCACATGGTGGCTCACAATGATCCCTAATTCCAGTTCCTGAGGATCCAATGTCTTCTTTTGTCCTCCACAGACACCAGACACACAAATTGCACACATAGATACACACAGACAAAACATTCCCATATACAAAATAAAATAAAATAATCAAACAATAAAACTCACTGAGTCTATTTAGTATTGCCTGTATGTACATGGGTGTAGGACCACCTACTAGAACATGGGTAGCCTATTAGGGGCAACAAAGGATGATTAAATTTTTATCTTTTATTTTTCTGAACTTAAAGGATCAAAATGAATGCATTCTCAAGTGTTTCTGAAAAGTGTTGTCTTGGGGATGTTCTGATGTGCCTTTTAAATATGTCTTTCTTGCCCATTTATTAAGTGGATTCATTATTATATTTCTTTGGTTCAAGAAATGTAACATTCTATATTTACTTTGTTATTTCTTTAGTTAATATTCTCCATTTTATACACTTGTTTTTACTTATATACTTGTTTAAAGTATCTTAATATTCTCCATTTTATACACTTGTTTTTACTTATATACTTGTTAAAAGTATCTTAATGTTTTCTGTAATTTAGAACAGCTTTAATGATATGTGAATAAAAATGCCATGATGAAACCCTATGTTTTGCGTGCTTACTTAAAAATGAATTTTAAAACCTGTTCTTCTAGAATATGTTATGGCGTGAAGTTTGTGCCCACAAAATGCATGCACTGAAGCCCCTATCCATAATGTGACTCTATGCAGATGAGTCCTTTAGGGAGCTTAAGTGAAGTCCTATGTGGGGAGTCCCAAGTATGTCAGGATTGACAATCTTTTAAGAAGAGGGGAGATAGCAGAGTGCATTTTCTCTGCACACACAGTGAAGGAAGGACATCTTGAGACACAGGAGAAAGGTAACTTCTCCAAGCCAGAGAACAGCCCTCACCAAAAACCAACCCTGATGATACCTTGCTCTTAGCCTTCTTGCCACCTGCACTACAAGAAAATAGATTTTTGTTGTTTAAGTCATCCATTTTTGCTATAAATCTCAGCAGACTAAAACAAAAGAGAAAACCCCTAGAGCCCCCAAGAGGAGAAAAGGGTGGGTGGCTTCTTATATTGACACTGGGTGTTATGATGGGGATCTTAAATGTCCTTCAAAGGCTTCTTGTCAAAGACCTGGTCTCCAATCCATGGCATTATTGGGAAGCAGCGAAACTTCCAGACAGAGAAGTTTGATAGGAGAAAGATCTTTGGTGGCATGGGACCAAGAAGGGACTTTTGAGACATTAGCCCCTTCCTGCTCTCTTTGCTTCCACACTGCCATGAATTTGAGCAGTTTCTCTGCATGTTTCCTGCAGGCTATAAAGCAGTGAATGACCAATCATAACCCTGAACCTCTGAAACCATCAGCTGAATAAATCTTCTTTCCCCTTTAGTTGATTCTTTCAAGTGTTTTACTGCAGCAACAGAATGCTAATGCACTAGTAAAATAAAAAGTAATGAGGTATAAAAGGACTAAGAATCAGGTGAAAACATGGAGAGTTTTGTTAGTACAGAAACACGCTGGTAGAAGCTGAACATCACTAAGACTTCTCAGGCTGTGGGTCTACTCACCTATTAACCAAACAAAAACTTCCTTGAGGACTAATTCCTATTCAGAAGCACTTACTAGACAAAAGAAGAAATACCCAGAGAGAAAGTGAGGCTCTGTCTCCTGCTGTTAAGGCTCAGCAATCCCCATTACTGCTAAAGCATGGTGGAAAGATGTCTTGCATTCTGACCCAAGTTCCCCCATTAAGAATGAATTGGAGTGAGGCAGAGAACATCAAGAAATAGGTCTCATGAGGAGTTTAAAATAACTCCAACTCCTAAAGCAAATGTGAATCGCCTTGAAGCATTTTTGCCATTGCCTTGGCAGCAGTATGTGTGACTGAAATCTGGGGGGTGGAAACAGGAGTTGGTGGTGCTGACACTGACTTCATTCATAGGGTTTCCAGTGGAGATGTATGAAGAGCTTCTGGCAGGGAGGGGACCCATTCAGAGCAATTGAATAATCTAAATGCAAATGAAGGCAATTTGTAGCAAGAAGGAAATCAAGACTGTGTGAGTCAATGAAGTAAAATCACATGTGAGCTTCAGAGAAACCAGAAATAGCACAGAAGGAAATCAGACCAGGGAGAGAGAAGGAGATGCTGATAATCAACCATGCAGATAAGGTTATGACTCTGCATATTGGGGCACTGGATGGCAGAACAGAACTGGGGGTTGCAGTCATCTTTTGGGGGCCCTGGAGAATCAGACTGTCTGTCAGCTCCCGATTACCAGGACTCAGAGGGGTTTGTTTTTATGACAGGTTCTTCTTTAAAAGTGAGTGGGGAGTAAATAGTGTTTAGTGATAGACTTCATTGACTGGAAAATATCTGTAGTTTCTTTTCTCTAAAAGGATGAGTAAGAGACATGATTTATATTCTAGGTAGAGAGTTAATGACACTTGATAAAGAACATAGGATGAATATCCTGTATGATACTGAAGTAAAGGTCAGAGCAGTGCATATATTTAAAGGGGAGAGCCGTTCATAGTTGCATCTTCTTGTTTTAAAAAGAGTTGAGAGGAGAAAGTGAGTCAAAAGTGAGATGTAGGAACCAAACAGCAAACATTGATGAAGATCTCTGGGCAAGTTAGTGAAATTTAAATGACTTTTGACTTTCAACTGATGAAAAGATAAAGTGTCTAATGTCTATTGTAAGGAGGATAGCAACAAGCAAGATGGAGTCAAAGGAGTCGCTGCTATGTGCTGAAGCTCAATGGCAGATGTCCAGGAAGTCTGTCTCTCTGTATTGAAACTTTGCTAGCGACGCAAGCAGCTGGTAATAACTTCCCTTCTATTTTTAGCATTCATGTTTCCCAGAAGACATCTGTGCTGACTAGGTCACTGCCATACTCTTGACTGCTGTCAGTTATCTGCTGTTAAGGACAGAATTGCAGGATACTCATGCCACCATTAAAAAGCCACCAGCTGATTTTTTTTTAAATAAAGGTGCAAATGCAGTTTAAGGAAGCAAAGATAGCACTTTTGACATATGGTGCTGAAGTAATTGGATATTTATAGGCAAAAAAATGAATTTCAACCTCAACCTCACGTCTTATATAAAAATTAACTCAAAACAGATCATGGACTTCAAAGTGGAAAGCATAAAACTATAAAAGCTTTAGAAAACTCTGGGCTCAGGGCTAGCAAACAGATCAGTCCATGAAAGAAAAAAACTGATAAATTGTAACCTGATCAAAATCAGAAACTGACCATAAAAGATTGTGTTAAGGGAATGAAAAGGCAAGCTTAAGAGTGGAATGTTTACAGTTATGTATCTGACAATGGTGTAGCATTTAGAACATATGATGAACTCTCAAGTTCAATGGTAGGAAACTAAAGCAATCTCATTATTGGATGGGCAAATGATATTTAGTGTTTCACGGATGATAACACACATAATAAAGAAATGCAGGAAAGAGATCACAGCATCCTTGTCCATCAGGAAATGCAAATTCAAAACACACTGAAGTATCACTATGAATTGTATATTCATAGGCAAAAGGCACCTCTTGGGCTGGATAAAATCAAAATAGTGACCAAATCAAATGCCAGCCTGTGATTTTGGTTTGTTATCTGCTGCTAAGGATAGACTGATAGAAGACTCACGTCATCATTAAAAGCCACCAGCTGGGTTTTTGAAAAAACAATTTAAATAAGGAAAGATAATGGTCTTTCTAGCTAATGCACTGCTGCTCAAAATATAAAATGGTACAGCCAGTCTGGAAAACAGCTTGGCATTTTCATGGTCATAAACATACAATTGCCATGTGACTATGTAATTAAATTGTTGGACAATTTTCAGGGAAGAAAAACATGTTCATACACTATTTCAAATAACTCTAAACTGAGAATAATGTAGGTATTCTTCACATGGTGAATGCTTAAACAAATTTGTACATACATGCCATAGGATACTTTCTAGCAACAAAACAAAACAAACAAACAAAACAATCAAAAAACCAGCAAATACAAATAAATAGAAATGAAAAAATCTAGGGCCAGCAAGATGGCTCAATGGGTAAAGTGGGCCCTCAAGTTATTCTCTGTCTTTCATATATATGCTGTCAATATGTGTACTCCCACGTACAACATGCACACACAAAAATAAATAAGATACATGTAATAGAAATCAAAACTTTTTTTAAAAAAAGCAGTCTAGCTGGGAAGGACTATTGGTTTCTTCCCTCCCTTGGAATCTTCTATGGAGCTTTTTGGTAACATGAAAGTCATCAAAGAGGAGGCTTTTAGGTCCAGGTCTGTTCCTCTGGGTATCTTCAGTAATAGAGACTCATCTTTCACCTCTAGGGTAGTAACCAATGGCAACAACATCAGCCTCTAACGTTTGGGAGTCTCTTGGACAACCTTAACCAACAACTCATAAGAGGGCTTCTCACGCCTGGTGTTGAGGGTTTTGTCAGAGCGTATATGCCTCTTTAGGGGGGTGCTGTCAGCACAGATGGGAAAATTTCAACAATATATGTATACGTCTACACCGACTTATATGTCTTACGGATATTTTTGATAGAAAGTTAGAAGTATGAGTTTTCAGACATTCTTATTATTATGTTACTCTCCTAACCCCTTCTTATGTATTTATTTTCTTCCACCTCCTTAATTAAAGAACCCCATTTTCTCATTTTCCCACTCAGATCACTTGTACTCTGATATTTTCCTCTCTATTATTCATACCTTCCACCTGCTATAATTTGTTTTTTAAACTTTCCTGGTTTCTGTATTTACTCCAGATTACACACTCACATCTGAAGATTTGGATTCAGGACCTCAGATGAGTAAGAACTGTAGCTAGAGTTTTCCTGCCTGGCCCACAGTCAGGACAAATCTCTCTCACCCGCCAGGCCCATAGACTCTCAGAACCAACCAAGTAAACACACAGAAACTTACATTGTTTATAAACTGTATGGCCGTGGCAGGCTTCTTGTTATCTACTTCTTTTATCTTAAATTAACCCATTTCTATTAATCTATACTTTGCCACATGGTTTGTGGCTTACCAGTACCTTACATCTTTCTTCTTATGGCGGCAGCTTGCAATATCTCTCTGCCTTTGCCTTCCACTTCCCAGAATTCTCCTCTCTCCTTGTCCCGCCTATACTTCCTGCCTGGCTACTGGCCAATCGTCATTTTATTTATACAGATCAATATCCACAGCAAAGAATGTTCAACATTCCTCTGTCTGGGTCTGGATACTTCACTCAACACAATGTAGCTCCCTCCATTTATCTGCAAATTTTAAGATTTCATTTTTTCTTTACAACTGAATATTATTACATAGTACACAATGTCAAAAAATAAAATTATAATTAATAACTTAAATCTAAAGGACACAAACAAATGCTGTTACTTATGAACCACTTTTGAAGTGACAAAATCATACCAGTGGAGAACAGATTTATTATTGTCAGGCCAGGGTTGGGTGGGGTGGAGCCATGGGGCAGGAAACTTGGTTATAAAAGGGCACACTAAGGAGACCGTTTGCCTGTTGATTGTTGTGGATATGTGAACTTGCACTTGTGATAATATTGCATAAAATATAATTGGGAATGTAACTCAGTGGTAGAGTGCTTGCCTATCATGTCCAAGGTCCTGGGATTGATCCTTAGTATTTCAAAAACAAGCAAACACACATTAAATACTCACATTTATAAATTAGGGCAAATAAAACCAAGGAAATTGGAGTAATATTGTTAAATTATTAATGTCAATATTCACTCAGGCTGTGCTGTCTGGAACTACAGTTTTGCAACATGTTCCCACTGGGGAAAATGGAGTAAAGGGTACATATTCTTTCTCAGATTATTTCCTTTCCTGAATTAAATGACCAGCCAAAAGACACCAGCATTAACCAACTTCCAGACTCCCTTAGTTATCTAGCATGATTAGAATGGAAATATGGAATTCTGTGATTGTATGACCTATAGCCACCCACTCCTTGCCACATTGGTACACTTCCTCCCCTCCCCCTATACCTACTGAATCAGAATCTGCATTGTAAAAGCTCCTCAGATGATATCTACGTACAAGAAAGTTTGAGGAACATTGTTTGATAAGATTAATTTTTGTATTTTAAGAAAACTGAAGTTAATAAATTTGTAAGGTGGAATTAGAATGTGTACTATTAAGGCTGGTCACACAACCTTAGAAAGAAATAAACCATGTGTTCCTTCTCATAAGTGGAATCTAGCCAATAAAATTCATGTATATATGGAAGCAAGTGTGCATATGAGCACAGTATAACACAAAGAGAAAAGAACAAGAAAACGAAATATTAGGGGATGAGAGAAGAGTGAGTGCAGGTAATGGATGTGAGTTATGAAGGAGGACATGAAGCTAATTGTTTTTCTAGTTCTGTCACGGACTTTTGTTTTCATTGGTGGATAGGTGCATGAAATATATTCAATACTGAAAGTTTAAATTTAATGTGAAGCTTCACAGCTTCCATTTCAAATACTAATTCTAACTGTATATAAGTTCATTTAGTATAGACATTGAGTCTGGTTAATTTTGATATGTGGTATTTTTATTTATTTGCAAGGTTTCTTAAATAATAAAATTTATAATAAGAGTAATAAGTAAAGAAAAGAAGAATAAGTTTAGGCTTTAGTCAGCAGCCCCACTTTTCTGTAAGTTGAAGTACTTATGCTTCTTTTGAAGTCAGAAGTTCTGACATTTCTCTTGTACCACCTTTGTCAGAGTGATACACGAGTCTCACAAAACTCAATGAACTGGGCTTTATTATGTCCTTTTCAAAGGGACTGACTGCCTGGTATATCTGATTAAAAAGGCATACATACAAACAGATGATGAAAAGGTTATAAACAAATACAAATAGAGAGAAAGAAATCATTAGGACTCAGTGTTTGTTCATCTTTAAATGATATTTTGATTTCAAGAGGTCAAAATTGTCTTAGAATGAATATCTTCTCATAAAAAATAGAGAACACCCAGAGTCTGTGAAATGCTACATGGTTATTCAGGTTCTAAATTAGCAAAAGGTGCTGGAGTGTAAGCATGTTAATATTAAACCAGTCGCTTCTGCCTTCAGCTTGTTTTGCCAACATGTAAGATACATGTAATATTTTACAAAGGTGGATAATACAATAAATTGTAGGGAGATACTTTTGAATTTTGAAGAGAAAAATATAGGAAACCAAGAACACCATATGGTGCTTTATACAAATTTTCAAATGTTTTTCAGAGATGCAGATTGCTTTCCTGACCAAAGCCGTTGTCAAATTTTACAGTCAAAATTATTTTAAAAGTTTTGTGCAAATAATTTTTATAGTCTGTCACATACTGTAATATGCTGAACAGTCAATTCTAATACCCTAATTTCTGAGGGGCATAACAGTCATAGCTGCAGAATTGGCTTATAAATCATGTGGGCATGGCTGAAGAAGCTCACTATTTGATCTACTTTCAATTATGGACATGCATCACAGATTTTTATGCAAATCAGGGACATCTATAGTCCCATACATTTTCATTTTGAGTCATCTTAGTTAAAGTGACAGAATCTTCCCTTTGGCCACAAGCAAAATAAAAGGAGGATAAATGAGACAGTATCTTTTTTTTTTCTTTTCTGGAGCTGAGGACTGAACCCAGGGCCTTGCCCTTGCTAGGCAAGCGCTCTACCACTGAACTAAATCCCCAACCCCGAGACACTATCTTTAAACTATTACAGACATACTATAGATCTGTTGTTTTAAATTTGATATTTCAAAAGAAGAGTTAATTATCAACAGAAATAAACTTAGATTTGAAGCTGGACATGGTGGCACACACCTGCAACCTCAGTATTTGGGAGTGGAGGAGGCAGAAGGTCCAGGAGTTCAAAGTCAGATACATAGCAAATTTGAGGCCAGTTTGGGCAACATGAGATCCTGTCTTGAAAAGCAAAAACAAAAACAAAAAAAGGAGGAATTTATGTTAGGCCCTTCTACAAAAATATGAATGCAGGGCATTTGGCAATTGATAAGCTGGAGTTAGTGTACTGGAGTTAGTGCTACTACACTACCTTTAGATGCCACTTAGTTAAATTACTTCCCATTCAGGTTAGATGTTGGTGATTATAGTGGCTTTAACTTTGTGTGTGGTGATGTTGGGCACTGAAGACCCCAGCGATACAGCTGAAAGGAGGCATAGTGTTCCTACAGTCAGGAATAGGAGACACTTTTTCCTTTGCTAGTGGACAGGGGGAAATTCAAATTTTATGTTATGCTGAAAACATAATTTTGCAAAAAAAATTGGTTAGAAAGTTATGAATTCAGATTTCAGCCAAGGTCTTCTGTGTGGGGCTCTGAAACAAGAACTTAATGAGCTTTTCAGTAAAGGTTCTGTAGTTTTTAAAGCTGTGTCTAAAACAGCCCTTTTCCCCCATTTTTCTTTATTAAGAAATTTTCTACTCACTCCACATACCACCCACAGATCCCACCTCCTCCCTCCTCCCACTCCCCATCCCTTTCTCCAAATCCCCCAAATCAAGGTCTCCCATGGGGAGTCAGCAGAGCCCAGCACACTGAGCCTAGGCAGTTCCAAGCCCCTTCCCACTGCACCAAGGTTGTACAAGGTGTCACACCACAAGTCCCAGATTCCAGAAGCCTGCCCATAGACCAGGGACAGATCCTGATCCCTCTGCCTGGGTGCCTCCCAAACAGTTCAAGCTAAACAACTGTTTTCCATATCCAGAGGGCCTAGTCCCATGGGGGCTCCACAACCACCAGTCCACAGTTCATGAGCTTCCACTAGTGTGGCCTGTCATCTCTGCATATCCTCCCATCATGATTTCAAAGTCCCCTGCCTACAGAATCCCTCCTCTCTCTCATCAGTTGGATTCCTGGAACTCAGCCTGGTGCCTGGCCGTGGATCTCTGAATCTGCCTCCATCTGCCACTGGATAAAGGCTTTATGATGACAGCTAGGTTATTTGCTAGGCTGGTCACCAGAGTAGACCGGTCCAGGCACCCTCTGGACCACTGCCAGCAGTTCAAGGTAGGATCAATCTTGTGGATTCCTGAGAGCCTCTTCAGCACCCTGCCTCTTGCTATTCCCATGATGTCCTCATCTATCATGGTATCTCTCTCCCTGCCCTCC
Organism: Onychomys torridus; assembly: GCF_903995425.1. NCBI lineage: Eukaryota > Metazoa > Chordata > Mammalia > Rodentia > Cricetidae > Onychomys > Onychomys torridus. The sequence continues at coordinate 20,807,371 of NC_050444.1, read as the reverse complement.
CACTCTGTCCCTGTTCCAGCTTGACCCTCCCATTTCCCTATGTTCTCATTCTCCACTCCTCGCCCTCTGCCACCCCCCTACACCCAGTCCACTCATGTAGATCTCATCCACTTCTCCTTCACAGGGTCATCCATGTGTCTCTCCTAGAGTCTTCCCCTGTTAGCCTCTCTGGAGCTGTGGGTTGCAGTCTGACCACTCCTTCCTTCACATCTAGTATCTATTTATGAGTGAGTACGTACTGTGTTTGTCCTTCTGAGTCTGGGTTACCTCACTCAAGATGATAGTTTCTAGTTTCACCCATTGCCTGCAAATTTCATTATATCATTGTTTTTTTTTTTACTGCTGAGTAGTACTCCATTGTGTATATGTGCCACATTTTCTTTATCCATTCTTCAGTTGTGGAGCATCTAGGTTGTTTCCATGTTCTTGCTATTATGAATAATGCTGATATGAACATAGTTGAGCATGTGTTCTTGTGGAAAGATTGAGCATTCCTTGGGTATATGCCCAAGAGTGGTATAGCTGAGTCTTGAGGAAGATTTATTCCCAATTTTCTGAGAAGCCGTCATACTGATTTCCGGAGTGGCTGTACAAGTTTGCATTCCCACCCACAGTGGAGGAGTGTTTCCCTTGCTCCACGTCCTCTCCAACATAAGCTGTCTTCAGTGTAAAACAGCCTAAGTTTTTAAAGTCCACTATGCAGTGGTGACACTACAGATCAACTGGACTGGCCATAATTAGAAGACTTAGAAACAGTGTTGGCAAGGAAAAGGAGAAATTGGAGCCTTTGTGCCTTCTCATCCATTTTGGGAGAGAAAATGATTTAGTAATTGTGAAAAACATTTTGAAGTTCCTCAAAAAGATATCAGTAGAATGGATACTCTTAGGTCTATAGCCCAGAGAATAGACGACAGCTACTTACTGTTCATATAAGCACATATGTACATGTGCTCATAGTAGCAGTAGTCATAGTATCCAAAAGTTGTAAAACTGGCTGTGGATCTATTAACATGAAAATGGATAAAAAAATGTAGTATATAGGCACAGAGGAATTTTATCCACTCATAGAAGAATGAAGAACAGATCAGGCTACAACACAGATGAAACTTTTTGATGAAATATTGTGTTAAGTAAAAAAAAAAAAAGCTGGAAACAAATGTCACATAGTATGTGATTCCATTTGTATGAATTATCTAGGACAGACAAATCTTTGGGGGCAGATAGTACACACTGATGAACATAAAGAGCTGGGAGAAGCAATGAACGGGAGAAACTGTTTAATGGAATAATGACGACAATGCTTGAATGGTGGAAAGCGAGTGCACTAAATGTTCCTTTTGGGGCTGGAGAGATGGCTCAGAGGTTAAGAGCACTGACTGCTCTTCCAGAGGTCCTGAGTTCAATTCCCAGCAACCACATGGTGGCTCACAACCATCTGTAATGAGATCTAGTGCTCTCTTCTGGCCTGCAGTCATACATGCTGTATAATAAATAAATAAGTAAATAAGTAAGTAAGTAAGTAAGTAAGTAAGTAAGTAAGTAAGTAAGTAAGTAAGTAAGTAAATGCTTCTTTTGAACCATTCACCTTAAAATGGCTAGTTTAATGTTGCTTGATTTTCTCTTCCACTACCATGCCTCATCCAATATATATTTATTGTTGATTAGATGTTTGACTAGATCTAGAGATGCAAAACCAGACTGGCCCAAAGAAGTTTATTAAAATGATGTTTAGCATTGCATTCCAGTGTGCTAAGTGCTAAGAGACACAATCAAGTACTTGTTTTTATTATGCAATAGGAATCCAAATAAACTTAGAAGACGTGTCTCATTACCCATTCTTAAATCATCAAATACCTATGAGGTTAACACAATCATGAAATTGATTGACATTTGTAAGAGTGGTGAAAACATTTTTCTGGAGACCCTCAGAAAGCATATTGAGCTTCAGACCTATGTGAAAAGCAGATGTGTTTAAGTAATGGAGGGAATTATGGGAACAAAAGGGGAAAGAGGAGACCAGGAATATTAATGTATTTACATTTTATGGGACCCAAAGATAAGACCAATAGATGAATATTTTGATAGTTTTTATATTTCATTCTCTTAATTGGAAATAATTTTACCTTGAATCGAAAGACGCTTTATGAACTTTATACATTGATCTTCTGTTTGTTCTCTGAATCTTCACAGGGCAGATCTGATCTCTCTTCTAAATAACAGACAATTATCTGAAGATAATCTTTATTTCTTTCCCATTATGAGCCTTATGTTTATAAGATTCTATTTATTAAAGATGTTTTCATGTGGCCCAATGCTGAAATCTTTTCATTGACATCATGGGTGCTTTTCCCTTGAAGCATTTCTTTCTGTCAGAGTACCTTTCAGGAAAAATAACAGCTATACTGTATATTCTGATTTTATCATCATCATCATTAGAATTAAGCTCCAATGTTGGTCAATCTTTAGCCACCCAGATGAATCTTCTAGATTTTTATAATGTACTCACTCTCTGCTTATACTCACAGGATCGAATATTTTAAATTTTAATTTAGACTTTTATTCATGGTAAATGTTGAACACTATTTGAATCATACTTCATGAACATTTTTTCCATTTGAATTTCAGATGACCCCATGAATTGGATGCTCCTACATGATTATTTCCACTTCAGATAAAAATATTGAGGTTCTAGTAGATTACCAGATTTCTTTGAGCATACAGAGCCAATGATCAGAGGAGGGAGAAATAGGGTCAAGTTCCACAGCCAGTTTGTTTCAATGTACTCTTTTAGTCATGTTCTTTACCCTATCAAATATATACTTGTCATCCTATCTAATTTGTCTCACATATGGATTGGAGAATTGTATCATCTATGACTTTGTCCTGGTTACTAACAAAGAAATTTATCCTTGTGTTATAAAATATGAAGTCTGCCATTAGATTGTTATATCAGATTAATACTAATTTATTTATTGAACACACTTCTCTATCTTGCTTGAAAGGTATCAAGAAATTTAAAAAATCTTTTAAAATGAAGTTAATAAGAATTTTCTATCTGTAACACCTATTTGTAGAGACACTGTTTTACTATCTACATTTTCAAAAATCATGCTTGATAATCCAGTCTAGTGTTGTTCCAGGGATCAACATAAACCACATGATGTAGAGGTTCCAGACTTCTCATCATCTCCATCTTTGAAAATGCATTTGTTCATTTTATGCATGAGATTCAAATTTATTTGCAAATGAACAATGTTATTTGCTGTTTAAATCTTTTTTGAAAATATAAATATAATTTTCAGGAGTATGAAATGACACAGATCTACCTGTGTTTGAGCATTGCTGTGGCTTTTATAGTCTAGGGTAATTATCTTTCAGGAATGAAATAGAAACTACATTTTAAGCTTGTTCTTGGTGGAGGCTTTGACTGGGACAATAAAACAATTTTACAAATAGAGAGGAAACAATTGTCTATGGAGTTTTATTCCTTTTCTATCCCTTCCAGTACTTTCTGAGGTGTTTTGTGACATGTAAAATTTTCTTAGAGAGGAAAAGCCTTTTATTTTATAAATAGAATGAGGGCTACCTTAGTTTTGGAGAGGCAGTAGGTAATTTGTGTTAAGACATATATTAATAAGCTTTTATTCCCTGCTGCAGATGTAGATACTGGAATAAGGAGTGGTGTTTGGCAGGAAAACGGAAGGATGTTAAGGAAATGACAAGAACTTGGGATTTCAATAAAGAGCAGATGAAAGGCTTGAAAATAAGTAGGAAAATATTAACAGGGTAAAACCAAGGACTTCTGTGAGATTAGATGATGATTTTTGCCTATTTCATAATTTATTATTTGGGTCATACTTGACCACAGGAAGTTTATAATTTAAGGATATGAAGATAGTTTGTCAGGAGGAAATAGTCCTCTCTTCCTCTTCTGAATGCTCGTGTTCTGGGCTCTTCTGACCAGTTTTCACCTGTTTCTTACTGTTATCCTCAACATTGTGAAACACTAAAAAGCAGAGAGTAAATGCAAGGCCCCTCATCTACTTGGCCAAATGATTTAATATCCTAGGTTCTATTTTAACTTTTGTTTGGTAATAATGCTTTTCCTGTAGTGATGGAAGACAGGGAGGGTGACTATTTGGATTCATGTTCATATTCTAAAGGTTGGTGAAGTGGAATAGCCCCTAAATCCAATTTTTATTCTGAAAGCATAGTTCTTATGTTCCACAAAATTTGAATCCTTATAAAATTTTATTATAAAAGCATTGCATATTGGAAATTATGCTAGAAATTTTATATTATTTTACTATATCCTTACATTGTTGTAACGATTAATAATTTAAATATTAACAAATTGACCTGAATTTTGTAGATAAACAATAAAATCAAGATTGTTGGATGTTAGCAACTGTATATATTGATCATTTCTAATGAACTAATCATTAGTATTTGTGAATTAGTGTTGAATATGATGCATGATCCTGGTACAAGACAAAAATGTAGACATTCCTAGAAAACAATACATGGAAAAAACTGCTGAAAACTATCAAGTTTTTTTATTGTTGGATTACTGTAATTAGTTTGTGTGGAAATTCAATTTCCTATATTTTCAAATATAGGTTCTTTTTGTTAAATTTATAGGATTGTCAGAATATTTTACCTGAACAATACTCATAGGCTTTTGATAGCAGCAGGTGGCTTATCCTTAATCTTTCTTCTCAGACTCCCTAAGAGGGGAGTTAATTAGAACCAAAAATTCCATTTATCTCCTTGCATGCTTTTATTTTTCCTCTCTCAGCTGGGACCTGTATTGTACTGCACATTTTGTATTAGTTTTCTTCTCCTTGACAAAATACCTGGCAGAAACAATGGCAGGGAGGGAGGATTTATTTTGGCTCATGATTTGAGGGAATACAGTGCACTCTGGTGGGTTAGGCATGGTATTGTGACACTCTCCAAAGCAGCAGTAGCTTGTGGTTTCTTCACATCATGGTGCACCAGGAAGCTGACAATTAGACTAGAGTTAAGAGTAGGGAATATCCTTCAAGGCCTACCTTAGTGTCCTCTGTCCTCAAACTAAGTCTAAATAGTCTCCCAAACAGTGCCACCAGCTGGGAACCAAGTGTTCAAACTGAGAAGTATGGTGTGATGTTTTGATTGTGTTCTGACAAATAAAGCTTCCTTGGAGTCAGAGGGCAGAGCTAGCCACTAGCTGACCAAAATTAACCATAGAGGTTTGGAGGACTGTAGACAGATACAAGATAGGAAACAGTAAAGAGGGGCTGAGAGAGGATCTCAGCCCTTTTGGAGGAAGAAATGGAAGAGGTAGGAGGCTACTGGTGGCTGTCCTTTGCTTCTCTGATCTTTCAAGCTCTTACCTCAATGTCTCACTCCTGTTTTTTTTTTTTTTTTGATAAAGAATAATTATGTAAGGCTTCATGTGGCATCCAACTGGGGGCACAAATTCACAAGATAGCTGCTTGTCCCTGGCTTTGCAGCTGCTGGCAGCCACCAGAGCTGCACCTACCAGAGACGCCATGCTACCAGCTGGCTTTTCCTTTCTTTCTCCAAGTCCTCTGAATGAGTCTGGGATTTTTCTGTTTCAGCTCTCCACAACAGTCTCTGACTGCCACTCAAATGCCACAGGCCCCAAACTCCAAAGGCAACTGGGTTCCAAACACTTTTGGATTTATTCATCCTTGACTGGCTGGCTTTGCCTTCAGGCAGCTCCTGCCACACAGTCTTCTTCTGCATGATTCCCTGTGCCCATTTTTGAGACTGCTGGCCCCCTCTCCCCATGGGTTTCAGGCTTCCCTGGGAGTCCCTCCCTTGAGACCTGCTCAGGCTTCTATTCTTGCAACTACTGTAGCTTCTCAACTCACAGATACAGGTGAGCACCTGGAGCTACCCTCAGCCAGACTGGGCACCGTCTCTGTTCTCTGCCCAACTGTGCTACACAATGACAGCCAGCCTCACACTTCACTGTCATCATCAGCAGATTTAGTGAGACAACTGGGAATCCTAAAAGGGGCAAATTAGTTAAAAAAAGAAAAGAGGTTTTTTCTCACATTAAAAATAGGAAACAAAAAATTGGAAACAATATTATAATGGAAGGAGTTAGGTCTCTCTATGATTTCACAATAGATGGTTTGAAAATGGAACAATTAAATGAGGGAATAATTAACTTAGGTAAGATTTACATAATGTCAATTATAATCATTATCAATTTTGTAATTCTTGTTTAATCACTAAGAAAGTTGGTTGATACACGTGCCACATATGAGAAACTAACTGATAAGATACAAACCTTAGAAAACCTTGCAAGATGTAGGCTTTAGAAAATTCTGGCTACTATTGATAATATGCAAGGCCTATAACTAATTACTAAAGAAATAATTCAATAATGACTGATAAGTTACAAGCCTTAACAAAACTTATTAAAACAGATAATGGAGATATTCAGATACAGACAGAGGAATTTAAAGGAGAAACAACCTTGCCATTACATTATAAAATTTGAGAGGAACAAAAAGTCAACCTTAGTTTATCTAGTCACATACAGGAACAACTGCCAAATGACAGGCATCCTCAAGGCTATGGAAGAGGTCACTGGACTCCTGTGGAAATGTTAGATTTGAGATGCAAGGAAGTGATAGTCTCATATGGTATGCATTCACCTTTTGTGAGGCAGATGTAAAATTCATGGGCAACTAGTAACAGAATTATCCCACAAGACTGGGAAGACTTGCCTACAGCAGTATTGGAACATGGTCCTTAATTACAGTGGGAGTCCTGGTGGAAAGATGAGGCTAGGACCATCGAACAATGAAGTAGGGCTAGAGATATTGAAATTTCCCAAGACAGAATTGAAGAGTCAGAAAGAGAACTGGGTCATTTACTAAAGTTATACAGTATACAGGGCCCAAAAGAATCTTCACATTTTTTTTTTTTAACTAAGATTGACTTCAGCTGTAATATAATGATACCAAATCAAGAATCTAGAAAAAAACTAATTGGAATTTTCGCTTTTGAAAATGCTAATTCAAAGTGCAAAAAGGTAATTATACCTTTATAGACAAGATCAGCACCCATAGAGAAATGGATCTGAGATGCAGTCAATATTGAATCTCATAACCATGATGATACTTGGATAGGAGAGATGATTTCCAAAGAGTTGAAGAAAAATCAAAATGTCAGATGTTTTACTTGTGGTAAACAAGGTCATCTAAAAAGGGATTGTAGGTAGGGCATTCTTAGAAACAATGTTTTTTTCTAGAGATAATCTGAACAGAAGGGTCCTGCTTCTGGAGTATTCAGAAAGTATGGCAAAGGCTGACATTGGACCACAGTTAAAAATACAAATAAATGGCATTGTAATTGAGGGTTTGGTAGATGTAGGGACAGATGTAAGAATAATTGCACCAGAATCTTGACATCTAAATTGATCTCTTCAGGAAGTAAATGTTCAGGTTTTAGTGAGTGGAACTTAATCTTAGGTAAGACAAAGCATAAGATGGGTCAAATGTATAGGGCCAAAAGGAGAGAGAGGAAAATTAAAGTCATATGTGTATAACATAGCAATTAATTTATGGGGACATGATTTGTTATAGCAATGGGATACCAGATTAATATTCCTCCAATCTCAGAAAGAAACCATAAACTAACATGTTTCTAGAAAAAATATTAAAAGGCATTATAAAGAATAATCACCAACCATTCAGGTTGTATACAAACAGGGCACAACAGCTGCTGGTCTTTCAAAGGTACCAACAGGCCTACCTTCAAAATGGTTAACTGACAAACCTGTCTGTGGAACAATGGCCTTTGACATCAGAAAAATTACAGACCTTAGAACAGTTGGTACAGTAGCAACTAAATGCTTAACATAGTGAAAATCAGCCAGTCCTTGGAATTCTCCTATATTTGTTATTAAAAAGAAATCTGGAAAATGGAGAATATTAACAGTTTTGAAAGCCATAAATAAAGTAATCCAGCCAATGGGCTCTCTACAACCTGGAACTCCCCTACCTTCTCTATTACTTAAAGGATGATCTATTATAGTGATTCATTCTCCTGCTACATCCAAGAAACACATCTTAATATCAAGGATAGATGTCATCTCATGGTAAAAAGCTAGAAAAAGATATTCAAAGCAAGCAAACTTACAAAGCAAGCCAGTGTAGCCATTTAAATATTTGACAAACTAGACTACAAACCAAAAATAACCAAAAGAGATAGAGAAGGATATTATATACCCATAAAAAATATACCAAGAGAATATTGTAATTCTAAACATCCATGTTTAGCACCAAACAGAAGGACACACATATTCATAAAAGAAGCGTCATTGAGTTAAAGTCATATACTGACCCCCAAACAGTGATAATGTGTGACTTCAATACCCTATTCTTGTCAATAGATAGGACATCCAGACAAAAACTAAACAAAGAAATTCTATGGCTAAGCTGGGCAGTGGTAGTGCATGCTTTTAATCCTAGCACTTGGGAAGCAGATCTTTGGGTTCAAGGCCATCTTGGTCTATATAGTGAGTTTCAAGACAGCCAGCACTACATAGAGAAACTCTGACTCAAAAAACCAAAAACCAACTAAACAGACAGATAAAAATTCTAGGGATAAATGAAATTATAATCAAATGAAACTAATAGATAGTTATGGAACATTTCACTCAAACTCAGAAGAATATATATACCTTCTTCTCACCAGCACATGAAACTTTCTCCAAAGTTGTCGATATACCTGGACAGTAAGCAAATCTCAATAGAGAAAAGAAAATTGAAATAACACCATGAATTCTATTGGAGCACATGGATTAAAGCTAGATATCAACAACATAAACAACAAGTGATGAGGCAGAAGAGCTGGAAGAGTGAACAACTCAGCTACCACCCAGGTCCAGATCCAAGGCTAGTAATTGACCCACCCCAACATCTGCCCCATCCATGAATTGCTAGAGCATCTGAAGGAGCCAAAGCTGCAGGATCTCTTTGATACAGGATATCCAAGAGGAATCTCAGCAAGGGCCCAGCATTGATAGTATAGCAGAAACTGGATGCCTCAAACCAGACCAATGACTCATTACAATGAACATTTGCAAGTAAAGATGTATGGATTAAAGACTCACTGCGACATACTACAGTTTCCATAATGAGATTTTTTAAAATTTTATTTTATTTTGGGGTGAGAGGTTGCAAAGGCAGAGGGTGGATGCAAAGGGATGGAGTGGGATTGGGTTGCATGATGTGAAATCCACAAAGAATTAATGAAAAGTTAAAATTAAAAAAAAATTAGAGATGAAAATGGGGGACATAACAGCAGACACCAAGGAAATCCAGAGAATCATAAAAACATTCTTAAAAAAAACTTGCACTCTACCAAATTGGAAAATCTAAAAGAAATGGATAATGTTTTGGATATATACCACCTGCCAAAGTTACATTAAAATCATATAAGCAATTTAAACAATCCTATAACTCTTAATGAAATAGAAGCATTAATTAAAAGTCTCCCTACCCAAACAAACAAAAATGAAAACAAACAAACAAAAACTAAAATAAAAAAATGAAAAACCAAAGAGGCCCAGAATTCTACTAGACTTTCAAAGAAGAATTAATATTAGTATTCCTCAAGTTACTCCACAAAATAGAAACAGAAGAAACATTGCCTAATTCTGTTTTCAAGGCCACAATTCCCCTGACACCTAACCCACATAAAGACCTAAAAATGGAAGAGAATCACAGACCAATTTGCCTTATGAGCATAGGTACAAAAAAAATCTTGATAAAATATGTACAAACCCATTCCAAGAACATATCAAAATATCATCCATTATGATTAAGCAGGCTTCATCTTAGAGATATATTACTGGCTTAACATATATACAATGATAAATGTAATCTACCATATAAAAGAGAATGAAAGACAAAAAGCACATGATCATCTCATTAGATGCAGAAAAGGCCTTTGACAAAATCTAATACCCCTTCATGATAAAAATCTTGAGAGATTATGGATACAAGGGGTATACGTCAACAAAAGTAGAATTAACACAGTAAAAATAACATTCTATCAAAAGCAATGTACAGATTCAATGCAACCCCAATCAAAATTCCAACCTAATTCTTTAAAAAACTTGAAAAGACACCTTTTCCTTTCATATGAAAACATGAAAAACCCAGGACAGCTCATTCTGAATAATAAAAGAACTTCCAGAGGTATTACTATCCCTTACCTCAAATCATTCTACAGGGCTATCGTATTAAAAACAGCATGATGCTGCCATGAAAACATACATGTTGGCCAATGCAGGCAAACCAAAGTCCCAGACATAAGTCCACATACCTATGGGCACCTGATTTTTAAAAAAGAAGGCAGAAATACACACTGGAAAAAAGACAGCATCTTCAAAAAATGGTGTTGGACAAATTGGATGTATGCATGTAGAATAATCCAAGTAAATCTGTACTTATGACCTTGTACAAAACTCAACTCCAAATGGATCAAAGACCTTAATATAAAAGCAGATACACTGAATCTGATGGGAGAGGAAGTGGGAAATAGCCTTGAACTCATTGGCATAGGAAAAGAAATTGTGAATGGAACACCATTAACACAGAGGCTAAGAACACTGATTAATAGATAGGAACTCATGGAACTGAAAGGACATGGTTGTTTGCACAAAGTAGCAGCTATAGAATAGGAAAATATTTTTACTGCTGTGGATATCGCTCTGTGTAAATAAAGTTCTGATTGGCCAGTGGTCAGGCAGGAAGTATAGGCGGGACAAGAGAGTAGAGAATTCTGGGAAGTAGAAGACTGGAGAGAGACACCGCCTACCGCTGCCATGAGAAGCAACATGTAAAGACACTGGTAAGCCACAAGCCATGTGGCAAAGTATAGATAAGCAGAAATGGGTTAATTTAAGATAGAAAAGGTAGATAACAAGAAGCCTGCCACAGCCATACAGTTTGTAAACAATGTAAGTTTCTGTGTGCTTTCTTGGTTGGGTCTGAGTGACTGTGGGACTGGCGGGTAAGAGAGATTTATCCTGACTGGGCCAGACAGAAAAACTCTAACTACAAATGGCGCCCAACGTGGGGCAAGAATTTCCACCTAAAACCTGAGAAAAAAGATTCTAAGACAGAGCTAAAAACAGCTTCCTAGTTGTCTCCCTCAAGTTAGCAGCAGCCTGCCGGTTTGAGCTACTGTGGTGGGTTCCTGGCGTGTGTGTCTGACCTGCAGTGTGGCGGGAATGAGGAATCTACAAGCGGCACTTTGCTCTGCTGCGTGGTGGATTTAGCCTTTGCGAGTTTAAAAAAAAGAAAAAAAGTTTCTGGGCTATGCACTGCTTTGATAGAACTGCTTCTGATAGTTGATGGTACACATGGCTCCAGACCCAGAGCTGGCGGTAAACTGTACCACCGCCATGTTGGGAAGCTGAGGTGGGCGGAGCCAGCAGCCACAGTGGCGCTTCAGTCTTACAAAGATGGATATTACACAGAGAATCTGGTTTGTCTTGTCTTTGGGATTTTTAACCACAAAAAAAGATTTGATCATAAAAACTGTTGAGTTAAACAAATATGTAAATTTTAAAGGTACCTTGACTTCAAAATTTGGATATAAGGATATGTTACTTTGGAAAAGAGTCTCTGCTTTTGTTTCCACAGAAAGCCAGAGGCTGTGGATTTGTTCCAGATTAAGATACATCAGGTTTGATCAGCCAAGACCACCTGAAAGGTCTCTAGTGACACCATGGCCCAGATGATCCAACATCCAGAATGGTTTCAAGACAACTGGCTCAGAGGTTCACCCTAATGGACTACTGTATAATCCTAAAATTTTCTTTGTGTCCCCATAAGATACAGCGCCCCCCCTCCAGCAGGAAGTAGTAAGAGAAACTACGCCCACATTCCCAAAATTATCAAGCTGGCTTTGGAGATGGAATTGGCTCACTCCTTCTCTAAACCCAGACATATTGCTAAAAAAAAAGGTTAAGAGATTTTTGTGTCCCAAATCAGAAGAGCCCTCTGGTGTGGGACAGAGAAAAACCAATATTTTTCTTTAAAGCAGGTTGATTATAAATGCGATCTCTTTTTAAAGAAGAAAAGGGGATATGATATAGATATAATAGGATAAAAGGGTAGATTAAGGAAGGAACTTACTTCTAAAGAGCAACAACTTGTTTAAAATGTTTTACATTGGTATAGATTTTAGTCTATTGATACGAACTTAAAGTTAATTTTGTTATACTATGTATATATTTCTACTCGTGTTTAAGGTATTATGTTTGTATAGCTCATTTAAAATTGTAATGGATAATTAAAAATAGATTAATAATTAATCATCTGTGATAATCATACTCATAGCCATGTTAGTTAAGTCTTCTGGGTATACATAGAGATATTTCAGATAGATAGGTAATCTTCAAATACTTCAAAGACCTTCAGAATATGGCATTTAAAATATTTTTAAAATTTAGACTTTCTGGACAGTGAGACATGTCTGCTCCTGGCAACACCGATTTACTTCAGAGACAATGATGGGCATTGAAGACACTTCATATCTTATCTTCACCCTGGCAAAAATAGCCATTTGGGCAAGAAACTGTTCTTGCCTGGACTGCTTGATTAACTGGACATGCAGGACCCATAGAAAGGTGACCACTGAACTTTGCTTGACAAAATGGCCCTTCAGGTTCCTGCTTCACAGAGGAAACTGCCAGACATTCTACAGGACACTGAGAGAAGTGACCGAGAGACTCTAGCCCTGTGAGCTGAAGACAAATGCCCCAACTTTACAAAGGAACATTAGGTGACTGTCCAGGCTGCCAGCTGTCTCTGTCTACTCTTGCAAGACTCCTGAAAAATGCTTACATCCTTCTCCCGGTTCTCAGGTAATATTATATCCTTCTGAGGTCTTTGATGTGGTTGAAGACTAGATAGTTATAATTTCCTCAGTTATGATAAAAGATAAGTTAGATATAAAACCTTAGACTCACAAATGTGAGATAGACAGGATATCTTCTTTAATATTGTAACTAATTCTTGCTTGATAATTATTTTGTTATATGTAATTGTACTATGTAAAAGTTAAAACCTTCCTTAAAAAAAAAAGAAAAGGGGAAGTGCTGTGGATATCGCTCTGTGTAAATAAAGTTCTGATTGGCCAGTGGTCAGGCAGGAAGTATAGGCGGGACAAGAGAGTAGAGAATTCTGGGAAGTAGAAGACTGGAGAGAGACACCGCCTACCGCTGCCATGAGAAGCAACATGTAAAGACACTGGTAAGCCACAAGCCATGTGGCAAAGTATAGATAAGCAGAAATGGGTTAATTTAAGATAGAAAAGGTAGATAACAAGAAGCCTGCCACAGCCATACAGTTTCTAAACAATGTAAGTTTCTGTGTGCTTTCTTGGTTGGGTCTGAGCGACTGTGGGACTGGCAGGTAAGAGAGATTTGTCCTGACTGGGCCAGACAGAAAAACTCTAACTACATTTTACCAACTACATAACCAGTAGATTAATATTAAAATATATAAAGAAATAAAAAGACTATACACCAAGAAACCAAATAACTCAATTAAAACTGGGATACAGATCTAAACAGAGAATTCTCAAGAGAAAACTTAAAGGCTAAGAAACATTTGTATGTTTAACATCCTTAATCATCAGGTAAATGCAGATCAAAAATACATTGAGATTGCATTGTACAGCTGTCAGAATAGCCATGACCAATAAAAAAAATAGCTTACGCAGTTAAAGCTAATTAAGGGGAACACTCATTTATTGCTGGTGGGAATGCAAACTTGTACACCTACTATGGAAATCAGTGAGGTGATTCCTTAGGAAGGTGGGAATAGATTTACCTCAAGATCCAGTGATACCACCTGTTTTAGTCAGTCTATTGCTTTGAAGAGACATCATGATCACAGAATTCTTACAAAGGAAAACATTTATTTGGGGCTGGCTTACAGATTCAGAGGTTTAGTCCATTATTATCATGGCAGGAAGCATGGTGACATGCAGGCTGATATGCTGGAGAAGTAGCTGAGATTTCTATGTCTGGATTGACAGACAATAGGAAGAGAGAGAGAGAGAGAGAGAGAGAGAGAGAGAGAGAGAGAGAGAGAGAGAGAGAACTTGAAACCCCAAAGCCTACTCCAGTGACACACTCCTCCATCAAAGCTACACTTACTCCAACAAGGCCTCACTTCCTTGTAGTGCCACTCCCTGGTGACCAAACATTCACATCTATGAGCCTGTCAAGGCCATTGATAAAGGAAGCCCAGCCCATTGTGGGTGGTGCCATCCCTGGGCTGATGTTCAAACCATCACATCACATAGGTACAAAAAAAAGTCTTGATAAAATACTTAAAAACCCATTCCAAGAACATATCAAATTATCATCCACTATGATTAAGCAGGCTTCATCTTAGAGATATAGTGCTGGCTTAACATACATAAAATGATAAATGTAATCTACCATATAAAATGGAATGAAAGACAAAAAGCATATATATACCCAAAGGATGCCTTATCCTACCACAGACACACTGGTTTAATGTGTTAATAGCTGCTCTATTCATAATAACTAGAAATTGAAAACAGCCTAGATTTTCCTTAACAGAAGAATGGATAAAAAATGTACATTTAAACAATGGAGTATTGCTCAGTTATTAAAAATTTGAAATCATGAATTTTATAGATAAATGACTGGAACTAGAAAAAAATCATAGTGAGTGAGAACCTAGACCCATAAAGGAAAACATGGCGTGATTTTCCTCATATGTGGATATTAGCTCTAAAGTCCTTGATAAGCAGGCTACAATCTGTATAACCATGAAGTTAGATACAGAGTTAGGGACTAGGGTTGAGGGAAGGGTCTCTCTCAGAAGAGGAAATAGAATAGATAGTTATTGATGGATGGGGTTTGGGGCAGGAGTACTGGAACAAGAGGATTAAATGGAGAGGTGGAGGGAAGAGAAGATTGAGGGAGGGAATTTGGGAGGACCATCTAAAACTAAAGGCCATTTGAGGGGTTGTATGGAACTCAATACAGTAGAGTCTTTCTTAAATATATACATAGTTTAAGGTGATCTAAATGGAATTGCCAAATAACAGAGAAGACCGAGTCACACCTGGATACCTCTCATCACCAAATGAAGCTTCCATTTCTAGGAAGGGGCTACATCTAATCAAGTTGTTGGCCAAAGGAGCTCCATGAACACTCCCAAAGAACCCAGTCTATTGCCAAGCCTGTTGATTGCCCTCTACAAACTGTTTTGTAAGAGTCTATTGCTGAAGGCTACCTACAGAACTCACTGAACACAGAGAAGTAGATCTGGTACCTGCCTAGAGCCTTCACCTCTACTGAGTGGTGTTCATGGCGCGGGAAGGACACTCATCACACTATCAAAGGAGAAAGGTAAACAGCAGCCCAGCTACAAACTCTGATTCACAAGAGTGACCTGCCTTTCAGTTGTGCTAGTACAACAGCAGCACAGAGCTTATGGGATAACCAACCAAAATCCGACTGGATTTATGGCCCACTCTGTGAGATGGAACCCATCCCTGACTCAACTCTAGTGGCCAAGAACCTGAGACTAGATAGAAGAGGGATTTAGGGTGCCTTGGGGTTTCTATTGCTGCTATGAAACATCATGAGTGAAAAGCAAGTTGGGGAGGAAAGGGTTTATTTGGCTTACATTTCCATATCATTGAAGCAAGTCAGGATAGGAACTCAAGCAGGGCAGGAACCTGAAAGCAGGAGCCACGGAGGAGTGCTGCTTAGTGGTTGGCTCATCATGGTTTCCTCAGCCTGCTTTCTTATAGAACCCAGGAACATCAGCAGAGGGATGGCACCACCCACAATGGGCTGGACCTCCTTTATCAATCCCTAATTAAGAAAATGTCCTACAGGCTTGCCTTCAGCCTGATCTTATGGAGATATTTTCCTAACTGAGATTCCTTCCTCTCAGATGACTTTAGCCTGTGTCAAGATTGTAGGGAGCCGCCATTCTAAGATGGCGCCGACTTCCTGACAGCTTTGCTGTAAACAACTCCATATTTGGCTGTGCTTGCTGGGCTGCGTGCCTCGAGGCTTGCGCATGCGCATATATGGTAATTTGGCCTTATGTCCTCAGCCTATCCTGTGGCTCCCTGTGCTTGCATTCTGGCGGGATCCAATCACAGATTGACCCGTTCGCTTGGTTCCCTGTATAAGCAGCTGCCTTTTGGTTCTTGGGGCCCCTCACCTCCCGCTCTCCCTTAATCAAGAGGCACTCCAAAAAAGTGTGATTTGAGAAGAATCCTCGAATGGTGGTCATTCTTCCTCGCTGGTCGAGGAGCTCACCACACAAGATGACATAAAACTATCCAGCACATAGGGTAAAACCAAATACTAACTGTTCTGTTTAAGGAATGCAATAATAACAATACTCCTAAAAGACATATTGCTGTATTTATAGATTAGTGTCTTGTTTAGCCATCACCAGAGAAATTTTCTCTTGTACTAGATGGAAACAAATACAAATACAACTGTACAATGTGCAGAATGAGAGACCTTGGTAGACTCAGTCCTAAATGGGATGTTTCCATCAAACCCTTCCCCTCAAGGCTCAGAGAAGAGGCTGTAGAAAGAGTGTAAGAGCAGGCAGGCATGGGGGACACCAAAGAAATAAGACCTTTAAGCACAACAGAGCATACACAAATATGAACTCATAGAGACTGTGGCAGGACACACAGTGCCTGAATAGATCTGAGACAGATAGAGTCCCATTGTTTAGAGAAGTGAACAGAAGCCTCCATCTCTACCCAGAAGCTATCTCTAGTTGATAATTGCTCAAAAAGGAAACACTAGGTTTCTCCAGTGGAGTCTTATTGGGTATAAAAAACACACTTTAGGGCAATGCCCAATGTCAACACAAACCTTAAGTGGCTTTTTAATTTTTTTTTCGGTTCTGTGTCTTAAAATACTGTCAGAGGATTTCCTTCCTTCCTTCTTCCTTCCTTCCTTCCTTCCTTCCTTCCTTCCTTCCTTCCTTCCTTCCTTCCTTCCTCCTTCCCTCCCTCCCTCCCTTCTTCCCTTCACCTTACAGGGCTTTTGCTTGTATGATATGGTTTCTGGTCTGTGTTTTTATTGGATTTCTGTATGTGGGAATGCATGTGTCTTTGCATCTACAAATGTTTCTTGTGTTTTTCTTTAGCTCTTTTCCTCCCAAATTGTTTGTTTGTTTTGTCCTATTCCAATTGGATTGTTTTTGTTTTATCTTAATTTGTTTTATTATTAATTTTAGATACCTGTTTGTTTTGTAACAAAGGGTATGGGTTTGGGTAGGAGGGGAGGTGGTGAAGATCCAGGAGGAGTTGGTGGAGAGGAAACCATTATCAGGATGTATTGTATGAAAAAAACAATCTATTTTCAAATAAAAGAAAATGTCAAAGCCATTCCCCCAAAAAGTTTCTTCCCTTTTTTATTTTATGGATTTTTAGGTAGTAACTATTTTTAAGGTACTTTGGAAGTGAATAAAAGAAAGTGCTCGAGGCTAGAGGCAAGTGTCCCGGGGCTCTGTCTGCACAAGCAGATCCTATTATCACCTTTGAAGGCTGAGAGGATCCATGGTTCTTCTAGCTGTTTCACAATGAGGCTGAATCCCCAGTGCGCGTGTGACTGCTACACTGTTCTATTATCTGCATTTAAAATGTGTACCTATTGCACAAATACATTAATAGAGACAGTGAAACACCTTTGACAATGAACATTTCATACATTTCAGAATATTCTCTTAGAATATATTCTGCACAATAAATTGACTATTTGGTGGTATGAATATTTATTTTTTTGATTATTTTTTTTCAATTTACTTTACAGACTGACCATAGTTCTGTGGTGGGTATATTTCTAAGAATTTTAGTATCATCTGACTTTAAAAAAAAATAAATACCATTAACATATGAGAAGTTGGCTTTATAGCTTCTTTTTCCAGCATTGAATATTTCTTAAAACATTTCTGTTAATATGAT
The DNA here is from genome assembly GCF_903995425.1 of Onychomys torridus. Lineage (NCBI taxonomy): Eukaryota > Metazoa > Chordata > Mammalia > Rodentia > Cricetidae > Onychomys > Onychomys torridus. The sequence goes on along the minus strand of NC_050444.1, from coordinate 20,789,335 downwards.
CTGTACAAAACAAGATGCAATGTTGATGAGCAATGCTGGGTTACTCTGAGGCGAAAATGTGCGTGCTTACTTGTAAGGTAGTTTTCTCACTTATTAACTTCTGGTTTTGAAGTTATCTTTTTGTTTTTATCTGCTTGCACATTTTTTATATGTCATGTAGGTGTTAAACAGTATTGTTCTGAGATAAGCTAATTATTCAGATTCATTTCTTTGGGCTTAGAAACTTCATCATTTATTTGATGAAAATTCACTTTAATTTTAATATAATAAACATGATTTTTAGTTTTAGCTACTTCTGAGGTCTGTTCTGTTTGAGGCGAGAAGGCAAAATCATGGTGCAAATGTATCTCCACTGAGCTTTTTGTTATTTTGGATAATCTTTCTTATAATTTGTAATGTGATGTCATTTTTGCTTTTCTTTAAGAAGTTTCTCTTTTGTTAGACTTTCTATTTAACCATTTCCACAATTCCAAATATTTAAAGCAAATGTGTAATTGTTTATTCATACCTTTTCCACAGTAAATCTTTCCCTTCCAGGTAAAATCCTGGTTAGAGCGAAATAAGGACAGTGTTCTGTTAATCAAAAAGCAGGGCAGGAGGGAAAGAAAGTATCAACTTTAGGATAATTTATTTACTTATTTTAGCAGACTAGGGAATCTCTGAAGTCACGGAATTGAATTTCTGGTGGAATCATTCTCTTCTACCCCTTAGCCATTGCTCTTTTGATCTTTTCTGCTTCTGCCGGGAACTGAATGGAATCTGGAATTCAGACACTAGAGGGCAGTGCAAGCGCATTTTAGGGACATGAGCCGGGTAGCTACTCAGACGGTTCAGAGCCAAACTCAGGCTTAGTTGTGACCGTTTCTACTGTGCCTGGTTCTTAACTTAATCCACACTTTGGTTCAGCAGCCCACTGTGCAGTGGGTGCAGTGCTGGGCAGATGACTGACTACTGCCAGAGAGAACCTACAAGCAAAGTTAAGCCTTGTTTGGGTCTTGGGATGTGAACTTACTTGTATTTTTCAACAAAGAAAGAGCTGTTTGGATTATGAGCCAATTTTACTTTCATTTTGTGTCATATTTTCCAAACTTTATGTGATAGTGTACACAAACAAAATTATACCATCAGAAACATTAGACAGTATGAAAATTAAAAATTTTATTGCTTTCTTGGAGGGAGCTGGTTTGGTCATATGAAAGAGTGGAAAACAGGAGAGTAGTGGTGGTCCACACTTCTCTCTTTAAAACTCAGTTTTCCTAGTATCTTAGTTACTTACTGACAACTGAGAGCCTCACTCAGACCATGCATCCCAGGTGCGCATGTGGTGACAGGAGCCAATACGAAATTGGCATCTTCACAGCCAGTGGCTCCTTCTACTATTTGTTCAATCTCAACATACTGAATCAAATAGTCATTAAGTGTGCCAATAAAGATAATTTTATTGTCTAGAATTTATATAGGATTATGTAAACTAGTTATCAAAAACTAGACCAGTACTACAGCTGAACTGAGTCTAATTTTATTGCTTCTAAGCAGTCAAATTTATAGTAAATTATTTTAAACATGTGCTCATGATAGGGAAAAAAGGAATGGAAAGCAAACTATCAGACTGTATTTTCCTATAGGGTTAATTATAGATGGTGAATAATGATCTACAACAGAAATAGAGCTATTACAAGTGTCAGCAGAAAGGAAAAGGGACAGAAGAATCCCCAGGGACAGGGTTTGACGTAGCTTCCTGGGAGGGAATTTCTGTCCACACTTGGAAAAACCTTGCCGAACTTTGACATTTTTCTAAACTGGACTCCGAAGGACTTTCTGCCTGGGCTTTGGGAGATGCATCCTAGACCTGGAGCTTTCTGTGTTGATTGTTCCAGGAAGGGGTGAGCTCAGTGAGACAAGGAACTCTATATCTGGGAAAAGGAAGTGTGGTGTGCTTCAAGCTTAACTTAACTCAGTTTCTCACAGATTAATTCTATAGGCCTTCTTGTGCAGCATACATCTTAAGGAAATTCTAATCCAAATTGACTTTTACAGACCTAGCTTGGCATCTGTCACTTGTAACATGCTTAAACGGGAAAACAAATGCATTAAGTGTTTCAAAGAACTGGTAACTTTCAAAACATATCCTGCCCTCTCCCCCAATCTCTTTTAAAGTATCATCTGTATGGGCACACTGAGGAAGTGCCCAGTGTGTTTCTTTTATTTAGGAGAATTAGAAATGTGGAACTGGAAATGTCATTTGAGAAATAGATTGGGAATAAATATTGGGCTTGAAATCAGTGTAAACTAGCTCACATCCAAGCATTTAAAACAGTCCACAGACAATAAGCTGTTCCCTATGATTTCCCAAAACTGCCTTGGAAGAATCACATTGTCTAGAATTTCTAATTATCTGCTCAAGTCCTTTGCCAATATTTCACAGTGAGTAGAATTCTCCTATGTATTTCTGTTAGTGACAAGGCAGCCTTTCTCTTTGGCTAATTAAACCTACAGTCTTGGAAAGTTTTGACCGTTCAAGTTTTGTGTTCAGTCTTTCTCCATGTTTACCAGCCCACATTATAATATGGGTCAGCAAAGTAAATTATGAACACAAGTAGCTCTGGGGTATGAGGAAAATTAAGGATACTGGTAGGATGCACCCCAGGACCAAAGTTCCTATTTTCACCCCTGCAGTCTGTGAATACATAGCAAAAGAAACCTGTGGGTCACAGTGTTCCAAATTGGGGGATTATCCTGGATTATCTGGCTGGGTTCAAGCTAATCATGTAAGCCTCTAAAAGTAGAAAACCTTCTCTGGCTACAAGCAGAAGAGAGATCACACACATGGTTTTTTTTTTTTTTTTTTTTTTTTTTTTCCTAAGCCGAGTACCAAGGGCACAGGAGATTTCAAGGCTAGACTGGACAGGAAGATGAGGGTGGAGAGCAGTCCCATCCTTCCTGAGTGGTGCTACAGATGCCTTAATATATGGCCCTGATAATCAGAGAATTGGAACATTGATAGGTATACTGATTTTAGGTTTGACTCAACACAAGAAGTTTGTCCAAATGGTTTGGGTCCTAGTGAGACACAGAATCGGGACAGTGGGTAGTGCAGACTCAGATATGGAGTAGATACAACAAAGAGAAACACTTTTAGTTACTGATGTTTATCTGGCTAGACTTCACCAGGTTGGAGATTATAAGGACTTGTTAGCTCACTACTTTTTTAAAAATTGATGTCTCCTATTGATAGTGAGCTAAGTATGTTAGCTATAGGTTTTTTTATATTGTACTTTATATTCTTCAGTGAATATTTAGGAAATTTTCTTTCAAAGTAGGAAGTGAAGTACATTTTCATATCCTGTTGAAACCAACTATTTGATCTAAGCAGAAAATATTGATGACTGAATAAAGATTGTATTGCCTAAGGAGGTGGATGAGACGCATAGTTCCTTTCTCTACCAGAAAACAGGACCTATTTAAGTCTACGTGAACCATATATGTTACTTTTTCAGTTTCTTTCAAAATACATGTTGCTTCAGTTCAGACAAAACATTCATTACTTTAAGAAATACCCTCTGCTTCTAATTTTAAAAGCATGTGAATAAAGGCCCTTCTAGTCAGTGTGAGAAAAACACTGCACTGAGCTCCCAAAGAGGTAGAACAGCAGCCTTTAGAACTCTTTCTTGTGTCTTAATCTTGGGGGAAGCAAAGCCTTTCTCCAATTAGCTTGGCCCTGGATAGAAGGCTCACTGTTTCGCACCACCTGGTGTCCCTGCGGTGTGTAATGATGCTTCCTTTAACCATTGCTTTCCTTTCATTCAAGTTTTAAATCATGTCCTAGATTTTGGAGAATACCTACTGTGATCACCTATGATTACAGGGCTGTTTCCATATCTGGCTGTCACCCGAGTCATTAAAATAACTGCCGCTGAGTCCAACAGTTGCAAAGAGGAAATAAAATGCATATCTTGTTTTTGTCTGCTGCAGTCTGTTAAAACATGAGAGTCCAATTTCGTTCTTGACCCTAAATGTCTTAAAAGTCGTTGTGAATTTGTTATGATCTATTGGGAAACATTTAGTAATATTTATGATCAAAATGTTATGAAATCAGATATGCAGCTTGATGGATATGTATGGAATTATTTAAGGGAAATTAATATGATGATATTTTAAATAGAAAGATTCAAGAATATTCACAGATTTATAGGAAACATGTTATCTTGCAAAATAATACAATCTGGAGGCTTCATTCATTCATCCATATTTAGCATTTATTCATCATAGTCATGGGACTAAGACTATAGAAATAAACATAACAATATCTCATTCTCAAATATTTTACTTTTTGGTGGGGAGAGAAAGATGTTGTATGCATTTACAGAAGCATAGTATATAGGTGATCACAAATGCTGTGATGAAAAGCAAGACAGAAGAAGGAGGAAGAAAATGAGCTACTGCTTTTTTTCTTTTTCTCAAACAGTGGTCAGAGAAGGCTCTTTCAACAAGATGGCATTTTAGCAGACTTTGAAAGAAGCAAGACATCTCAGGAAGACTGTTCTGCTGTGACTGGTTCAGAGAGAGAGGGCAGGAGAGAAGGGAGCCCAGGATGGAGAAACAGTGAAGGTTGAGAGCTGATAGGCAGATGACATGGATCTCTGGGGAACATCATAAATACTTCAGATTTTACTCAGCATGAGATGAGAGGTCACTGGAGAATCCAGAGTGAAAAAGGATGACTTGCAGATTTTCACTCTGACAGGCCTATCCAGCTATACTCTGTTAAACACAGCCTGGACAAGGGTGAAAAGTGAAAGCTAGAAGACCAGTTAATAGGATACAGCAATAGCTGTGTGGCAGAGGATAGGCAAGGGTAATAGTATTGATAAATCTGAAGAGCATGCAATAAATTATGGTTCTATCCCAAAGAAATAACATAGTTTGGCTATAGAGTATTAGAGAAAGAGTATGATGAATTTTTGGCCTAACCAACAGGCTGAATAAAGATGCCTTCTACTGAGACGAGAAATTCCATAGAAAGAATAGGTTTGGAAGAGCTAAGAAAAATTAAGATTGGTTTTGGACGTGCTCATTTTGATATGTCTCATAGACAGCAAAGTGAAGACAGCACATAGCCAACTGGTAATTCAACAGTGTTCTGGCCAGGGAGCCATAGAAATGTGTCTGTCCTCATGTGTCAGTGTTTCTTAATGCCCGTGGACTGGATTAAACCACATACTGAGAAAATATATGACTAATAGAGAAAGTAAAAAGCCTCTTCCAAGGCTCAGAGGGAATTAGAGGGAGTGGAAAGAATGTAAGGACCAAATGATGGAAAGGAATGATGTGAAACAGTGTGTTCTTTACAGAATAGAGCATGGCACTCGAAACTCACTATAGCTGTGTTAGCTGGCACAAGACCTACAAAAGATGAGATTCCCCACTATTTATTTCATCATGCATAACTTTGGGGTTGATCAGAACCCAACCCTCACTGAGGTATCATGCACAGTTAATAAGTGCTAAGGGAGGGCTTGTTATTGTCTCCAGTGTCATACCCAGTGGTAGATTCTCCATGTTCCAGCACATAACATTTCTCATACTCATGCAAACATCAGTAAGAAAACTCAGTTGGTCAAAAAAATCCAGCAAATTAGGAAGAGTCTTGCTGAGAGAAAGGGTTTCATCAGGACAGAAGAGGGATAGCAGAGGGTGACAGGTGTGTTAAAAACTCAGAATATCTTATGCACATACTAGTGTGTGTGTGCGTGTGTGTGCGTGTGTGTGTGTGTGTGTGTGTGTGTGTGTGTGTGTGTGTGTGTATGTGTGTTTTTGTGAGTTTGTCAAATAATAAGAAAAGTATTTAGAAATGATTTAGAGACTGGAAGTTGAGTATGAGCCATTAATAAGCAATAAAGTATCAACCCAATAGAAATGACATCTGGGAATGGAGGACAAGGAATTGCAGATCTCTGATGATAGGTGGAGTAAGGCAAGACCTGGGACAATTGGATCTCCTGGAGTAGAGCACATAATTGACTTTGAGAAGAATGGAAAGAAGCCCACAAAACTTTCTTAAAAGGTTACACAAAGGAGTAAAATCCTGACTTAAGCAAGCTCAAGAGAATATGAGAGTAGCTAGACAAAGTAAATATAGGTAGTTAGTTTGAGGAGCATTGCTGTGAGACAGGAGAGAGAAACGGGGCAGTAAGTGGCCACTTGCATAGTGCCAAGGGAGGCATTTTGCTGCCATTTTTTAAGTGTGGAAAATGCTGTAACATGCTTATATGTTTAAAAAAATCCAAAGGAGAAAAAATGATTTAGTTTTTCTAGAAAAGGGAAAGATTGTTGGAGTGCTGTGGGATGTTCTATATGTTAAATGTGTTGCTCTGATTGGTTAATAAATAAAACACTGATTGGCCAGTAACTAGGCATGAAGTATAGGTGGAACAAGGAGAGAGGAGAATTCTGGGAAGTGGAAGGCTGAGGCAGAGAGACGGTGCCAGCCATCGCCATAGAAAGCGAGATGTAAGGTTCCAGTAAGCCACAAGCCATGTGGCAACTTATAGACTAATAGATATGGGTTAATTTAAGATAAAAGAACTAGATAACAAGAAGTCTGCTGCGGTCATACATTTTGTAAGCAATATAAGACTCTGTGTGTTTACTCAGTTGGGTCTAAACAGCTGTGGGACTGGAGGGTGAGAGAGATTTGTCCTGACCATAGCCAGGCAGGATCCAGCTACTGGAGTGATGCCTGTGAGTGGACAAACCACTGGAGCAGTCAGCCTTAGATGTATCATGCTTAGTTCATTCAGAGAAATAGAAGTAAAGGCTGATGAAAGGACCACAACACAGTGATGGGTGGCACTGTTCTTCTTAGGGAGACATGAGCAAACACCTACACACTCTTGATAGGAATCAGTGACAGACTAAAGTAATGATACCATCAAAGTTCAACTTGACATAAGTTTATTGGGGTTGCTTGCAGGACTATGGGTTAGGGGTTACTTAGAAGTTCAAAAAGGACTCAAAGACAGCTCCATTATTGAAAGTCCACCAGGGCATGGGTGATCACTCATGAAACTGGAGCCCCAAACACTCTGCATGACTTAGATATATCTCAATAGGTCAAAGGCTTTCTTCTAGGCAGCTCAGCTGCTCCACGTCTGCTCAGCAGTTCTTTTTTATTATTATTATATTATTTGTGTTTTAATTTTACACATCAGCCATGGGTTCCCCTGTCCTCCCCGCTCCCGCCCCCATCCCCACCTTCCCCCCATCCCCTCTCCTCTATTCCCATTTCCTCCAGGGCCAAGACTCCCCTGGGGATTCATTTAAACCTGGTGGATTCAGTACAGGCAGGTCCAGTCCCCTCCTTCCAGGCTGAGCAAAGTGTCCCTGTGTAAGCCCAAGGTTCCAAACAGCCAGCTCATGCACTAAGGACAGGTCCCAGTCCCACAGCCTGGGTGCCTCCCAAACAGTCCAAACTATTCAATTGTCTCACTTATCCAGAGGGCCTGATCCAACTGGGGGCTCCACAGCCTTTGTTTCATAATTCATGTGCTTCCATTCGTTCAGCAGTTCTTAATAGTTCTATTAACAGGAATAGAGTTAGTGGATGGTAGAGGGACTGGTCATTTCATCTCAAATGTTTAGCACCAGGTCTGGCACTTTGTACTTGTAGTCAAAGTTACCCACTTTGTGAATAAAACAACATGTGTTTAGTTCTAATACATATCTGTACTGGAGAGGCCTGGTGCATTCAGTCAGTTTCATGTAGTCCCTGAGATTTATGAGTTCTTTATTCTTGAGGGTCAAGGAGTCCCTCTTTAGAACATCGTGAGTCTTAAGATGCTTCCCTCCAGGATGGAGTGTATCAGCTAGAGGGAAACCGCTACACAACACACAGACATGAATTGCATTTTGTGGTGGAAGCTTGTGGACCTTCTCTTCCAAAGCTTCCCATTGTGTCTACTTACCAGCCTGACTGCTTGCTCCAGAGCAGCAGAGTTCTGACTCTATTGTCTGTCTCTATCTTACAATAATCAGTGCAAATAGCCCAGCTCTGTAGTTGTCCACATATCTGAGGGTACTGCTGAACAGTGGGATATACACACTTAAAATGAAATGCATCACTAGGCCAGGGAGAAGCCATTTACCAAGCTGATTGTTGTCATATAAGCTAATTGATAGACTGTTACTGTCTCGGCACCATTTGGACAAACACTTGTTTAGAATTATTATGTATCTAAGTTTCAGTTTTATGTTTTAGCCACATTATATAGCAGAATTGTCCAGGTACTATGGAATAATGGAATACTGAAAAAAATAAACACAAACATTATCTTTCATTAAAAACAACAACAACAAGAGCTGAGACAATTCTTGGGAAGGAAAAAGATTCCTTATATGGAAAAAAACTTTATTTAAAATTAGAAGAACATTTAGGCCTAAAACTATACTCATAAAATTTTATATGACTATAAAGTACACATATTATAGTTTTATATATATATGTATGTATGTATGTGTATGTATGTATGTATGTATGTATGTATGTATGTATGTATGTGTATGTGTGTGTATATATAGTCATTCACAGCTGTCATTACTCTTCTACTAGAACCAAGCATGTGATGTTTGACTTACTAAGTGGGTACCTTTGACTGCAAGTACCAAGTGCCAGGCCTGATGCTAAACATCTGAGATGAAATAACCAGTCCTTCTCCCAATCCACTCCAGCAAGTGCTGGATTACCAAATGTTCAAGTTCCCTTTTTGCTCATCAAGAGAGGATGATAGTGGTTTACAACTGACATGCCCTGGTCCAGCTTACTTTGACATTTTTGCATTTCTTGAAAATCTAAATGCTTTAAATCAGTGTACCAGCTCTGCCACCTGCTCTGTAAACCACCCCTCACTGTGTGGAAATCCCTATTCCTTTGCACAGGACACAATCCTGTCCGGTACTCTCACAGGGAGGTGTCTCCATACCTTCTCCATCTCTGTACTTGACTCCTGCAAATGACAATATTAGGCAGACCAGTATTCATCCCTCAAGAATGTTTTAGGAATAACATGCATCGTCTGTTTATTCTTTCACAACCATAAGTTTCCTTTGCACCCATTTGAGCAATATTTTTCCAGTCCCCACCAATAATTTACCTTCAAATAAAATCAACCAAACATTTTTCTCAAGAATATTAATGTTGATTTATGTTTAGACTATTATGAATGCGTAAAAGAATGTTTTGATTACAAAACCCTTCTGGGGTCTGGCAAGATGGTTCAGCAAACAAAGACACTTAGTACCCAAACTGTTGACCTGACTTTGACCCCTGGGACCTACGCAGTGAAAGGAGAGAAGTAACTCTACAAGCATTCCTAGGTCCGTCATACTCACATGCTCTCTTTCTCTCATCTTCCCCTCCCTCTTTGTCTCTCTCCCTTCATCCTCCTTCCCTCCCTGTGGGTGAGGCACTGTGATGTGTGTGCTGGGAACTGAAATTAGGTCCTCCGAAAGAGCAACAAGTGTTTTTAACTGCTGGACCATCTCTCTACCATCCTTCCCCCTTACTTTTTCTATTTTTGAGAAGGAATCTCATGTAGAATGACCTTGAACTTTCTATGTTAGACAAGGATTCTCCTACATCTATCTCCCAAATGGGGGAATCACAGGCATGTGAAACCAAATCTGGCTTAAACATACTGTTTTTTATTAATTCTGTCAGAAATTCATACAGTGCCTTTTGATTATATCCACAACCTCTTAACTACTTCTAGATTCACCCTTTGTTCCTTTGAATTTTCTTTAAAATTTTAAAATTTTCTTTAAAAAATGAAAATTAAAAACAAAAACAAAACTTAAGTCCAATTTGTGTTGCTTGGTTATTCTTGGGAATGAGGCCTGCCTGGAATATGATTGACTTACCAATTGGTCACAGAACTAAAGAAAACTGACTCTCCCTCTCCCAGCAGTGATCACATCCAACAGCTCCTCAGCTAGAATTTGGTGTTCCCATTCCATGCTGTCTGGCTTGAGTTCGCACAGGATTTTGTGCCTCCTGTCACAGTCGCCAAGTTCCTATGTGCAACTGTCCTGTAGTTTCTAGAAAACATCGTTTCCTTGAAGTCCCTTTATCCCTTCTAGCTCTCACAATCTTTCTGCCCCCCTCTACCTTAAAGATCCCTTTGAGCCTTCTGGGAAGGTTGTGATATGGGTGTCCCATTTAGAAATGAGCACTCCACAGTTTTTCTCTTCACACTAGCCAGTTGAGGGTCTCTGTGTTAATTCCTACCCACTGAAAGGAAAAGCTTCTCTTATGAGAGATGTACTGGTCTATGTGTATAGCAATTATTAAGAATTGTTTTTAATACTATACCTATTCACAAGACAGTTAATGTTAGTTTCTCTCCTAGGGCCTATGGCTTATCTAGCCATAGGTTCTTGGACTTGTTAACAATGCCAGGTGTTTCACCTCAAGAAGTGGGCCTTAGATACAATAAGAAAGTAGCTGGTTACTCCCATAACCTTTGTATGTGACCACAGCACTAGTGGGCATTTCTTGTCCAGCCACTCATCGTTGTAGCATGGTTCAGAGGTGGGTGAGACTGATGACTACATTTCTCCTCGGTAGCACCTTGGCACTGTGAAATCAAGCCAGGGGGATGAAGCTCCATGTCAGTACCAGATTAATTTGTTTTTGTTCTATGACTCAAGTACGTTGTGTCTTCAACAATAGTGTCTTATTGTCAAGTTCTGGATGGTAGTCAGGAGCACTGAAAATAGCCTATGATATTGGGGGTATATGGGACCTCATTGGCCAAAACCTCACAAAGAAGTAGCCTATTCCTGGTACTGGGGTTTTAAATTGCTCAAAATGTGTATTTTTAATGAGCCATATAAAAGGTTTGACAATATATATTTGGTATAGTACATGATCAGTTTCCACTTGTGTTCTATATAAGCTCTAAATAACTATGCATTATATTTGATTGGTGGCTTCTCTACTGCCCTTTGAATCCAAGTTATTAATTTTACTGTTCAATATATTGTATACTTTCTTATTTTGAAATATAAACTATTATTCATAAGCAAGGACAAGTACTTTATAATCACTCATTCTAGGATAGTGGAATTGCCAGCTTTATTTTGTAGTTGACAGAATTTCATATGCTTCCTCTCATCTAATGTCTTATAGAGCAGTATAAGCTTAGACTGTGCAGGATAAAAATTCCATTTTGAGTGTTTACTAAAAATATTTTAACATGAAGATTAAATTAAGGAAACTTAAAATTAATCAACTTCTCAATACTTCTAGATGCCAATCACTATCATTTAGGTTATATCACATTTAAAATATAATTTAATTATTTAGGGCTCTTTTATGCTCACAGCAAGCCTGAGCTTAAAGTATCACTGCTTTGTCTATGTTCTCCTCTTAGGCATAACCTCCTCATCACCACTGACAACTCCCAGCAGAGTGCTGTGTTCCTGATAACTGATGAACATGCATTGACATACCATTGTCATCCAAATTCCCTAAGTCATAGTCAAAGACAAGGATCAGCTTTAAGATCATGAGGCAACTGTTTTCTGTGCTTTCATAATTTCTGAAAATTATGCCTCTCCACTTCTGCACTTTGCCCTTTATAGGGATTTTAAATTCATTTCCTGTTTGAGTCCCAATTATTTCAATTTGTATCTTTACTTGTCAGGTGATTTTAAAATATTTCTTTGAGGTACATATGTTAAAACCTTCTTTATTGTGTCTTCCCATTTGGTTGATTTAATACCCATTTTAATACTTTTAATATTCTTAGTATTTTTTTAAGGGAATAAGAGATAGCTTATTCTGGAGCTGTTTTGAATGGCCATGGCCCAGAAACACAGATGTAGGTGTCTCCAAATTCCATGTTCCAACATGGAAAAAGTTGCACAAAGTTTTATTGTTTTACAGAACAAAGTCAGTCTCAAATCAAGGTAAGTTTAAAATGCATCAGAGAGGCAAGTACAGCAAGACAGCAGAAGCTTTCCTAGAGTCTCAGGATTCTATCTTACAGCATTCTTAACTTTTGGATTGGTAGAAGCTAGTTGTCTGCTAAGTTAGTAGATTCTACTAGTCACATGACATTAGTCTGCACACAGAGGTGGGTAATGAAGGGCTGTTCTGCAGTGCTAGAACTAGCCCGAGACAAGGTAATTAGGCTATGGACTTTCAACATTCCAGCATCTCCATGGTACTGCCATTCTAATTAGTCTCTGAGACACAAGTTCTTTTCAGGTGTTTTCATTCATAGTTCTTGTTGTGAAGCTTTGCTTTATTTTTAAAAAACAGTTTCCCCAGGTACACAATTTCAGCTTGACAGTTACTTCTGGGATCTGGACCATGCCATTCTCCCGTCTGCTGGTGGGTGTCCATTGTTTTTGTTGAGAATCAAATACTTGTTTATTTCTATTTTATTCTTACTTCCTGGCTAGCTTAAAGATCTTATTTTTGCCTTTTGTACTCCCAAGTTTCACTAGAATGCATTTAAGGTAAGTTCATTTTCATTGATTAGCATTTATTTGAGGATCTAAGTCTCATAGTTCCTTTCAAGTGGGTTATTTCTTTTCTGTTATGGCATTTGTCTTCTGAAATTCTGATTATACACATGTTGTATCTTCTCTCATTGTGCTCTGTGTTTCAGATCCAGCATCTATCATGGATTCTTCAGCTGTGTAATTTCTCTTGTTACCAGTTTACTGACTATATTTTTCATTATAGAAATCATGCTGCATTCTTTTGTGAAAATAAGTGTACTTATTAGTTTTGTACTTCTGTTTTATTTTCAAGCATCTTTTGATTTATTTAAATATGCTTAATATACTTATTTTATATGCTGCCTGATAATTTTATCATTTTCATTATCTATTGGATTCTGTTTCTGGTGTCTTGTTTGCAGAAGTTTATGTTGTTTATGTCCTTGTATGTGTGTTTGTGCATGTGAGTGCAGTGCCCTATGAGGTCAGAAGAGAGCATTGGATTCCAAGGGTTGAAGTTATGAGTTACCCATTGTAGGTCCAGTGGAAGAGAACTGTGGGCTCTTAACTGCTGAGCCACATTTCTAGCTCCCATTTAATAATTTTTGATTATGAATCACAATTTTCTTTTGTCTGTGGAGTTATTTTGAAAACTGGTTTCAAAGTTAGATTTTTCTCGCCCAAAAGGGAGACAATGTCTTCACATTTACATTAAATAATTCTAAATGTATGTTTTTAACTGGGCTAGAAATTTTGTAAGCTAGAGATATCAGGAATTTTTATTGTAGGCCTGTTTGAATACTGACTCACAGATCACAATCCCCAGAGAAGTAACATCTTTCCCTTGTCATTTCCTTGACCCTCTGGACCCATCTTTTCTTTTTTCCCCTTCTCATTTTGTCTAGGACTACTATTGATAGCACATCGTTTTCACAATACTTCACACAAAACTATGTTTCCCTATGTTTATTCATTTATTTATTTTTTTAAAAATCACAGTCTTACCAATAAATCATTGAAGTATGATTTTCATTTTATTTTTTGTAAACTTGATAGCTGACATTCCTTTCCTATTTCAACTAAAAAGTCACATATGGGTCTTAATGCATCTTTCCTGCAGTGATTCTTGCTTTTGCTAGTTACTGAAAAATAAACATCCATGTTTATGAATGCTGATGAGATTTTGAATTCTCCACTCCTCTCACTGTTCCTACTGTGAAATGATTGCTTAGTTTAAAGCCACCCAAATAGAGACTGATTGCTATTATGAACTGAGCAGGCTATTCATAGAAGTATCCTTCCGTCTCAGCATCCTGGGTTGCAGTGAAAGCTGCATCCTCTACTGTGGAAGTCAGTTTTGCAGCGCCCCACCCTGTCTCAGGCACTGAATGCTTTACTCACTTGTTTGTCATTTAACCACTTAGCCCATCAGCCACTCAGCTCTGCCTCCTCTTTCAGATATAGCTATTTGACATTTCCAGGCAAAACACATCTTTTGCTTGGTATTCATTAGTGTCCATCAAACTGTATCTTTTTTATATTAAAAAATAAGAATGTTCTGAGATAGAATGCTAGAAACAGACCCTTTCCCCCTCCCCCTTGCTAATGGACAAAGGGCATCAATGGGTCTTCCTAGGGTGAGCTCTGTGTCTTTCAGAAGCTAAATGATTCTCTGACAAGATAACAAATTGGTTGATTTTTTTTTTTGAAGGAAGATTTACAGAGAATTTCTTTTCTCAGATGGACAATTCAGAAAGTGTTGTGAAAAGATTAAAAAAGGGAAAGATATCTGAAAGTCACTTTAATATAAATGGATTCCAATCAGAAATGTGGACATGCAGTACCAAGATATCTTAAAAAAATCTCTCCCTTGGCTGACCCATATTTGAGATAAGTGTTATTACTCTAGATGGGAAAATAGTTTTAGGTTACCTTTAGAGTCATATGTAGGGCAAGTTAAAAGTGTTTCACAGAAATGGTTTTGCTTTATGAAATTCAAATCTATATAATAAACGTTTTCACTTCTTTTTGTGCTTAGATAAATAACAAAGTAGACATATTGTGCATAAATTCACATTCACATTTTTTATTCTTATAAAACAATATTTGAGGCCAAGGCACAAGGGATTATTTTGTTAACTGAGTGCTTAATTTTTTTTCAATAATTAACTTTGCAGTTCACTCTATGACAGAATGAAGATCATTAGTCTGTGCTCAAATGGATGCAAATTTATATTCAAGACTTTTGAGTAAGCATTAGTTTAGCAAAAAAAAAAAAAAAAAAAAAGAATGTGAAGTGGTGAGGAGATACTTATGTAAGAACCATAAAAACCAGCATCTGCATAGCTTTAGTTCCTTTATGTGTATAACAGGATGGAGATGGTGAGATAATTCATATCATATATCAACTTGACAGGGCCATGGTACCTTGATACATGAAAAACATTACTAGTGTATTTTAGATGAAAAGTACAAGTGTATTATAAGAGCAAGCAAAGCAGATGCCTCACCCAATGCCAGTGGGTGACAGAGCCAGCAGAAGGTCTCCAGAGCCTAACTTTTTGAGCTTGAATATTTGTCTTTTCCTGTCTTCAGACAGGAAACTGAAAACTAACTTCTCTGAGTCTTGTGCTTGCTGCTTTGGGAGCAGAACTTCTCCAGTTCCCTTGGTCTTGAGCTTCATGGTTGGCTTTCCTGGGTAGGTTGCTGACTATATAGACCAGGCCTTTTCAGCCTCTATTATTTCATGAGCCAATTCTTAATAATTTTTCCCATCTATGTGTACATGTTATTGGTTCTGTTCTGGAGAATTGGGACTGATGTGGGTGGCAGTGTCTATGCCCAAGTTTACCTAGATATTTTCCTCTGCCCATCTTCTGAGCATCATAGGAATCAATATGCAACCAGTAATATCACATTGCAATTTTTACAGGGAAATCGCAAATCTCCATCATACAATATCTCCAAATACCTGCTAACTATTCCAGACCCAATAATCTCCTTTTGGCCCAAAGCTTAGGCCAGACAATAAAGTAAGTGTACTTCAAATAAGAACCTTACATTTAGATTTTTTATTAATAATACTATTAATTTTTTCCAAATACTATTAATAATACTATTTATTTTTTTCCAAACTTAAAAATTGAGACAAGGACTAGTTAGTCACATAGCTGTAATCAACTAAACCGTTAATGTTTTTCAAGTATGGAGAAATTTTTAAGCTTGATATTGCTCAAAGTTAAAGATATTGCTTTTTATTAACTACAAGTTACAAAAGAATTTGGATTCCATGGGAATATTGTGCAATAACATTTACCTTCAAGAGTTATTTTTGATGACACATGCAAAACTATGCTCTGTAGGATTCTACATAGGTAGTACAGGTTTACATGAGGTCACCACAGAGAACTTCTGTGATTCCCACATGGCATCACACCATTTCCTTTAACTTTAATTAAATATGTCACCATAGATTCCAGTGTGCCCCTTTAGTGTATGATTTATTAGTTCTTAATTTTGAGAAAAGCTATGAACTGTCCCCCACCCCCAAGAAAGTAAAACCATTTTGCTAGCTTGGGTGTAGTACACAGCTTGTCAGTAATTCCCAAACTGCATTGCCTACACTGCAGTGAGAGATGTCAGGAAGACAGCAAAAAGTTAAGTAGAGTTAAATTGTTTTCTCAGCCCAGAGTAGCTATGGTTAATCAGAGTCCAGTAAAGAGTAAAGCACACTGAGCCCACTGAGGCAGCATTGCTTCCTCCAGAACTTCATAAGGTGCTGGCCATGTTCACGGTTCCCATGGATGCTGAAAATGAAGAGGGACTCTTGGGTGTTTATAATTAACCCTCTCCTACTGATGAGCTATACAATTGTGAAAACTGAGGAGTTCAGGAGAAAGAAGTCCAGTATACTTGGGTTCATTCACTGATTGATTGTTTAATTTGTGGCAACCATTGAGCTGGGTATTGGGGAAGTCATTCCTAGCTTCTTGAAGCATACACTGGGGAAGAGGAGGAAGAACCTGATGACTTTAGATAACCACATGAATAGCTGCAGAGATATACACCATGGAAGAACTCTTACAGAGGTGAGTATGACCTTTTAGAAGGTTAGGGAAAGCCTTTCAAAGAAGCAAGGACGTGATGATACCCAAGCAATAGAAAAGGGTTTGTTAGGGCTAAACGAGCAGGAGAGAGTTGTACATGCAGAGGAAACAGTATGGATCCCATTTCAGCCCTTTGAGAAGCTGTTACCACGGTTTATTGCAAGAGCTTAAATATGTTAAAATAAATGCTAAAAAGGAAAGTTAGTTCAGAGGTTAAGCTGCTGATTAAAGAAGAGTGTGTTGGTGGGAAGGAAGAAAAAGGACCACTCAGGAATTCAGTCTTCTGCAATGTAATTTTATCTGAGCTGACCCTGTTACTATAGGAAACTAATTAACCTTTCTGTGCCCTGGTTGCTTTTCTGCAGGGTGAAGATAATAGGGACCCACTAATAGCATTGAAAAGCCTCCTGTAAACATCAACAATTATATAACTAATATGAATACTTGTGTATTATGTTGTAAAATCTAACCCTTAACTCAGAATTTAGCATCTTTTCTCTGCAGAAATGATATTTTAGATTTTATTTTTGTCAAATATTGTTTTGTGTGTGTGTGAGAGAGAGCAAGAGAGCGAGAGAGCGAGAGAGCTTGTGTTTATTTTCATGTACAGCCAAGTTTGTGTTCATTGACAATGCATTCTTTAACATGTTCTGTTCATTCAGCAGTACCCTGGATCCCAGATAGTCATAAAGATTTCCACAAACAGTGGATGGTTTAACAAAGTCCATGGGCAATGAATAGAGGAGAAAAGTAGTGCAGAGTGGGATGAGGTGGGTTGGAAGAATAGATTATTTGAACTACCTTTTAAATGACATTTCTTTCTTGCCTGTTACAAAATGAGTTTATGTTTTTATTGTTTCATAAACCCATTGCAATTACCTTAACTGTAGCTAAGCAATTCAAATTGACTTAGCGGGCACATGACACCATGCCAAGTAGCAAAAAGAAGGCACTCCTAGGTTGTTTTCCTTTTATTATATTCTTCTCTTTCTCTTTCTCTCTCTCTCTCTCTCTCTCTCTCTCTCTCTTTCTCTTTCTCTCTAAATTCAAAGATTCACATTTAAATTGACAACTCTTTGAGAAATATTTCAAGTAATTTTATGCATAGTATTTATAAAACTATTCCTTCAGTGGCAGACAGATTGCGTGTTTCTGTAATTGTCTTTGGTTATCATGTTAGTCTTTCTCTAGCAAAGAAAATCATAATTAGTCTTCTGGAATATTAAAATGTTTACAGAATAAAAATAGTGATTTTTTTCATGCAAATTTCATGAAAAGTTATTTTTAAAACCTATATGTCTAGTGAATATGTGGCCTGGTTCCATGATGTTAAAGATGACTCACACATTTGGCCGCAGTGTTTGTGTATGTGGGGTTTGGGATATAGTCAAATGGCTGCCTGGACATTGGTTAATAGTCATGGATGGTCAATAAAGCAAAATAAAGTGCTGGATGGAGTTAATTGTTCATTTCTTATCCAATTTCCTGCCTAAGATTCTGGTGTGGTTCACTTAACCTTTTGTTTAAGTGAAGAGAGAAATAGAAACCCACTCTTTCCCTGCTGTCTGAACATCTCCAATCCATGCGATGTGATTCATGAAATTCTTACCTGACTGGCCTTTTTTTCCTAGTCTTGGTTTGTTCCATCTCCAACATTGTTCTAGTGGGTTCTGCTGAACACTCAGAGTCAGGATTTGTGGTAAAATCTCTGATGGAATCTTCCTCAGTGATGTTGTCTATGGCAAATAAATTACATTAAATAGAAGAATACATACCACTCTTGACGCAGTTTTATCTGGCAACATAATCTATAGAGATGTTGATTCTCCTCCAGAAAAAAGTTTCCAAGAGGACTCCTCACACAGCAAGGCTAATTTGGAGATATTGTCAGACCAATGAAAATTATACTGAAAATTTGTTTAAATTAAAATAAAAATTTCAAATTATATATGCCTTGTAATAATAACACAAGAGAGAATGAGCTCTCAGCAACCAAAAGGCATTGTTAGTTTTGTTGCAGTATTCATGATTCATGACTAAAATTAATATATGATAGATCCATTAAAGTGAAAAAGGCAGAAATTTTATATCCTTGGCATTAATTTAGAATTCATACTCTAATTTTTATGAAATAAAATTTCTAAATTTGATTTGATTATCTATAGCTTTGGAATTCTTTCTATAGAAATAACACCAACTAGTATATAATAGCTCTAATTTCAGTTCAGACATAATTTTTCCATCAGATCTATAAATATAATTTTTAATTAAGATTAAGATTTCCTCAGAGAATAACCAACTCATTGGTAAATACCTGAATCATAGAGGTTTTAAAGAAAGTAAATAGTTGAATATTAAAAGAAATTATAAAATATAAAAAGATGAATAAAAACCACATTTGAGTGTTTATTCATTATCTACAGTGTCTAATTTATTTTAAGCAGATGTACTGTACTTGGGAAATTGTAAACAAGACCTAATCATCAATATTATTGTACTGCAATGGATCAGGTGGTGTGGGGGAGGGAAGATATGCTTGAGAGAGATGTAATCAGACTTTTCTTGGTCTGCTAGCTCTCAAAATAATGATTTGGGGACTTATTATTAATTATGAAAGCTTGGTCTTTAGCTTAGGCTTGTTCCTAGCTAGCTCTTATAATTTAAATTAATGTTTTTATTAATCTACATTCTGCCATGTGGCTTGTTACGTTTCCTCCATAATGTATGTCTGCCTTCTTCTATGTCTCTCTGGCATCTCCTGTGCACCTAGATTTATCCCAGAGTCCATTTCTCTCCCTGGAAGTCCCAGCTATTCTTTTGCCTAGATATTGGCATTCAGTTCTTTATTAAACCCATCAGAAGGTGCTGGCAAAGACACCTCTTCACAGTGTACAAAAGGATTATCCCACATCAGGGAGGTAATGTAGGGAGACAGCTATAATTGAGGGGCATTTGAGGGGTGTATGGAAATCTAGTACAGCAGAAGCCTACTAAAATTAGGAAAGTAATCCCAAGAAACTGTACAAATAATGGGGGAGATGGAGTCTCAGTTGGGCCATCTTGTCACCAAATGAAGCTTCTAGTACTAGGTCTGTGTTATATCCAATTCAGTTGCCAACCAAAGAGTTCCCATGGAAACCCTAAACAAACCCACACTGTTGCCAAGATAATAGGTTTCTCTCCACAAACTGACAGCATGGCTCTATTGCTGAAGACAATACCTACACATGTCATTGACCATGCAGGGATAGAGCTGGTTTTCGTATAGAACCTTCATCCCTGCCTCCTAGTGTGTTTAGTACAGGAAGGTACCATGCAGGCTGCCAAAAGAGAAATGTAAACACTAACCTAGTCACAAACCCTTTGGTCTACATTGCCATTATCCCTGGAAGATACGCCAGTGCAATGGTGGCACACAGTCTGTAGGAGTAACCAACCAACATCTGCTTTGACTCAAGACCCACTCCATGAGATGGAATCCATACCCAAAACTGCTTAGGTGACCAAGAACCAAAGACTACATAGCCCACAGATCTAAGGGAAAACCAAATAATACTGATCTTAAAAAACAGTGGTGATAAATTGTAGCTGGAGAGCTTCTCTCCAGGTCCCACCAAGCACCTGAAGTTCCACAACCCACATATAAAATAATCACTCAGACGCTTATATTACTTATAAACTGTATGGCCATGGCAGGCTCTTTGTTATCTACTTCTTTTATCTTAAATTAATCCATTTCCATTAATCTATAAGTTGCCACATGACTCGTGGCTTACCGGTACCTTACATCTTGTTTGCCATGGCGGCGGCTGGCAGGTCTCTCAGCCTCTGCCTTTCATTTCCCCAATTTTCTTCTCTTTTCCTGCCTATACTTCCTGCCTGACTACTGGCCAATCAGTGTTTTATTTATTACCCAATCAGAGCAACACATGTAATATATAGAACATCCCACAGCAATAAATGATATTCTGCTATACTCATATCAGCCATCAGCCATCAGCAGAGAAGCTTCTTCCTGCATCTGATGGCAACAAATATAGGCACCCACATCCAGACAATATGGAGAGAAGAGAGAAGGGGGAAAGGAGATATATTTCGGAATACACAGCTCTAAATGGGATATCTGCATCAAAATTCCCTCCCCTCAGAGCTCAGGAAACCTTTTGGAAGTGGAGGTAGAAAGAGTATAAGAGCCAGAAGGGATGGAAGACACCAAGAAATCAAGGCTCTCTAAATCAGCATGAACAAAGTTCATATCAATTCACAGAAACTGAAAAGTAATCACAGGATCTGCACCTGTCTTTACCAGGTCCTCTCTGTATATATTACAGCTTTCAGTTAGCATTTTTTATGGGACTTCTGAGTATGTGAATGAGTGGCATATGCCACAAGTAAGGGTGCCTATGAAGGCAGGAGGGGGCTTTGGATCCCTTGGAGCTAAAGTTACAGGTGGTTATGGGTCTTACCTGTGTGTTGGGAATCCAACTTGCATCCTCTGAAAAAGCGGCAAGCATTCTTAACCACTAAGCCATCTCTTTTGCTGCTAACTCTTTATTACAAAGTCACATAAATATGGACTGTACCACATACATTTATAACACATGTACATCTAGAGTATGGCTTTATGCTAGTCATAATAACATGATTGTTCTTTTCTTTCACAAAGATCTTTATCAGCAGCACATTTTGAATTACTTTTCAGTGGGTTCTAACACCTTGGCATATCTTCCATGGCCATTACCACACCCTTCTAAAGTGACACAGATTCTATGGCAATTCTAAGACATTTAGGAATTAATTCAAGCCTATTTCAGCTTGCAGATAGACCATTAGTTATGAAACAAGTACTTCATAGTTTGTTGGTGATGATGAGAAGTCAGTATTGCCTATTCTTGAACTCTAAGTGGAACAACTTAAACAAAACACAACAAGAGGATTAAAACAAAAGGATACTCATCAACTGTGGTTCAGTGAGAGCATCTTTTTTATATACATAGCAAGTTGCTTGTGAGAACAGATGGTCAGAGTTTTTACATCATCCTCATGAAAGAGAAATATAAAATATAAGGCAAATCTTGTTCTCAGATCTAGGGGAAGTTTGTCAGCTACACAGTGAGCTGGTCCTCAGTTTCACACATGGACAACAGGGTCATATGGATAGTGCAAGTATTTGTGTTATTTGAACATGACATCATTATTGCCAGATCTCATTAGTGCAGTTTCTCAAGTTCTGACCCAGAATTTGTGTCCATAGCAGAAATTAAAGTGATGCGATGTGGTTGCCTTTGACAAATGTGTAAAAATTATTGCTATAGAGTTAACTCTCCACACACCTGTCTCCAGACTGGCACCATGTCACACTGGGCTTGTGTAATATACTTCCAGTTTGCCTGGGCCTGATACAGCAGTGCATCATGGAGATTGAGCAGATATGAAACATCTGCCTGTCTTTAGGTCAAGAAGTAAATGATGTGAAGCACATTAACCTTTTGCATTTTGTCAGTAGTACCAACTAGATGCTAGAAGAGGAAGGATTCAAGGGAAACCTATTTTAGAATAAGATTCCAGTGAGAAAACTACTCAACTGGTTGTTTTCTTTTGGATGCATATGAAAACAGAAAATTTAAAAAGCTTTCATTGTTGGAAGGCTTATCATAGGGGATGATTTCTTTTAGTTGAATTTCTAATTATAAGATAACAAGTACATTGTAGATTCTGTCTCAAATATAAATCTTTCATTGAGAAACCAGAATAGGGTCTGGAGAGGTGGCTTAGAAGTTAAGAGTGCTTGATGCTTTTGCAAAAAGACTTAAGTTTTGTTCCTAGCATCCATGTCAGGAGTCTACTAACTTCCTGTCATCCTAGCTGCTGACTGAGATTCGGCAGTGAAGGGCATAGATTCTTCATTCACCCTTGTGTGGTTCTGTTCCGCCATCTTTCTTTCCAGTTTCGTGAGTCCACTTTTTAAAAGCATCTTCCCCAAAGACTTCCCTTTTTTTGGTTGTGTCAGAGCTACTGCAGGCTCTGCTGACTCCTTCTCCACAGCCACAACACCCCTTGGAGCCTCTTAGACTCTATGGAGCTCCTCAGTAGGAGCTTCTGGATGCTGTCATGTTTGTTTTTTCTGAAGTTTTGGTATTTCTATTAGATGCATGAGTGATATTTATCTCAGTGAATCGTCATTTAGGATTACTGTAATGATAACAAATGCATAATTAGTGTCTGTCTTATGGCAGCCATGATTGTGGTTTTTACTCACCATGTTGCTAATTCATAGATGCTCAACTGCATTAATTCTTAGAATAATTTCTCACTATTCTTAAAATTGTATTATATATCTGGAACTTGTCAAATGACAGGAAAGAAGATGGCAAACATGACAACAATGTAATTTATACTAATGTATTATTCTAAAGAGGAGAAAAGAGCCATATCTGATATTCATACATGTACAAGCAAAATACAAAATTTAGAGGAGGTTACCTTGAAAACCCAAAGGCTCCAGCCTTGGTAAGAATTCTGGAAATCAGCCCATTTAGAAAATGTTTGAAGAAATGTAGTTAAAATCTAAGCTAACTTAAGTGGGTAAAGTGTCTGCTGCCCAAGTGTGAGGACCTGAGTTTATATCTCCAGTATTTAACTGAAAGCTAGGCATGAAGTTTATGTCTAGGGTGCTGTGGGCCTGGAGTAGCAACTGCAACTTCTAGTACACAAACATACACACACACACACACACACACACACACACACTCACTCACACACACACACTCACATGAGTGCAGCACACATGTGTCCACTAATATGGAGATGTGTGTGTGTGTGAATCACTTATATATATGAATGATCTGAGAGTCATTGTGAATTCATTGAGGTGTTTTTACAAAGAGATAAATATAGACTCAACTCTTATGGAGGCAAAAATATGGATCTTTCCATGGATTTACAAAGCATTCTAGCAACTATTCTGTTGCTTTGGGAGGCAATGTGCCTCCTGAGCTTGAGATTTTCAGGAGGAAATTAGACACTATTCTACAGAAAGTAATGTGGGGCAGAGTTCTTATATCCCTGCTTAATCTTAAAGTGATGTAAAGACTGGAAGGGATATTGGAGGGTTTTTTTTTTGTTTTTTTTTTTTGTTTTGTTGTTTTTTTTTGTTTAAACCATGGAATATATTGTCTCAAGAAAAAAAAAAAAAAGGAACAAATCCAGCATAAAGAGTGTGACTCTGTCTAAGGCGGCTCTGGTAATGTAAGGATCATGGGGTCTTGTCTCAATGCCACACTTGGGTTTAAGAGCCTTTTTCTTGAAATTAATTCATCTAGAAAACACATTTTCTGAGCAGATATTAAGGAATTTCGTGCGTTACTAGCACCAAGTATTGAAGAAAGAGCTCTAATCCTTACATCATGAATTTTCTGCCTGATGCTGGGTAAGTCATTTTTTTTTTTTCTGTAGCAGTTTCTTCATCCATAAAATGAGAAATATTTTTGTCTTGGGGATTTCTGTGAGGATTAGATAAAGACTCCATTTGAGAAAAATTCAATATAAACACAAAGTGTTCCTCCAGTCAGACTGGATAATTGCCTTTAAAAAAAGTTTATATTAACTTTTTCAGGTCTGCTCAGCAGTTTTATATGTGGATCATACACGAGCTTCCATTTACTTAATACTGCCTCAGACTCAGGAAAACATAATGTAATTTCTTATGAGTCAGCTGCATTCCTTAGCAGAAAAAATGCAAAAAGCAATTTAATTGAATTGCAAGCATATTTAAATCATGCAAAGCATAAAAAATAGTGTGTAAAAGAAAAGCCATCATCTCTAATGTTGGTTAGACTCTCTTAATTTATGAGATTAGTAGTAACGGTCATTATAGAGCAGAGTGTGATCTTCTCTTGGATATTCCTAACAGGGAGTATTTTCTAAGCATAATTTCTCCTTATTTGGTTCTCGCTCCTCAGTGAAGCAGCTCTTTCTGCATCCCATGGAGGAATGCTCACTGATGGTGCACATGGCTGCACACTTGACCTACAGAGTGTGTCCTGTCCCCAACTGGTGGTACATGTGATGGCATGGAAGGATCTGTGTTATCTTAAACTGACAGGGCTCATGCTATAATTTGGACTTGGAGATAAGTACATGGAAATTAAAGACTTGCAGAGTGAATGGGCAGAGGAAACTGCTGACTGGAAATAAAGCCCGGTTTACCATGAGTGAGAGGCAAAGGTGCAGTTAGCACTTAGTCCTGCCCCTCTACTCCCTATGTGTCTCCATAGTTCCAGTTATTCATAATTTTCTTATGGTGACCTCCCATCATTGAGATGCCCTGTGTCATTGAAAATCAGAATAATCATTCATATTTGGTTTTTACTATTTTCAGAAATTTCACATGCCAAGATTATTGTTTCTCAATTAATTTGTCTGTCATTGTATCCTGAGCCAATTGTGACTGGGGAGAAGCTCCTTTTTTCTTCCATCTTCCTCTCTACCCATTGCCAGTTCTACACCCACAAGCCTTACTTCAGACCTATGGTTTGGGAGCCATCTTTGCCTGGTCAAATTAAATAGCCCCCCCACCAGATTTATCTGCCCTAGCTCCAGCCACATAGCTCCTTCACTGGTCCAATCTAAGGCAGGAAAGATTCTCTTGCCAAATGCACAACCAAAGAAAGATAGCCTAGGCCAAATCATAAAAATGAAAGCAATGCAAATGAAACCCACTGGCTGTATAGAGCTGTTATCTAACAAGAATGATCTAGATGAACTCAAGAGAACAGAATTTTAAAGAACAATAATAATTTTTATCAAATGAATTTAAAGGACACATGAGCAAACACTTCATTGAACTCCAAGATGCTGGCAATAAATGCTTCAATTATCTCCAAGAAAGTAAAAATATGGGCTGAATGAAATGACAAAGCTAATTCAGGATTTGAAGGCTGAAATCAATGACATAGAAACATTGAAGAGAACACATTTGAAAGGAAGATAGATTTAAAGAAAACTGACTACCTCTATTAAGAAACTCAGAGGGAAGCTTGCAAGTAGAATGAACCAAGCATGGGACAGAATATTAGGCTATCAATGGATAAACAGAAGATCTAGACAAAATCTTCTGTTTATGTGCAGTAAAAGTGGAACACCATCAAAAGAACAAGTCTTCAAATTATATGTATAGATGAGGGGAAGGATCCAAGACAATAGCATAGACCATTGAAGAACTCCCCTAAATAAAGAAAGATACATTCATATACATACAGAATACTAAGTAGACAAGACCAGAAAAGAAACTCCCTAAAGGCTTAAAGCAGTTAAAACACTAAATATTCAAAACAAAGAAAAAAATTGAAAGCTGCAAGAGAAAAAACAAGTCACATACAAGGGAAAATCCATCAGACTGACACCTGATTTCTCAGTGGAAACTTTATTAGTCTGGAGAGCCTAGAGTAATGCATTCCAAGTTCTAAAAGACTATGACTGCCACCTAGACTACCGCTTCCAGCAACACTATCTGCCATAACTAAAAGAAAAAAAGAAAACTCTATGATGTAAACAGCCTAAAAAGTTCAAATTAAAAAAAAAAAAAAAAAACAAACAAACCCAGAAAACAAATCAACAAGAAAACACTAAACATAGCACTCTGGAAGCAGTACTTTGAACTTAAGAGCACAGCACAAGACTCCAGAAAGAAAATAAACCAAACTATAACTAATACAATTAGACCCGTATATATATTGCCCAGCACAAAAATTAACTTGAAACCTGAACTAGTAAGACTGCTAGAAAAAAATAGGCAGCTCTCCACAATATTTAATTTTAGGAAACGACTTTCTGAATAGGACTCTATTTGCCCAGGAGCTAAGGCCAACAATTGACAAATAGGGCCTCATAAAACTAAAAACACTTCTGTATAGCTAAGGAAACAATCAGTTCAGTGAAGATGAGACTCACAAAATGTGAAGGATTCCTTACTACATATAAAACTGACAGATGATTAATATTCAGAATATACAAAGAACTTTTAAAAAAGTCAAAGAAACGAATGGCCCAATTAAAATTTGGGCTAGGGATCTAAACAGAGAATTCACAGTAGAAGAAATAGAAATGTCTAAGAAATATGTCAAAAAGTGTTTATCATCCTTAGCAATTAAGAAAATTCAAATTAAAACAACTCTGAGATTTCATCTCATCAGTTGGGATGGTGAAGATCAACAAAACAACTGACAAATGATGGTGGTTGTTGAGAGAGAGGAACCCACATTTACTACAGGTTGTAGATAAAACTGTTGCCATCACTCTGGAAATCTGGAAATCTGGAGATTCCTCAAAAACTTAAAATAAACCCAATTATACTACTCCTACATATATTCCTTAAGAGATTCAGCACCCCACAGTTTCTGGCACAGTAGGATTAATTTATGCTTTCTTCACAATATCTAAGGCAGGGAAATGACCCAAATGTCCTACAGATTTGAGTATACAACATGGAGTAACTGTAGGAACAAGGAAAGCATAAAGGGGCCATGGTGGTGGTCATGGCGGATGGATTGAGATGGGCATATAAGGATACAGGTGAGATGAAGGGGCAAAACAGAAGAACAGGGAGGAAGACAAAAGAGGTCAGTGTAGAAGGGGAGGGAGGGAGGAGGAAAAATAATACCAAGGTTGTTTGTTTAACACCTCAAAGAATCATATTATTTTATATTTTTACAAACATTAATGAAATTATGCCATTTGGGTTGACAGTGCTCCCCACAAATAGACAAACAGAACTCCCAGTACCAGGTGTGAGGAACCCTCTTTTGAGTGGATCAGGGTAGTATTAAAGCAATATAGACTACTACTGACACTCTTGGATGCCTCTCAGAGGTTGAAGGTAAGCCTCTATTGCTGAGGACACCACACACAAGACTTGGGTGATTTGAGCTGGGTTTAACCTGAAAGCTCTTTTCTGCCTCTGGTTTCCATCAGTACATCCATAGAAAGTACTTTGCAAGCAGCGAAGAGAGGGAAACAATTAATAGCCCTACCAAGCTGTGACACATATGAATCATTAAATGACTAGCATGGCAATATATCCTTAAAAGTTTAATAGTGGCACTCACATTTTGTTAATAACCAATCGCTATCTAAGAGGACTTAAGGTTCACTAAACTGGAGGGAAATCATGCCTGGTTATAGAAACAAAGCCAGCTCCTAGGGGGTAGTTAGGTCAAGGAACTTAAAAGAGAATGTAGTACTATCCCATTGATGAATTAGCACAATTCCCAGGTACATTCTAAATCTTATACCCACAGGTAAGTGTAGCTATCACCCCTCATTGAGGAAGTGTCTAGCTATAGCAAATGGAGACTACTACCAAAAACCACAATTGGACAAAATGTAAAGACCGTTGGATCTCAGGGAGTCCAGTATTGGTGGGTACGCTACAGCACAGCTCCTGCATCTATGGTTCAAGGGAACATCGCAGAAGGAGGACAGAAAGACTGTAAGAGCTGTAATAGAAGAAGTCTGCTGGGAGAATGTTTCTCTTAGTAATGACCACATAAATAAGACCTGAACAGTGACAATGTCAACAGACATGCTATCACAGAAGTGAGAAAACCTCACAGGATCCATCCCATACGCAAAAATCTACAGGCAACAGTAAACACTGAGGAAGGGAGAATTAGCCTCGTCAAAGTCATCAGCCCTGAAACCACATACACACAAAGAAGAAAAATGAACTGAACAGGTTGTTTTAACACACACACACACACACACACACACACACACACACACACACACACACGCATGCACACACAATAATAATAATAATCAAAGAGGAGGTTATCAGTTTGTGAGTAGGAAGGATATGGGCAGTATGTAGGGAGAAAAGGGAAGGGGAGAAGTATGCATTATATTTTAATAAAAATCATAAAATAATAACTTGGCATTGAAAAATTGAGAAATTTCATATTAAAATTTGTCTTGGTAGAGAAGGTGGAACATCCAGCTGCAGTTGGCCCTCATGTACACAATGCAGGAGTTAGCAGGACTGAGTGACCTCTTGGTACACTGGACTTCTATGATCTTACTAGTGTATCTCATCTGTCTTCTATCAATAGTAGAATTTATCAACCACAATGAAAAATGATGTACATACAGTACCTAATTTAATTCTCATTCTCAACCAGCTGATAGTGGTATTCTCCTCATATTTCACATCAGCAAACAGATTCAGAGATGTTAACTATCTTCACTTGGGATCTGAAAAGCAACACACTTGTAGTTTAGATTCAGGAGTATCAAACCCTGAAATGCTCTTTGTAGTATACGTCCTTTACTCTTCATAACTGGCTGTGATACAACGTAATTTTGCTTTTTGAATTCTTACTTTTTTTATAAAATTTAAACTGGAGTATTTTAAACTGTATGCATGAGAATTCTATGGATGTGGTAACAGCTACCACAAATGCCTTGAAAGAACTCGTTTAGTTCTGGAATTCCGAAGTTTAAGAAAAAGGGTTGAAAGGACAGAGTGTTTGGGGCAGGGAGCCTCCAGCAAAGACCCCCTTTCTGTTTTTTTCTAGTCTAGAAGATATCCCAGGTCCTTTGTAGTAATTTTCTCCACTTCCAGAATGTATCCATCTAAACTGTGCTTTTCATTGTCCTATCTTTCTTCTGTTTTTGTCCTCACTGTCCTCTCAGAATGAACTTTAGGCACATTGAGGATATCAGATTAATAAAGATAATCTCAAAATTTTAACAACCCAAGAAACAAAAGTCAATGCATAAAACTAGATTAATGGGTTTAGTACATAATAATGTTCTAGTCTTTGAGTAGCCATTAACCAACCTACCACATTATATCTATTTATAACAGATTTTGATCTATTTCCACACAATAAGGTTCCATTAAAGCATATATAATACATAAATAATAATAATAATTATTATAAATAATTACATAAATCATATACACATTTTCATGGGTTCTGGTATTTTTAAAGAAGAATTTATTCTAATATAAGTGAGATAATAGAAGCCTAAAAAAGACATTTATACTCAAAGGAGGATATTAATAAGCTATATTTATTTGGTTCCAAATATGTTGCATTCTTCATTTCCATGGTAGTATAAACTGAACCATGTTCTGCAGAAGATAAGAATTCTAAAATCAGAAATCAACACCTGCAGATTTTGTGACATTGCACCTGTGTGTTTTGAAGGAAGAAAATAAAAATATCAACACTCTATCACATGCTATCTTTAAACACTAATAATTTTGCTTTTTAAAGATAAAATATCTTAAATATAACTTAATCCTAAGTGAGAAATTTGAAGCTATGCTAAGTTTGCACAGTTAACAAGAACAGTTTTCCTCAGTTGAATAGCTTCTCTGTTAAATTAAACTCCACCAGAGTTCTTATTACCAGCTGTGAAAGCTTCCTCTTTACAAACATACATGTAACAAGTGAAGGATAATCTTGTTATCCTTAAGTTTTGATTCTTAGTTTATGTTACTAAGGATGTGTGTGTGTGTGTGTGTGTGTGTGTGTGTGTGTGTGTGAACAGCTCTAGTTTAAAACCATCTATATCCTCAAACAACACATATAAAGGCATAGTTTGAATTATCTTGAGAATTCTATAGTGTAACCTTTGTTTCCCTGGCTTCCTTTGACTCCTGTAGATTTGTGGTGGTTCTTCCTTCCTCAGTATCCCCACTTGCTAATCACTTCTGTGTGTTGTGTTATCAGTAGAGGGGTCTCTATTTCTCTTCCTCTTTCTCCCTGTCTCTTGTCTCTTTCTCTCTCCCCCTCACTCTTTATTTTCAGGCAACACTTTATTGAAAGCTTTATAGGTGATCAAGTACATTAAACCACATACAGTTTCTCCACCTGCTATTTTGTAATTCTGTTAAAGAAATGAGAATTTTTGGCTTTTTGAGTGATGTTTTCTCCTGTAATGTCCTATGCTTCTTGTTAATCTTGATTCTTTATTTCAGATAGGCAGTAGATTATTTGTTTTCCCTTTCCAGAGGTCTCACAATAGACCACAAGATTATAATTATTATGGCAAATATTTTAGTTCTGACGAATAAAGCCTTTTTAAAAAAATTGAGTATTGCAGGGTCTGGTGAGATGGCTTGGTGGTTAAAGTGTGCTGTTGGATAAGCATAGGGACCTGAGGTCATAGCTTAAGTATCCACATAGAAATTGGCATGACTGAATCTCTACCTTCAGCACTGTGTAGGAGGAGGGTTAGGAGAGACAAGCAGATTCCTGGAGCTCACTGACCAGCCAGCTTAGAAGAATTTATGAGCTTCAGGGTCAGCGAGAGACCTCATCTAAGAAAATAGGGTGGAAAGCACTTGAGGAAGATACCTATGACCTCCAGGTGTGTGTGTGCATGCATATATAGACATCTCCAATATCTGTGCATGAATACCCAAACATACACATATGTACGCAACCACATGGGTATGTGTATATATATATATCACATAGGGGTTTTTGATTATTGAATAATTATTTTCAATTGATTAAAGAAAAAGCTTGAATGGTCTATATAGGCAGTACTAACTGGACTTAGTGGGTTATAAAAAGATGCGATGCTACAGCTAAGGGTCCATGTGGATGTCCATAGTCTGTGCTCCCACTAGAGTCCATATTGATGTTCATTGTCTGTGCTGCCACCAGAGACTGAGGTCCATGGTCCATGCTGACACCAGAAACCATGTGTAAGTCTATGATCTGTGCTCCGGCTGACTGTAAAGGGCAAGGGAGCTTCTTCTGCAGTGGTATTGATGACTGCAGACTGCAGATGACAACTGAGGTTGAGAGATACAGAAGGGTTCTGTTATAGTCTCCCTCTCCTCCAAGCCCCCACCACTAAAAAAAAAGAAAGAAAGAGTCTAGACATGAAGCCATTGAAGAAAACTCTTAAACATTGTGGTAGGGATCCTGAAATAAAGCTCTTCACAGTTGATTGATTCTGGCAGGGGTAGGGATGGGAAGGACTAAGTTTTCTCCAAGAGGATGTCTACTGGGAGTTTGACCATGCTCCAATGAGTATATGGACAATACAAATTGAACGCCATATTTTTTCTTTTCTTTTTTTTTTTTGTGGGGGAGGTCACAAGTGTTGGAGGGTGCAGGCAGAACATTGTATATATAATAAACAAATAAATCTGAGATCCGGCACCCAACATTCGTGGTACAAATCTGAGAAAAAGCTACTTGCCTGTGGCCTTGCAGGCCCCAGCTCAGACCTGAGCTACTCTCAGCCAGTTGTGGTTGCATGCTAGTTGAATTTATTGAAGGAGGCAGAGGCAGGAGGATCTCAAGTTTGAGGCCAGCCTAGGAGGCTTGCTAAGGAAAAGTTTCAGCTTGGGCAAAACCACAAACGGAGGTGGTATGACCATGGAGACAGTGGCTGTTGCTCCATGTTGCTGGCTGCTTCTCTTGTTGGTGACTGTAGTGATGTTGCTACCTGGGACAAAGGCTTTACTGCTGCTTGTTCAGAGAATTGCCAGGACCATCGTGTTACAAGAAAGCCTCGGCAAAGGTCAGTTTGGAAAAGTTTGGCAAGACAAATGTTAGGGAGAAATTGCTGTGAAGATATCCTCTTCTAGGGAAGAACATTCATGGTTCTGAGAGACACACATTTATCAGACTGTGATTGCTCCAAACCACAGAGGAGGAACAAAAAAATATGTCTGCAGGGAACCATGACCACACCTAACAGCGACTTTGAAATTTTCAAAAAGATGACAGTATCCCACAATGACAATTCCACAAGGACTATGGTAAAGCCATTAAGCCGATTAACACCACAGAAAGATCGACTTTGGACTACAAACTACTCAGGACAATTTCAAGATGGCTAGCTGCGATGATCCAGCCTGACAGACTACTTGAACAAGGACTTGAGACAAGCCCTGCACTTTCTCATTATGCAGAGACTGGACAAATGATACAGTTAACTCTCTCAGGACATGAAAATTAACCCCAAATTTTTCTTTTCAGGATTCCCTAAAGATGTCTTCACCCCCAGAAAGCAGGAAGTAATTTTAAGAGAATGACACCCACATTCCCAAGAGGTGGGATGGGAGGTTTTGGCTATTTAACGACTTATGGATATTGTCATTGTTTATGATGGTTGGTTACAAGTTGTTAATTGTTAATGGTCAGGAAAAAAAAAACTGAACAAGGAGATTAGATTTAGAGTTTTTGTTTAAAAAAAAAAAGAGAGAATATAGATTTGAGGTAGATCATTGAATCTACTCTGAGAAAAAAAGATAAGGGAATAATAGGATAAATGGATATATCATTGAATCTACTCTAAAAAGAAAAATGGAAGATATAAAAATGACAAAAGGTAGATTACTGAATCTATTATGAAAATAAAAAAGATAAAAAGGTCAATTTTTGAAACTACGTTTAAAGAGGAACTTTTTTTTTTTTTTTTTTTTTTTTTTGAGCTGAGGATCGAACCCAGGGCCTTTTGCTTGCTAGGCAAGCATTCTACCACTGAGCTAAGTAATGAAATTTTTTGTCTGAGTTTATCATATGTTACTAGACTGGACATTGTTAATGTAATCTTGACTGTGTATATTGTATATACTTATTGGATATAGTTTTTCTTGTATTAGTTATAAGCTTTTTAAAAATTTTAGAGAAAATGGAGGAAATGTGGTATTGTGTTCGTTTCCCAAAATATTGTGCACCCTAGTAAACTTATCTGGGGTCAGAGAATAGAACAGCCACTAGATATAGAGGCCAGAAAATGGTGGCACACATGCCTCTAATCCTATCACTTGGGAGGCAGAGATCCATCTGGATTTCTGTGAGTTTAAAGCCACACTGGAAACAGCCAGACATGGTGACTCACGCCTTTAATCCCAGGAAGTGAGCCTTTAATCCCAGGAAGTGAGCCTTTAATCCCAGGAAGTGATGGCAGAAAGCAGAAAGGTATATAAGGCATGAGGAACAGGAACTAGAGCTGGTTAAGCTTTTAGGCTTTTGAGCACAGTTCAGCTGAGACCCATCTGGATGAGGACTCAGACGCTGAAGAACTGGTGAGGTGAGGTGGCTATGGCTTGTTTTGCTTCTCTGATTTTTCAGCATTCACCCCAATACCTGGCTCAGGGTTTGTTTTAATTAATAAGTCCTTTTAAGATTCATGCTATAGGAGGGGTTGGATTTAGGGAAGACTGGGAAGTTAACATGATTTGGGTGGATTATAGGAAACTCCCAAATAATCAGTAAAAATATCATGTTGGAAAAAAAGACGTGAAGTTGGGATGGGGACATGTTGGAGGAATATGAGGGAGTTGGGATGGGTGAGATTGATATGATTGTATTTCATTACATGCTTGTAGAAAATTAAGAGAAAAGCAGGTATGGACTTGTGAAATGGACCAGCATGTAGAAATAGCTTCTGCACAAGCATAAGACCTTGAATTTGATCCCAGAATCCAAGGTGGAAGTATAGAGACTTGTCTACTGAAGTTCCATTCTGACTTCTACATGTTCACAGTAGTATATATGTGCCTGTATACAAACACACACACACACACACACACACACACACACACACACACACACATGCATGTGTGTATGCACACACACACACACACACACATACACATTTTTAAAATAGTGAAATCAAGTCTCCTCTGTTTTAAGTATATCTGTTTCCTGGAATGTGACTCTTACTCTTGATGACAATTTTAAATGTGAGTTTTTATCCAAAATAAAGCCTTCTTTTGCCAATACATCATCTAAACATTTAAATCAGATAGATTAAGTAAACTGACTGTATATGGCATCTGAGTGGTATAACTTCTAATGGAACATTTAATTTGTTTGCCTATAGGTAAGCAGTGCTATTATTCCAGTTTTCTTGGCTGGAATGAAACCCAAAAGGAAGTCAGTGATGGAAACATATTACTTGCTTAAAAACACAAAGCATCTTTTTATATTCTGAGTTGAGCAGTAAAAACCAAGGGACATTCTTGAAAAATCAGTAAGTAAATAAATATGTTCAGGAGCCTAGAGAGACTTCCTCTTTGTTTTTGAAAAAAAAAATGTGATAAAAGTAAATGGAGAGAAGAATGTAAAAACATAAAAATAAAAGACTGATGCAGCAAAAATCTAGTATCTATATAATGTTGTTCTTTTGACTGGGAACATCTTATTTCCTTTTGATTATTCTTGTCTGCTGCATATCTATCTGCTAAGGTTAGTTACCTTTTTCACATAAATTCTATCATATTCTTTTGAGGAAGAGTCCATTCCCAATGAGAATGGAGCCATGTTTTCAGAAGGATGCTTCCGAATGCAACAGTATTCACTGATAGGAATTTATTTACTTATAACTTTTATTTCTTTATTTACATTAACTTTTCTGCCTCTTGGCTAAGGATTGAATCCAGGGTATTTCACATGTTAGGCAAGTCCTGTACCACTCAGC
Organism: Onychomys torridus; assembly: GCF_903995425.1. Taxonomy (NCBI): domain Eukaryota; kingdom Metazoa; phylum Chordata; class Mammalia; order Rodentia; family Cricetidae; genus Onychomys; species Onychomys torridus. Next base: position 20,754,263 of record NC_050444.1, on the reverse strand, counting down.
TGTGCCCCTAATCTGCAAACTTTTTCTTTATTTGCAGACTTGACTGTGATTTTCACGTATTTCTTAATTTTTCCTTCTTAGAGACAGGAATCTTAGGCTAATAGAAACTGAATGTATCTCACTTCAATGTCTGATTTAATACAGATCACTTTAAAGACTGTGTGTTAGATAAAAAACTTTTTTCTGCTTTTATGTCAATAATTTTGTGCTGTTATATTTAACAGTGCTATCTTCTGCTCTAATGATTCCCTTCCTCTGCTTTTTCTTGGTTAGAACATAGCTTTCATAAAGGAGAAGCAGGAGAAATGTGCTGGCAAGAGGGCCTAAGAATAGCACACACTGGGTGCTGTAAAGCCAAGTGAAGGTATTTATGTTTGTCCTGAAGGCAGTAGCAAGGCACTCACAGCTTCTGAGCTGAGGTGTGGGGTCAAAGTGGTAGTTACAGGAAAGTAATATGCCCATAGTATTTGTGCTTGAGGGAAAAGGAGAGAAATTGAGTGAAACAGACTCCTAAATAGAAGATATCACTTACGGCCTGAGTGCAGTGTAGGTATGACTTAACTAATAAAGGCCTGGCTCAGAAAGCTGTTTCTGAGAATGTAAGGAAACCAGAAAGTTTTTGAGATATTACTAAGGCAGATGAGGTACAGACCTTATGGGTCTTTTGGAGGATAAATGAAAAAAGAGTGAGGTTTTAAGCTTGGGGTAGATTTTATATAAAACAATAGTAGCAAAGACAATGAAGAGAGGGAGCTTATTTGAAGAAGAAGGAGATGATGATGAAGAAGATAAATTATTTTAATCATAATATTTTTTGGAAACACACACACACACACACACACACACACACACACACATATGCAGTGCTAGTTGGAAAAATACTGGATTGAGTTTGACAAAAGTGATTGCCCTAATACAGTTTTGGGGTTATCCATGTAGAACTGAGTGTGCATCCTTAGGCATACAAGCTTTCCAGTTGAGAGAGTACAGAGCAGAGGGGCAATGAAGCTTGAAACATGTGTTTTAATATCTGCTCTATTGTCTTAATAACTCATCACTGCCTGAAATTCCACTGTTTATGATGTGCTTCTAATGATCTGTTTGATTTCTTTCTGTAGCATAACTTCTTCATGAACAAAGATTTGGTTATTGTTATATATCTCCATACCTGTACCTCAAGACCATGGAATGGTACCTAGCACATGGTAGGTAATAAAATTATCTAATGAGGAGCTGGGAATATGACTGGCTGGGTAAAGTGCTGGCTTTGAAATCTTGAAGAGCTGAGTTTGATCCCCAGCAACCATATAAAGACTGGATGTTTAAGTCTGTAATCCCAAAATTTGGGGGCAGATATAGATGCATCCCTAGGACTTGCTGTTCAGCCAGTATAATTAAAAGTGGCGAGTTACAGGTTTAGCGAGGGACCCTGTCTCAAAAAATAAGATGGAGAGCAATTGAAGAAGATACCTGATGGCAACCTCTTGCCTTCAGATATACCTGCATGGTCAAGTGCACTTGAACAAACATATGAAACTCTATATCTATATCTAAATCTCTCTCTCTCTCTCTCTCTCTCTCTCTCACACACACACACACACACACACACACACATACACACACACACACACACATGCGCACATATGCATGTGTACACTTCTCCCTAAGACACAGTATCTAGTGAATGTACTAAATGCATGAATAAAGGACTGAATGAAAATATAATATTTTCACAAATAATTCAGTTCTTCAAACTGTCTATAACTTTAGATAGTTTGCTTGGCCAAGGACAAATATTTTATTAAATAATACACTTTAAACAAAGACATACTTTACATTTTCCCCCTACAGGTAGCATTCTGACCTTGTTCTTTGGTGTGTGACTTTTCAGATGTGACTGGTGTCCTTATGGTCCTTAGGGATTCTTTTTCACTTTTGTTTTCTTCCTTTGAAAACAAAATAGAGATTGTAGTTACTCTAAAATAAAGTCGAATGTGAAATGTCACTGTTCTCATTCAGTTATCAATGTGGTTAGTAAAACTGAACATCTATCTATGACTTCCTAAAAATGATTATTCTCATGCCTAAATAGATATTCTTGGCCTATACTATTGAATAACTTTACTATTGAATCATCTTTGGCCACTGTCCTCCCACAATTAACAAGATGTCCATGGTCCTTCCAATTTTCTTCTCCACATTACCCTAGTTTTGGCCCATCAGACCTTTTAGTGGCAGAATTTAAGACAGTATGAGGAGTTGGCAGTTTCATTCCATCATTACTTTATTGTCCTCATGATTTTGCTTCTTTCTGCACATCAACATTCACCCAACCTTTCATTTGAAATGGCATTATACCACAATGGATATGGCCAGAGGATACCTGAGATGCTCCTATAGTTACGCACTGACACGAAACAGCTTGGTACTGGCATAAAAACTGACATGTGGACCAATGGAACTGAACTGAAGACCCTGACATTAATCTGCACACCTATGAACATATGATTTTTGACAAAGAAGCCAAAACTATACAATGAAAAAAAAACAAAGCATCTTCAACAAATGGTGTTGGCATAACTGGATGTCAACATGTAGAAGACTGCAAATAGATCCATATCTGTCACCGTGCACAAAACTGAAGTCCAAGTGGATCAAAGACCTCAACATAAATCCAGTTACTCTGAATCTGTTAGAAGAGAAAGTAGGAAGTAGTTTTGAATGCATTGGCACTGGAGATCACTTCCTAAATATAACATCAGTAGCATAGACACTGAGAGAAACAATTAATAAATGGGACCTCTTGAAACTGAGAAGCTTTTGTAGGGCAAAGGACATGGTCAACAAGACAAAACAACAGCTTACAGAATGGGAAAAGATCTTCACCAACCCCACATCTGACAGAGGGATGATATTCAGGACATATAAAGGACACAAGAAATTAGACATCAAAATACCCAACAGTCCAATTAAAAATGGGCTATAGAACTAACCAGAGAATTCTCAACAGAAGACTCTCAAATGACTGAAAGACATTTAAGGAATTGCTCAACATCCTTAATCATCAGGGAAATGCAAATCAAAATGACTCTGAGATACTATCTTACACCTGTCAGAATGGCTAAGATGAAAAACCACTGAAGATAGCTTCTGTTGGAGAGGATGTGGAGCAAGGGGAACACTCCTCCATTGCTAGTAGGAGTGCAAACTTGTACACCCACTTTGGAAATCAATGTGGCACTTTATTAGAAAATTGGGAATCAGTCTCCCCCAAGACCCAGCTATACCACTCTTGGGCATATACCCAAGGAATTCTCAATCATACCACAAAGACACATGCTCAACTATGTTCATAGCAGCACTATTTATAATAGCCAGAACCTGGAAACAACCTAGATGCACCTCAATGAAGAATGGATAAATAACATGTGGTACATATACACAGCAGAGAAAAACAGTAACATCATGAGGTTTGCAGGCAAATGGATGGAACTAGAAAATATCATCCTGAGTGAGGTAACCCAGACTCAGAAAGACAAACATGGTATGTACTCACTCATAAGTGGATACTAGATGTAAAGCAAAGGATAACCAGACTGCAACTCACAACTCCAGGGAGGCTACCTAGTGAAGAGGACCCTAAGAAGGACACAGAGATCACCCAATGACAGAGAAATGGAGGAGATCTACATGAGCAAACTGGGGGGGGGGGGGGGGTAATGGAGGGCAAGAGATGGGGGGGAAAGAGAGCTTAGAGGAAAGAGAGGTCCTAGCTGGATCAGGAACAGAGTGGGAGAACAAGGAAAGAGATACCATGATAAATGAAGACCCCATGGGAATAGGAAGAAGCAGAGTGCTAGAGAGGTCCCCAGAAATCCACAAAGATACCTCCACAAGAGACTACTGGCAATGGTTGAGGGAGTGCCTGAGCTGACCTACTCTGGTGATCAGATGGCCGAACACCCTAACTCTCATGATTGAACTGTCATCCAGTGATTGATGGAAACAGATGCAGAGATCCACAACCATGCCCCAGGTGGAGCTCCAGGAGTCCAATCTGCGTGAGAGAGGAGGAATTATATGAGCAAGAGATATTGAGACCATAATTGGAAAAAGCACAGGGACAAATAGCCAAACCAGTGGAAACACATGAACTGTGAACCAATAGCTGAGGAGCCCCCATGGAACTGAATCAGGCCCTCTGGATAAGTGAGACAGTCAATTAGCTTGAACTATTTAATTAGGAGGACCTCAGGCAGTGGGACCAGGCCCTGTCCTTGGTGCATGAGCTGGCTTTTTGGAACCTAGGGCCTATGCTGAGACATTTTTCTCAGCCTTAGTATAGGGAGGAGGGGACTGGACCTGCCTCAACTGAATCTACCAGACTGGGCTGAATCCCCGGTGGAGACCTTTCCTTGGAGGTGGTGGGAATGGGGGGTGGATTGTGGGGGAAGAGTAGGGGGTGGGAGGAGGGAGTCTAGGGGAATTTGTGGCTGATATGTAAATTAAATTAATTATAAAATAACAACTGAACAACTTAAAAACAACAAAGGTTATAATGCAGAAATGTTGGCTCCCAAACTCTAGTAGAGAGAACAAACAAAATGCTGAGTATGAAAAAAAATAGATTGGGGAGATAGTTGGTGAAGTGATTGGCACCTAAACATGAAGACCTGACATAAAAAGCCAGATGTGGTGGTGGGAACATGTAATTCTAATGCTGGGGCTGCATCCCAACAGATTCCTGGAGCTTCCAGGAGAGCAACCTAGCTGAAACGGTGAGCCTCATGTGTCAGTATGTGGTAGACAAGCTCCTGAAGAATGACACTTGGCTGAGGTTTACTTTTGGCTTCCATGCTCACACACGTATGATCATACACATACACTCAAATGCCCACCTCTAGCCTCCCTTCCATCAAAAAAAGGGAGGTGTAGGTAGATATGTATAAAGCATTTGTAGAAAATATCTGTAGAGCATAGAATTGGTGCTTGAAAGTAAATTGTTCTTCAGTAGGAAGGAAAGGAAAGGGGCAAAGGAAACGGGGAAGTGAGGATCTTGAGTTTACAAATGCAGGTGGATGATGGAGACAGAACTAAGGCCCACAATGTGGTTGTGTGGGAGTGAAAGATGAAAGTAGAAGCATTTATGTGGAGAAGAATGTGAGAAGATTGGAGGAAGTAGCTAGGGACAGGGACTTTGAGTGTCCTGTGTGCTGTAATATGGATCTTTGACATTATTTATGAGTACTAAAGGCTATCGGGTAACCTCATTTAAATTGCACAGTAACCATATGTATTAGGCAAGGCTGCCGTCATTTCTTATCAACTATGAAATTGCTTGAATAGCTAATTATATGCACATAGGTAGGGTTGAGACAATCTATAGATAGTAATAACATCTGATACTGCACAACTTCTTTTTCATCATGTTTTAATGTTATTTGTAAATATTTCCATTATAGTCTCTATATATTGCATAAATATAGAGTTACATGAGCAACATCATATTCAGAAGCATAGGAGCATGTTTGTATTAGGCTGACTTTGTATTTCTGGAGTTTTTAGTTGTTGGTAGGCAGAAATTATACAGGAATTTTTTGGTTGATTGAACTTTTAAAGGGTACTTTACAAAGCACAATACAATTTGATTTGTTTTTACTTCTAGATATTTCCTTATATGACTCATATTATTTTTATGCCACTGAAAAATGTTGTATTTTATGGGAGAAAACATCATTTTGACATTTTGAGATTGTTACATTTAGCGTATGTTAATAGAAAACTTAAAAAAAAAGTTTTGCCTATTTCCTACATGTACTTAGAAAGGATAGACATCAACAATTCCCAGACATGGCTGTTAAGATTCTTGGATGCCAGCAGGCCTCGAGATTCACACCCCAGTATCACAGCTGCCACACAGCACTGGTTATACCCAGAGCAGTTTTTCCTGGGCATGAGCTAAGCTTTCCTCCAGCATTGCTGCTTCAGGGTAAGATGGCTCTTGAAAAGCACCTGTTCTTCCTGCTTTCTCTCTAAGTGTCCTGTAGCTCCTCGGCAGCTCATCTGAAAGGGCTGATTCATAGCCCATTCCCCTCTGTCACTATGCAGCCTGCCTATTGATGAAGTCTCTGCAGTAATGGTCATGGAATGGGGCTAGTACAGCCTCAGCCATGGTCTAGCTGTGTGTTATAACAGGATTCTGTCTCACACATGCCAGTGCTTGGAGAGGGCTCAACACAGTGCCCAGTGCATAGTTACTGCTGAAAACTCTCACACTCTTTAAGAGAAGAATCTATTAGCTATTTCTGTGTAAACTGTGAGAAAACAATTAGTACCCATTTTCCAACTCTTCCAAGTTCAAATATATCGCCTAAACACTTTTATCCTCTCTTTAAAATTGCATTTACAGAATATACAAATTAATAAGAATGTGGCTTAAATAGTACTCAACCTGGATGTTACCATGTATAACTGCTGAACAATCTTCCCCATGGCAGTATTTGTTAACATCCACTGGTAGACAAAGGATGAGACTCAAGACTGACTTAGGAACACAAAGGACATACCTGTGCTGTGGGGGGCCGGGACTGACCATGCAGGTGAGAGCAGGATTCCTTCTCTGTCTTCCCTTCCATAGGCTTCACTTTATTGAATTTTATTGTCAGTGATCTAAACATTTTCTCTGAGGCAGTTCTGAAAGACTTGTGATTTGATGACCTTGTATCTTAAAGTGGAGAGGTGTACTTTGTTTTTCATTCCTTTAGTAGACAAGCCAATTAGTTGTTTAATCAGGATTTTGTTCTGGTTAATTCCTACAGACGACTCCCTAGCTAGGCAGGGCTTTGGCTTAAAAGCAGTAAATTACTTCTGCTTGGGTGATTTGTACTCTGTTTATGAACTTTTGAGAATCAAAATGCCCTTGTGAATAATTTAAGATGAGAGGATTAGACAAGTGGATTTGAATTGTTTAAATATGATCACACTGCCCATTGACTTGTTTTCTTCCTTTCTGATTGCTCACCTTCCTATCTGTACCTAATTTTAAACAAAGGAATATATATGAATGACTAACAAATGAAACATGTATGAAGATTGTAACTTAAAGCAAATAGTCTGCTTTGCCAAAGTGCCCATTTTTATTGACAAAGCATGGCTTTACTATTAACCTTTTCTTATTCTCTTCATCCAGCAGTTGATTCCATATCACTGGCTGAAAAGCCAATGTAATCTAGTTCTTTTGTGTGTGTGTATAGACTCAGCTCTGAAACCTTTGAGAGTCACAGGTGCATGATCAAGAATTGATAGAGAGATTTCTTTCTCTCTCCAGAGCCCACATTTGGGATATCAGGTTTTAAAGTTGTGCAAGCTTTTTTTTTTTTTGTTAGCACTGGTGTGTGTGTGTGTGTGTGTGTGTGTGTGTGTGTGTGTGTGTGTGCAGACCAGAGTCGTGGTCTCTCACTGAACCTAGACCTCATTGATTCCACTAGTCTGACTAGCCAGCAAACAAACCACAGAAGCCATTTTGTCTCTATCTTCCTAGCACTGAGATTGCAGTGCAGGTGAGTGCTGATGTGCCTAGAATTCTTGTGGGTGAATCTAAACTAGGGTCCTTATTCTTGTACAGTAGGCACTGTATGGGCTGAACCATTTTCTTTGTTTTTATAGCGCATTGATTCCAATTTCTGCTGGCCACGTATTCATGAATGTAAGCTGTCCACTGAAGATCGTCCACTGGCAACCTACTAGTGACTTTAAGGAAAATACACTTCCTTTTCCCCAGCAGCTATCAACTGTCAATTGCTCTTTAGCTAGGGTCCAGTGACTCATGAGTCTATCCTCCCTCCATGCTGGAATGTTGACTGGCTTGATCTTCTACAGGTCTTGTTCAGGAAATGTTAACTGGACCTAGGAAAGGGTGATATAGATATCTCATTTGTGACTGGTTACTCCATAAATACTTACTGAAGGGCTTTAGAAGGCCCAAGCATGGCAAGCATGGCAAACATGGCACAAGCACGTTTGGACTTTTATCTTTCTCCCCCTTGCCAAATTGTTAGACTATATTCCTAAAGCTAGCCATCAAGGTCTATTCCCTTATTTGGACACTCATTCATTCCTGGGACCGATTACCAAGGTCCATCTATCAAAACGTCAAGTTTCAGCAATAAAAATTTATTTTTTGACTAATTAAAATACCAATCAGAACTTACCAACATGCCCTAGCTCATTTTAACACAGACCACCCTTTTCCCTCTTAACATTAGCACTTGCAAAGCTAGCTGCTGCTGTTTCAGCCGCCTTGCCTTTTTGCTTTGCTTAATAAAGGATCTATTTGCATTTGGCTTGTGTTTGGAAATTGATGTTTGGGTGTAGTCTGTGCCTAATTTAGGGTCCAAAGGGGAGCACCCCAAAGAATGTAGACCCCTTCATTTAGGCTTTGTATTTTGACCAATTGTGAATTTCTCCATAAACTGCTGTCTGCTGCACTCACAAACACCAAAACTTCTGATGAAGTCTGAGATGAGGGGCGTGAATTTTAATTATTGGGGCTGTGTCTGTGAATCAAGGTAAGTCTTTTTTCCTCAACAAAATATTTAAATTTTCTTTTAAGTTTAAATTCTGTGCTTCCTCCCACCCTTGCAGAGATTTCCAATGGACAAGGAGAAAACGGGGGTGGAGGGGTGGGGGGGGGGAGGGAAGAGCAAGGGTTTGGAAGAATTAGAAGCCCATATGAGTAAAAGCAGTTGTCCTTCAACATAAATCTGACCGCTTTGTCTAATTCTCTCCACTCAGCTACTCTTCAATTCTAAATTATAATGTCTACATTTCTTGCCAAGTCATTCTGGCCAGCTATCATTGACTGTTGCCTAACTTTCTTGTTTCATCTGCGGCCTCTGCTTTTTGCTCTCAACACCTGCCTTAATAAATTATTTTGAATTTCTCTGCCTCTTTTTTTTCTTTTCTGTTCATGCGTGTTGTGGTTTAAAAGTCTACTTTCCCCCATAGACTCATGTTTTGAGTGATTGTTTCCCATCTAGTGGCCTCCTTGGGGAGACCATGAGGCTTTTAGAAGGTGGTGCCCAGTAGGTAGAGGCAGGTGCTGGGGCAGGCCTTTGAAGGCTAATAACTTTCGGCTTTCTGGGCTGTTGGGATATGCTTAGCTCCATGTCACTCTTAGTATTACAGATAAGGGTGTGCCCTACCCCTGTGATGAACTGAAAATGTTGAGCCATGTTAATCTTTCTCATTTCACCTCTTTTTGTCACATATTTGTTCATATGGCAATATTCTATTTCCATTGTTAGTTTTCTTGTCTATCTAGCTGAAGCTGGCTATTTTTTTCTTCCAACTCTTTCCTCTCTTCTCCTTTACCGTGGGCAAATGGATAGACAATCTCTCTGTTGCTGTTACTATTGTAGCTTGTGTCACTCATGGATGTCTTTATTAGTTCTCATTTCGAAGCCATTTCTGGGTCCCCTTATTTTTCTAACACATTGTTTGCTTCCTCAGGTTATACTTTGGCCTCCTTTAGCTCTTTGTGGTGTGTAGCAGGAATCTTAAAAGTTCTTATTAATAAAATCAAACCCGAGGCCAGGTATTGGGGTGAACGCTGGAAGATCAGAGAAGCAGAACAAGCCACAGCTACCTCACCTCGCCAGTTCCTCAGCTGATCCAGTTTCCTCAGACTGGATGCCTCTTAGCTGAACTGTGCTGTTCCAAAGCCTGAAAGCTTAATCAGGCTAGTTCCTGGTCCTCACGCCTTCTATACCTTTCTGCTTTCTGCCATCACGTCCAGGGATTAAAGGCATGAGTCACCATGTCTGACTGTTTCAGTGTGGCTTTAAACTCACAGAGATCCAGACGATCTTTGCCTCCCAAGTGATAGGATTAAAGGCGTGTTCGCCACCATTTTCTGGCCTCTATATCTAGTGGCTATTCTGTTCTCTGACCCCAGATAAGTTTATTAGGGTACACAATATTTTGTGGAACATAATATCACCACAGTGTTTAGCTCTGTCATTGGCATAGTGTGGATACTCTTGTAAATGTTTATTGAATGAATGATGAATGGACAATGATCCACATCATCTTTCAGCTGTAGACTGAGAATAAATGAGTTATCTATAGCTGATGAAGAATAGAGGAAATAGAGAAATGTCTTTGAAGATGCACAATTGCCATGGCCTAGTTTCTACTTTACAATGCAGTCTGAGCAAGCTCCATGTATGACCACCTCTATGTCCCTGCAGTAGTTACCTGAGCACCTGAAACAAAGGAAATCAAATGCTTATTATACAATAAGATGATATGTTTCAGTAAATGAAAGCCTGAAAGTTTAATGCTTCCAGAAAAGCAGAAAGCCTCAATTTACCAATCAGAAGGAGACAAAACTGACTTGAGAACTACAGAAGGTAAAATTTTCCCCACCCTAAATTAGCACCCAATAGGAACATCTGAAATCTAATCACTGATGAATCCTTCAAGGAGAGGTAACATTTTTCCAACAGGACTCCTCGTAAACAAAAGCTGTGTGGTGGTTTGGTTTGGATCATTTCTTATAAATTATATATGTATTTATATTCCATTTGTCTTATTTTTCAATTTATATTTTGAAGAAACATGGAACCCCTGCTTATTTTTAATGTAAAGAAAACTTAATGCAACTAAAACATCATGATGGTTAAGCTGATACTAAATTACTGGTCACAGTAAACGTGGCACTTCATTACCATCTAGTTTATACTTTCACATTCTATCACTGTGTGTCCTTTGCCTACCATCTGTTGTGTCTATGACATCACTTGTAAGACAGAACACTATTTTAAGTAAGCTTATTTTAGCCCAGCCCCAAATAAGCAGAAGACTGCCTTACCTGGAATGACTGAAAATGAAAAGAAAATTAAACCACAATAGCTGTGTTCCTTCAAAGGAATGCAATAAGAACACAAGTGCTCAATAAAGCTGAATGCTTCAGTAAATAGAGCATCATAAACATTACAAAAGCAACTGGAGTTACATTTTGATTTTTGACTATTAGGTAGATTTAAGCAACTCTCTGAGATTTCTCTGAATTAAATTCAAATATCTTAACTATAATTTCAAAAGAGAAGAATAACCATTGAGTGTAGTGGATAGCCATCCCAGCATTGGCCTGGAAGTTCCAACCCCCATTGAGGCTTCAGTAATGATCACGCCCACAAGGCAGGGCAGAGGAGGGAGCAGAAGACCGAGGAGCAAGAGGAGGTGGCTCTCTTGGTTCCGGGATGCTGGACGCTGGAGGTAGACCAAGCAGAGTTCTCCAGAGAACACCGCCGGACTGCCCTATACCTTTGCCAGACCCTGCAACCTACCCCTTCATTTGTAAGTTACCCCACAAAATAAACCTCCCTTTTAACTACATGGAGTGGCCTTAATAATTTCAGCAATAATTGAGTATAAAGGAAATAACTACTTAACAGTCCATAAACTCCCCAAATGACTTAGTAAACAAACAGAAGTCTGTTCACTGGAGCAGTATCTATTTTTAGGAAAAGATAATAAACTAATAGTAATTCTGAACATTGGCTGAGTCATGAAAATTCACTGTACTGAGTACCTGACAGGAAAGGAGGTGATTAAGTTATGAGTATTTTTTCAGTTATAAGCATACAGAGGAAAAAAAAAACCATTTAATTCTGTTTTAACTTCATGTATGAACCAAGATTGGAGAAGATTATACATGGTAGTGTATATGGTGACTTAGAAACATTATTTTGTATAAATCAAATACTTAATATTTACCAATTTGTTAAACAATATTGAACAAAGCAGAGAGAGAGAGAGAGAGAGAGAGAGAGAGAGAGAGAGAGAGAGAAAGAATCAATACAACTTCTACAGTAGAGGCAAGTGAGCACTGTTGTACCACTATATATGAACAGTAACCTGGTCTGTCTTTGTGTGAGAGTATTATGAAACAGAGACCAGAGCTTTGCTGAGATATTGTTTATGATTGGTTTTGAAGATAGGGAATTCTTGCAGGGGAAGGGTGCTTTAGACAGAAACAACCAACGTCCAGTCAATCAAGGTATGTCTATTAGAAACAGTTTCTAGCCAGGTGGCACACACCTTTAATCCCAGCAGTTGGGAGGCAGAACGAGGCATATCTCTGTGAGTTCAAGGCCAGCCTGGTCTACAGAGTGAGGTCCAGGAAAGGGGGCAAAACTACACAGTGAAACCATCTTGAAAAAAACAAAAAACAAAAACAAACAAATAAAATAAAACAAAACAAAAACAAAAACCAGAGCAGTTTCTGTGGCCAGCATGATGTTTTCACTAAACTTACAGCACAGATTTGCTAAATTGTAGTGCAGTATCAGTAATAAGCAAGAAATACCCCTCCCCCCACAATTTTGTTTATATTATAAATAAGCTACAGGTAAGATCACTTTCCAAAGGGGAACAAAGATACTTATTTTAGGTTCTTTTTGCTTTATGGGGTTGCAAACTACTAAATTTAGATTAAAAAGTAAGTACTCAAATAAAACTTCTTAGTAAATTAAAATTTTTCTTGAGTTGATGGCATCGAATATTTAATGACCACTAAATCCATAAAGTGGAATTATAGAAACTGATACTCAAAGGAACTTTTACATTATAAAATATGTATAACTCTATTTAGAAGTGTTTGTCATGGTGGTTTTGTGTAATAACAAATTTAGCATATTTGATTTTTTTTTTCAATCACCCATGGGTACAATGTGACATGTGACACAATTCAGCCGACATAGGGAGTTTGGGACCTTAACATGATGTTAAATGTAGTACTTCAGTACCTAGAAATGGTTTCCATTTCTTTTATTATAATAATTGAAGTTTTAAATTTACAATTAAAATGTATGATCAGCAAATGTAACAGATATTAAGGGTAAAAAAATGCCTTCAGGAAACTGTTAATAGCTAGTGGCATATATGACTAGTGAGCACTATATTGGTTTAGGCTGTGACTAATAAAATAAATGTTTAGAAAAAATCCGTATGTTACTGTGAACAGTAATCATGTTGTGATGGATTTGTTCCATGAATAAGGATGAGGTATGTGTGTAAAGTTTTCTCATTGTTTAATAAAGTTGATTAGCCTGCTTCAGTATTTGGTACCAAGTACAGACTATCATTGTCTATTTATTTATTTTCCTCTAGTGAGCTAACTAAAAACATTTCAGTTAATTGAACATCATGATCTATTGTTATGTAAGGAGATTAAAAGTTCAATTCCCAAAGAAGATTGTGTATCTACAATTAGCTTCCCAGCTAAGCTGCTTTTAATGGTGCCTTTTGTTTTTTATGTTCTAAATTTATGAATAATCTGCTCTAATGTCTCGGGAATTTCTGACCTAAACTGGGGTATTATTTATTCCAATAAAATATACATCCAACTACTATCAAAATAGTTGCTAGTTTATGAGTCTGGTGATTTTCAATGATAAAAGCTCATATATTTGTTGATGTTTGACCTACCAGGAGTGGATTATTTCTCTGCATTCAAATTTACCAGATGTAAAACATCTTTCTTAGGTTAGGTTAGGATTCTGAGAATTGAAGGGTGTTTACAATGTGCATCAATTTGAAACATCTCTAAGAATGACGACTGATCCTTTATTCAGAAGTCAGAGTCTGCCTCATCCCAGGCTTCAACCTTACAGATCTACAGTCTGCCAAATTCTTCCAATCACTTCTCAATCAACCCCCTTAAAAGCAAATTTAGTTATTTATTTTTTTTCTTTTTTTTTTGCCGGCAATCTAGCTACTTCTGAGTCTCTGTGTTGTTGATGGTCCTCTTACCCATTTGATGTCCCTTCTGTTTATTATATGAAGTAATTCCTTGTTTCTTTGCTTTGTCCTCTTTAAAGCTTCTGCTCTTGTCTCTCCTTCCTCACTCTCATTTCTGCCCCCACATCTCAACGCTTGGAAACTGATCTTCTGCAGTAACTCGAGGTTGGCCGTGGAAAGCCATGAGCAGCACAGTATGAAGGTGATCACAGCCTGTGTGTTAGAAGAGGTGGAAACACACATGGGAGACAAGCAGCAGAGCCCATGTCAGCAATGTTGTTTGCATTTTTTTTCTGTAACAGGGATGCTGTATGTTCATTTTTCTTTAATATCAAAGAACTCATCTGTTTTATTGAATACAATATCTGTAACTGTTTTTAAATGTCCTTAATGTTTAATCTATCCATGTACTTATTAGAACGATGGAAAATGAGATATTTTGAAATATTTTAATATTTACTATAAAGAGGTGAGAACTGTAGTACAAAGAAATAGAATATGTTTTATGGTGATCCCCTGTTTGAATAATGTTTTTATGTTTTACTTGTAGTTGTGGTCTACTTATTAGCATATATATTAATTATAATTGATTTTATTCTTAAACACTTGAAACCAAACTGTAGGTATATATCACTATTCATTGTTAAAGATATGGTCCATGATAGTCATTCACACTCCACATCTATGCATATAACTGGATTTAGTGGGTCATAAAAAAGAGACATGAAATGTGGTGGGGACATACTGGGGGGACATGAAGAGAGTTGGATGGGAGAAATGTGGGTAAATATGGTAATACTGTATTGAGCACATCTATGGATTCTCAAAAATAAAGCTTTAAAAAACCAGAAAGGAGAACTAAGATCTTAGCAGAAAAAACAAAAACAAAAACAAAAACAAAAAACAATTAAGCTAATTAAGCTAAATACACTTTGGATATAAACTCTCATCCTAATTTTATAAACATGATTCATATGTACACACACCAACATTTTAGACCAAAGGAAATGTCAGAAAGACTGTACATTTACAAATTAGAGTGATTGTTTAGAGCAATGACATTGGTGATGAGCCTGGGGAGAATTTGAGAGACGGTTTATATATATTTGATATATCTCCTTCCTGAATTCTCACTTTGTTAATCAACAAAAGCAAAGTTTATAAAGCTATTTCTTTCAAAAGCTTCATTGCATATGTTTATTGTACATAGTACTCTGTTACATAAGGGCACTTTCATAAATTCTATAATGTGTCCCCCAGTGCCCCTACTCTTTTCTTTCATAAATTCTATAATGTGTCCCCCAGTGACCCTACTCTTTCCTTTCTTCCACCTAACATTCATTAGTCTCCTTTGTTCTCCTAGGCAGTTTCACTGACTCTCGTGTGTGTGTGTGTGTGTGTGTGTGTGTGTGTTTAATTTTATGAATTAATATATAACCATGAAGTGGTATTTGTCTTTCTGACACTGTCATAAGTTTTCTTAATATGATTATTCCCAGTTGCATCCATATTTCTTCAAACAACATAATTTCAACCTTTTCATTGCTGAAAAATTCCATTCTGTATATCATATTTTCTTTAACCATTCATCTGTTCTTAGACACTTAAGTTGGTTTAATATGTTAGATTCATGAACAGGCCTGGGAAAATCATTGATGTCTAAGTAGCCTATGATACATTGTCTTGGAACTGTTTGGGTAAATAAACAGGAGTGGTATAGCCATATTATAGTGTAGAGTTTGTTTTTTTTTAAACAAAATTTTGAGAAATCTCCATAATAATTTCTTTTGGAGACAGGCTTTCACTTTGTAGTCTTGGCTGGCCTGGAAACTCACTGAGTAGATCATGTTGGCCTCATACTCATAGGGATCCACTCACCTATGCCTGCCAAGTGCTAGTGTTGAAGGAATATGCTCCTATGCCCAGCCTCCATAATGATTTTTGTAGGGCTGGATTGACATATGCCTTCACTAGCAGTGTATAAAGTTTCCCTTTGGTCCCCATCCTTGACAACAGTTCTTTATTTTCTTAGTGATGGCCATTTTGGATGAGATGAGATGGAATCTAGATGTACTCTTTTTTCTTGAAGAGTTTTAAATTGTTTATTGGTTGTACATGACAATAGCTGGTACACAAGCTTCATTTCTACCTACCATCTTACCTGACACCATTATTCAATTTACATATTGCATAGAATGTGCAAACAATCATTTTATAACCAAATAGTTTTGCCTTGAAAGTGTCCCTCTCAATAGTTCACAATGTAACTGCTAACCCAAAGACAATGGTTTCTCGATGTAAGTAGTTGTAAACACATTTCAAATGTGATTTTGCACCTCTCTGAAGGAATTCTAACGTTACACTATTGGAAAAGTTTATCAAGATGATTTCAGAGTATACCAACTTTATGCAGCAGATTTTTAAAAAGATATATTTATTTAGCATCATCATCATCAGGCTATTATATTAAGTAATCCACAACATCAGTGAAAAAAAAGAAATGTATATGAAAACCCCTTGTTGAAATGCTTTACATGTTTCATGTAACACAGATGAAGATAACCTGTTACACAGTTAGTCCAAACACAACTCAAGTGTTTTTGCCCATGAACATGAGTTTTACCAAAATTCATCTTTGTAGCAGTTACGATGTGCTCACACTGTACTTGGCTGAGTTCATAATCTGTTATAATTTATGGGCTCCTGCCACTTCTCTGGCTTTTCTCTCTCACCAAGATTATCTCCTGGCAGTAATTAGAACCTTCTGCATTGCCATAGCTCCTGTTGGAGCTACTGTACTCACCTTGGTTTTGTGGTTGGCAAAAATATGACTTTTACTATTATAGGAGCTAACACTTCTGCCTCCAAAATTTTCCTCTTTGTAGGCCCATACTTTGAATATTAATTGTAATTGTCAAAACCATTGACAATTACATTATATTTCAAAATTGCTTACATCATTATCAAATCCATAATAGTCATCCCCACTGCCGTCACTTCTGCCATCACTGTCATCACACCACCAAAGCCACTGTGACCACTGGTGTCCCCTAGGAGCAAAATTGTCATTGCTACCAAAATCACCAAAATTTTCAAAACCATGTCATTGTCTTTGATACATAACACATGAGCCATCTCTTGCTTTGGCAGGGCTTTTCTTAGTTCACAGCTGTGTCCATTCATACTATGGTATTTCTGAATAACAGCCTTATCCATGAAGTCATGGTCATCAAATGTCAACAAAGCAGAGGTTCTCTTCTTTCTACTGTATTTGTTGGTCATGATTTCACTCTGTTCAGCTTTTCCATACTGTTCAAAACGAACTCACAGGCAACATTCTTCAGAATCTTCTCTAACACCAGCAGATATTTTTGACAGTTCAATGGGAAGCCGGTCTTTGACAAGCTACTTTTGGCAATAGCTTTCTTTGGATCCACAATTTTCTCCATCCACCTAACATGGTCTTTCATTCTTGGTTATAGCTACCTTATCCACAGAGGCTAAGTGACCTGAAGCCTCAAGAATACGTAGTATTTCGATCTTTCATTATCACACACAGCAGATGAGTGTCCTTATTACTTAAAATGGCTCTTCAGACTTGCACCAGTTGTTCTGAAGCTCGTTCCTCTGATGAAGAACTTCTTGACCTGTTTTGTTGCTATAGGAGATTTTGACATAGACAAGACAGGAGAGAGTTGAGAACCTTCATCAGTTTGCACTTCTATGAGGGACAGTGGCCATTTGTACTTAATCTTTTTGAGGATAATCTGTCTGTTTCATTAGCTCATTTTCTGACTGGCCTGTTTGAGTTATTGTTTAGTTTGCTTTCTGTGTATATTCTAGATAATAATCTTCTGTCAGATGTATAATTAGTAAAGATTTTTCTTCTCTTCTGTAAGCTGTTTTTTATTTGACTAATTGTTTCCTTTGCAATATAGAGCTTAATTTAATAAGGTCCATTTGTCAGTTGTTGGCATTATTTCCTGAGTGACTAGAATCATACACAGGAAGTTTTTCTATGCTTAAAGCTTCAGGCATTTTCTCAATGCTTTCCTCTAACAGTTTCAGATTTTCAAGTCTTACATTTAAGATCATTGATTAATTTGGAATGTAAATTTTTGTTATATTTATTTAATGTGTGTGTGCATGCACATATATGAATACCCTTGTGTGCATATATGAAGGTCAGAGGACAACTTGTGGGAATCAGTTCTCTTCTTCTACCATGTGGGTACTGGGGATGGAACTTGGGTCATCAGGCTTGGAGGCAAGAGTCTTTACCTACTGAGACATTTCATAGACCCTGGGACTGAATTTGGTATACAGTTAATTATAAGGATCTGAGTTTCATTCTTCTACACGTGGACACACAGTCTCAGCACCATTTATTAAAGAGGCTGTTTTTCTAGTGTATGGTTGTAGAAGAATTCCTAAACAGTCTTATTAAATAAGAAACACAGCCAAATACAGAGGTATAAGCCATAGAAATCAGAGGAATAGCCACCAACTAACCTTAGCTTACCACCTTGCCATAGCTTCCCAAGAGAGCTTCTTCCTGTCTAACTTGTGCCTTTATTGCCTTCCTGTTCTGCCTTCTTATTGGTTGTAAGCCCAGCCACATCACTTCCTATTCATTGCCTGTCTATACAGAACTCCAGGTCTCTATGGTTGGTACTGTGATTAAAGGCTATGTCCTTAAACACACAGAGACTCGGCCTACCATGTGATTGGATTAAGGGTGTGTGCCACCATCGCCTGACTTCTGTTTATGGCTCACTATGACCTCTGATCTCCAGGTAAATTTTATTTATTAATATACAAAAAAATATTACATTTCAGCACAAATAAAATATCACCACATATAATTTTCTTTGTGTCTTTATAAAACATTAGATGCTTAGAATACCTTTTCCCTTCCTTTGACCTTAAGGTTATATCTGTGAGATATGTTTCTTAGAGGCAACCAATAGACAAATCCTAGTTTTATTTATTTGTTTCTTTTTTAAAAAATTTAAAGTCTTGTGACTTTCTAGGTTTCCTGGGAAATGGGCTCACTAATGGTCTGGGACTGCCAAACTATCAACTTAGCCTTCTTGACTCTGCTTTGGTCAAGGGCCATGAATAGAAGGTTTTTTCTGGAGTCTATCCTTCCTCTGCTATCTGTAACTTTTATTTCCTTTTCTACTTCTCTATCTTTTTTAAAGTTTTCATTGAAATGTCTGAGAGTTCAGTGCTGATTTTCCAAGACTTAAGTCTTAAACATGACGCTGGTCATTCCTCATCCTGAGAGATTTCCCCAAACCACACCAGTCCTGAGATGGACTCTGTATTTCCCCTGATTTGTAATGTTTCTTATTTTACTTTGCTATTAAACTGGAGGTCTTGTGGTCATCAACCACTTCCTGTGATAACTGTCTCCCAGTTTTCCCCAATTTGTTCTCTAGATATTCTAGCAAAACATTCCTGAGATTCATCCACCACCTTTACAAGTCCATATTTATTTTCTGAGAAAAAAATATTGGTATGTAGCACAGGTGGCCTAAAACTTAGAATTCTCCTACCTCACTTTTCTGAATGCTGGAATTCCATGTGTGTAGCAGCACATCCAACTTCTATCATCCTCAAGAGCATTTCTATGTACATTTCTAAACCAAGGGCATTCTACCTGACCACAGTTCAGACCTTCAAATAAAGAGAGCTATATGACACAACATTAGCATTCACTTGGGATACATTGCTTAAATCTTACCAGTTGCTTCAGAAATGTTCCCTTTTCATTTTTGGTGCAGGAGCCAATTCGTGCACTGTATTTATTGGCATCCCTTTTCTAACTCTTTAAATCTTTGTCTTTTACAGACATGAAATGGACCATCATATCTTTCTAAAAGATAATATCAACTATTTTATTGTCAAATTAACATTGCTGCCAGGTGGTGGTGGCGCATGCCTTTAATCCCAGCACTTGGGAGACAGAGGTAGGCGGATCTCTAAGAGTTCAAGGCCAGCCTGGTCTACAGAGTGAGATCCAGGAAAGACACAAAGCTACACAGAGAAACCCTGTCTCAAAAAACCAAAAACCAAAAAACTAACATTGCTAAAAAGTTTAAAAAAAGCTTTTCAGCATCAGGTGAGTTCTAAACTATACATTTAATAGCTTAATTGGCTAAACAAGAGGTTTTATAATAACGTGCTTTTATACTCATATTTCATGTACTATTGATTGCTACACATGCCCTTGTGTTCATCCATTTGCCCCATGGAGTCATTCATTCATTAATAAAATGATTCAATATGTATAATAATCAAGATGTTAAGAGTAGCTCACATTTCATGTTAATTTACTCAATATAATGCTATAATGTTATAGACAGAATGTTTTATTATTAGTCACAGATTCTGAAACAAACATTGAAATGCAAAAATAGTTAAATAATTTGGGGCATAGATAATAATCAGCAAGCCAGGATTCTAGTATAAAAGCTAAACTTTGTTGGAAGCCTGTCTACTGAGTATTTGAACTATAGGACTTAAGAAATCTTATTCACTAGAAACTAAAGGTTTAGTTGAGCAAGTAGCCATGCAGGTGGACAGTGTAAATAGATTGATGTAAAGAATATGGGGCAACTACTTTGATTTTATTGTAGTGTATCTTATTTAGGGGTTCTATTGCTGTGAAGAGACACCATGACCACAGCAACTCTTATTAAGGAAAACATTTAATTGAGGCTAGAGTGCAGTTTCAGAAGTTTATTTCATTATCATCATGGCAGGAAGCATGGAGGCATGCAGGTAGACATGATGCTGGAAAAGGAGCTGAGAGTTCCACATTTAGATTGACAGGCAGCAAGAAGTGAATGTCAGACAAGACCTGGCTTGCGCATTTGAGACCTCAAAGCCTGTCCTCTAGTGATGTCCTTCCTTCAACAAAGCCATACCTATACCAACAAGGCCACACCTCCTAATAATGCCACTCCCTCTGGGACTATGGAGCCCATTTTATTCAAACCACTGCAGTGTGAGTTGTGCTTATATGGTATGTACTTGTTAGTGTAGCCTCATCTAGGTTTGTGTGTGGGTATGTATGTTCATATATGTAAGTGTATGTGGAGGCTAAAAGTTGGTTTGCAGAGGCCAGAGGTTAACATCAGTATGTCTTCTGTACTCTCTAATTTACCTTTTGAGAAAATGGCTTTTATTGAACCCAGAGTTCATCAATTTGGATAGGCTGGCTGGCTAGTGAGCTAGAGCAATCCAATCATCTCTGCCCCATCCCCAACCTATACATGGTGTTATAAGCACGCACTACTATGTCTGTATTTTTATATGAGTTCATATGATTCAAATCCATGTCCTAAAGCTTGTTCAGCCAGCACTTTACTCACTGACTCATGCCCCCAGCCCAGCAGCTTTTTATTTCATTTTTATTACATGAAGGCATGACACATAATATATCCTATTAGGTAAAAAAAAAGTGTTAAGTGTTTTAATTAGCTATATAATTATATTTAATATTAACTTTTTACATGAAGTTTAATTTTAATATTTAGTGAATTAGGCTTTATTCAATATTTCATAATTTTAAAACAATGGACAGCTCTATTGGTGATAGAAGACTGAATATGCACAGAGAAATGCAGAGAACTGTGACAGTTACTAGAAAAACTTTAAATTATTAAATGATTTTTTTCTGCTCATGTTTAGGCAGTAATGTTGCTGAGACTTCATGGGTGTGGTTTCTGAGGGCACAACCCTGCATTTTTGGTTATTTCTTTTGTTTTTGAGACTATAATACTATTATATCATTTCCCACCCCCTTTCCTCCCTCCAAACCTTCCCACATAACCCTCCTTGCACTCCTTGAAATTCATGGCTTCGTTTTTCATTAAATGTTGATACACATAATAATTATGTCACGTACATTTTCCTAATATCACCTTCTCAGCCTGTGTAATGTTTCTTGTGTGTGTACTTTCAGGGCTGACTCTCTGGTATTGGATAACCAACTGGTGTATGCTTTAATGGGGAAGACGATGTGTCCCACTCTCAGCATTCCTTAGTAGCTTGTAGTTCTTTGTGTAGGTTTGAGGACTTGTGAGCTTTCCCCTAGCCACTTTAGCATGTCTATTGTCCTTGTCTTTGATGAAGAACTCATGTTTAGGCAGTCATGTTGATGAGACTTTATCAGTGTAGCCTTTGATAATACTAGGAGACATAATCTCACAGCAAACTCTTTGATGCCCTGGCTGTTATAAACTTTCTGCCACTTCTTCTGCAATGTTCCCTGAGCCTTATGCGTAGGAATTGTTTTATGGATCAATCCACTGGCATTGGGCTCCAAAATTCTGCATTTTGATTAGTTGTGGTTTTCTGTAATTGTTTCCATGTATTGCAAAGGGAAGTTTCCCTGAAGAGACATGAGGACTACAGTAATCTGTGGGTATAAAGTCATATATTTAGAATAAAGTCATGGATTATGCTAGTTTAGCAAAGTGGTAGTTATAGGGTTTCTTCCAAGATTTATGACTTTACTAGCCCTGGGTGATTGGCTAGGTTTTCAGAACCAGGTATGATCTCCATCTTGTTGAGCAGGTCTTAAGTCCAATTAGAGAGCTGTTGGTTGCTATCCAAGTATATTTGCCAACAACTGTGCTTTTTAATCAGTTGTGGTTTTTCTGTAATGGTCTCCATCTGTTACAAAGAGTAGTTTCCTTGAGGAGGGATGGAAGACACCAATAGACATGCTAACTTGGATGGTGTACTGGGTGATTTTTTTTTGTTAAGTTGACACAAGCTAGAGTCATCAGAAGAAGGAGTTGCAGCTAAAGAAATGCCTCTATTAGATCAAGCTGTAAGACATTTTCTCATTTAGTGATCATAGGATCATGGGAGGACCAGGCCATGGTGGCAGGTGCCATCTCTGGAATGCTGGTCCTGTGCTCTATAAAGAGGGCTGAGCAAGCCATGAGAAGTAAACCAGTAAGCAGCTCCCCTCCATGGCCTCTGCATCAGCTCCTCCCTCTGGGATCCTGTCTTGTTTCAGTTCCTGTCCTGACTTCTTTCAATAATGAAAAGCAATACTAAATTGTAAGTCAAATAAACCCTTTCCTCCCAAACTTGCTTTTTTGTCATGGTGTTTCATCACAGCAACAGAAAATCTCTGAAATCATAAATGTATAAGAAACAACACACAGACCAAATTGGTTGTATTTATGCATTTACAAATATTTGTATATATATCACAAATATGTGTAACAACAATTAAAGAATAAGAGGCCGTGAATTTGAAAGAGAACAAGGTTGTATGAGATAATTTGGAGGGAGGAAATTATGTAATTATATTATAATCCCCCCAAATAAAAGAGATTATTTTTTAAAAAGAATTTTCCTTAGGATTTACATTGCTTGACTTTTATTGGTATATTTAACTTATTTTTTCTAAATCATTCTATTTTTATGAAAGTAAATTTTAATTTTGTAAAGTTTTTGCTATGTTCATTTTACTTCACAAAGTGATCATAACTAAGGGGCTCACGAATGTCAACTTGTTCATTCCTGCTCATAGGCAGAGTGGGAAAGTAAACTTGTATGTTATTAATTTAATAGTGTGTTTACTTTCTCTACTCAGGATTTTGATATTCAGTGTATTTTTTATTTGTCGTAGAGGTATCACTATGAGTCATTAGAAAGAGGTAACTTGACAAAACAGAACAGAGTATTTCCTACTTGAGAATGAAGATTAGTGAGCCAGTTCTAGCATTAAATAGCTGTGAATTTCAGCAACTCACAGTTTTATGAAATGTAGTTTCCTCCTCTAGATAATGGCAAAAAGTGTGCAATTTTCTTTTGGTATTTTGAGACAGGGTTTCTCTATGTAGTTTTGGTGCCTGTCCTGGATCTCACTCTGTAGAGCAGGCTGGCCTTGAACTCAGAGATCTGCCAAGTGTGTATTTTTATTGAATATTATTTTCATAATAAAATATATATAGACTAGGTTAAATAAAGTATTTGTTTAACTAATCTACAGATTTAAAATTATTGGGAGCAAAAATTTTAATGCTAATTTTGAAAAAATAGGTATTTCATGAAGACTTAATTCCAGTGTTTGAGAGGCTAGTCCCAGGAGCTGAAAGGCCACACAAAAGAAGCAGAAAGATCCAGCATACACAAGGCCCTGTTTATTAGGAGATTTGTTGATAGTCTTGTGTGGCAGTAAGATTTGGGTAGATCCCACAATTTAGGTCAGAAATAGAGTTATACATATATTGGTCAGGACAATGTGATTTCATCCAAAGCAGTTTGTCAGTGGTTTAATCTCAAACTAATATAGAGTCAGGCAAGGTCTGATTGTAAAACTCACATACCATATCAGTGGATTTGTCTATTTGTCTATTTTCTGAAAACTTTTCAGTAAAAACTAACTAGAGCTGCACTGGGGGAAGTCATGGAAGTTGTTAATGCCATGTGAATCCGAATCCCTATATTGTCAACTCAACTATCCAATCATCAGTCATCATGTTCCCTGGCAGTAGACTGTCATGCTGTAGTAGAAACAAAGTCAGTAGGAGGCACAGGAACAAGTCTGCCCAATTTTACATTTGAATTTTCTCACCTCTAAAAATCCTAAGTCCATTCATATCTAAGGCATGGGTGCCAGTGGCCGTGTCAGAAGAGCAGTGGGTGGCAATTGAAGTTCGAGATATCAGCCCACCAGGAGTCCCTGATGGGTGAATCTTGGATAGGCAAGGCCCCAAGACCACAGACTCCAGAATGTCTTGTGCTTCTTCTGTGCCTTTGCATATTTGCCACTGCCATTTTTTCTCTGGTATCTGGCATGGTATGAATGGCTGTGGGAAGATCCCTGTTGCCTCTAATGTAGTTTTATTAATGTGTTTATTGCTTGGAAATATCTCATCTTATTGGACATTTTTTTTACCTGTGGATTATTATGAAGATAATTTCTTCCTAAACTGTACCATTTAATTGATAATATTAATATTGGTTTAAGTGGAGTTTTGATGACTGAAAATAAATGCAATAAAGTGCCACACAACTAGGGCCTATGTGTTTCACTCAAGGAGCTGCATAGATTGCAGTTCTGGTTAATGGTTAAGGAAGACAACTGAGTCCCAGGAGCCAGGCTGGCTCATTTTCTTTTAATCTTGATGTTGGGAGATGTGTTCACAGGTTTCAGAGTGCATCATAGCTGAAACAAAGCCTTAAAATCACTTAGGTTAGATTAGATGTTTTGATAATAGCTTTGAGAGGAAAAACCCTAGAAAACAATTCAAAGTTCACAAGGACACATTGCTTAGGGATAGATTCATTAGGTTAGGGATCAAAAAACAAAGCAGACCAATTATTATAAGTTGACATACATTCCTTGCTAGGATTGGTTATTGATCAAAGAAGATGATTAATTCCTTGTACATATTTCTGCCCTCAATCTTCTGATATAAAAAAAAAACTATTGATAATTTGGTATGTACCCTAAAGATTTAAAGTGGAGTTTGCAGATTGTTTATTATAAGTATGAATTTGTTTTGTGGGGGCACCAGCCATCCCAGGGAAGACCTGCCCAACTTGGTCCCAATTTCTGGCCATCCGGTGGGCCCTGTGGGAAGGTTCCCCTTTTCCAAGATTGTAGGCAGACCCTGCAATCTCCACACCATGCACCCACACCCATCTGCCTCAGACCTCAGCCACTTTCTGAGACTCAGAGAACAGCCCCCAGCTCCCATACTGCCAGCATTCCCATCTGAACCAGAGCTCCTATCTGGCCCAGAGCTTCCATATGGGCCAGAGAGAGGCTCCCTAAATCTGTCAGCTCTGTCTGGACCAAGTGCACTGATAAGACCAAGAACGAATCCACAAGGAGATGGGCAGACGTCAAAGCAGAAGTACATACAACAAAATAAAGAGCAATACAGCATCACTTGAACCTAGCCCTTCCCCAACAGCTAGACCTGAACATCACAGAATGGAAGAAGCAGAAGAAAACAACCTTAAAAGTAACATCATGAAGAGGCTAGTGTCTTATATAGAAAATATCAAAAATAAAGGGGAGGAACAGACAAACAAAAATTGGGAAGAACACTATAAAAATTAGAGGAAAGGACAAATAAAGCAGAAGAAAACAATAAGTCCCTGAAAGAAAATCATGAAAAAGCAATGAAATTGATGAAGGAAACAGTCCAAGACCTGAAAAGGGTAATAGAAAAAATAAAGACACAAACAGAGGGAATGCTGGAAATACAAAATATGAGTGGATCAACAGGAACTTCAGATGCAAGTATAACCAACAGAATACAAGAGATGGAAGAGAGGATCTTTGGTGTTGAAGATACGGTAGAAGAAATAGATTCATCAGTCAAAGAAAACACTAAAGTCAACAAAGTCATGACTCAAAATGTCCAAGAAATTTGGGACACCATGAAAAGACCAAACCTACGAATAATAGGGATAGAGGAAGGAGAAGAATACCAACTCAAAGGCACAGAAAATATATTCAACAAGATCGTTGAAGAAAACTTTCCCAACTTAAAGAATGTAATGAGTATGAAGATACAAGAAGCCTATAGAACAGCAAACAGACTAGACCCCCCAAAAAGTCCCCTCGCCACATAATAATTAAGCAACTAAACATACAGAATAAAGAAAGAATATTAAGAGCAGCAAATGAAAAAGGCCAAGTGATTTATAAAGGCAAACCCATCAGAATAACACCTGATTTCTCAATGGCGACTTTGAAAGCCAGAAGGACCTTAAGAGATATAATGCAGACACTAAGAGACTATGGATGCCAGCCTAGACTAATATACCCAGCAAAACTTTCAATCATCATAGACGGAGTGAACAAGACATTCCAAGACAAAGCCAGATTCAAAGAGTACTTATCCACAAACCCAGCCCTACAGAAAGCACTAGAAGAAAATTCTAACCTATGGAAGTCAGATACACCCTCGAAAACACAGGCAATAGATAACACCACAGCAGTAAACTCCAAAGAAGAGAAGTACACACACACTACCACCCCCCCAAAAAAATAATAACAGGTATGAACAATCACTGGTTATTAATATCCTTCAATATCAATGGACTTAATTCACCTATAAAAAGACACAGACTAACAGAATGGATACGAAAACAGGAACCATCTTTCTTCTTCATACTAGAAACACACCTCAAATTCAAAGATAGACACTACCTCAGAATAAAAGGCTGGGAAAAGACTTTTCAATCAAATGGTCTTAAGAAGCAAGCTGGTGTAGCCATCCTAATATCCAGCAAAATAGACTTCAAACTAAAATCAATCAAAAGAGATGATGAAGGACATTACATACTCATCACAGGAAAGATCCACCAAGATGAAGTTTCAATTCTGAACATTTATGCCCCAAACACAAGGGCACCCACATATGTAAAAGAAACATTACTAAAGCTTAAATCACATACAAAACCCCACACATTAATAATGGGAGACTTCAACACCCCACTTTCACCACTGGACAGATCTGCCAAATTGAAACTTAACAGAGAAATAAAGGACTTAACTGATGTCATGACTCAAATGGACTTAATCAATATCTACAGAACATTCCATCCGAACAAAAAAAGAATATACCTTCTTCTCAGCACCCCATGGAACCTTCTTTAAAATTGAACACATACTTGTCCACAAAGCAAATCTCAACAGATACAAAACAATTGGAATAACCTCCTGTGTTCTTTCAGACCACCATGGTTTAAAGTTATATTTCAACAACAACAAAAACTACAGAAAACCTACAATCTCATGGAAACTGAATAATGCTCAACTGAATCACCAATGGGTTAAGGAAGAAATAAAAAAAGAAATTAAAGACTTCCTAGAGATCAATGAAAACGAACACACTACATACCCAAACTTATAGATACTATGAAAACAGTGCTAAGAGGGAAATTCATAGCACTAAATGCCCACATAAAAATGTTGGAGAAATCTCACACTAGTGACTTAACAGCACACCTGAAAGCTCTAGAACAAGAAGAAGCAATGTCTCCCAGGAAGAATAGAAGCCAGGAAATTATCAAATTGATAGCTAAAATTAAACTAGAAACAGAGAAATAATACAAAAAAATAATGAAACAAAGAGTTGATTCTTTGAGAAAATCAAAAAGATAGACAAGTCCTTATCCAAACTAACCAAAAGACACAGAGAGAGAGCATCCAAATTAACAAAATCAGAAATGAAAATGGGGACATAACAACAGACAACGAGGGAATCCAAAGAATCATCAGGTCATACTTCAAAAACCTATACTCCACAAAACCGGAAAATCTAAAATAAATGGATAATTTTCTGGTACCATATACCTAAGTTAAATCAAGACCAGATAAACCATTTAAATAGTCCAATAACCCATAAGGAAATAGAATCAGTCATTAAAAGTCTTCCAACCAAAAACACCCCAGGACCAGATGGTTTCAGCACAGAATTCTACCAGATCTTCAAAGAGGAGTTAATACTAATACTCTTTAAATTGTTCCACACCACAGAAGCAGAAGGAATGTTACCAAACTCCTTCTATGAGGCTACAATTACCCTGATTCCTAAACCAAACAAAGATGCAACAAAGAAAGAGAACTACAGACCGATCTCCCTTATGAACATTGATGCAAAAATACTCAATAAAATACTGGCAAACTGACTCCAAGAACACATCAAAACAATTATCCACCATGATCAAGTAGGCTTCATCCCAGGGATGCAAGGGTGGTTCAACATATGAAAGTCTGTCATTGTAATACACCATATAAACTAACTCAAAGAAAAAAACCACATGATCATCTCACTAGACACAGAAAAGGCATTTGACAAAAATCCAACACCCCTTCATGATAAAGGTCTTGGAGTGATCAAGAATACAGGGAACATACCTAAACATAATAAAGGCAATCTACAGCAAGCCAACAGCCAAAATCAAATTAAATGGAGAGGAACGCAAAGCAATTCCACTAAAATCAGGAACAAGACAAGGCTGTCCACTCTCCCCATACTTATTCAATATAGCACTTGAAGTTCTAGCCAGAGCAATAAGACAACATAAGGAGATTTAGGGGATACAAATTGGAAAGGAAGAAGTCAAGCTTTCCCTATTTGCAGATGACATGATAATATACATAAGTGACCCCAAAAATTTAACCAATGAACTGATACAGCTTATCAACACCTTCAGCAACATAGCAGGACACAAGATCAACTAAAAAAAAATCAGTAGCCCTCCTATATACAATAGACAAACAAGCTGAGAAAGAAATCAGAGTTACATCACTCTTTACAATAGCCATAAATGATATAAAATACCTTGGGGTAACTCTAACTAAGCATGTGAAGGACCTATATGACAAGAATTTTAAGTCCCTGAAAAAAGAAATTTAAGAAGATGTCAGAAAATGGAAAGATCTCCCATGCTCATGGGTAGGCAGGATTAACATAGTAAAAATGATGATCTTACCAAAAGCAATCTACAGATTCAATGCAATCCCCATCAAAATACCAACACAATTCTTCAGAGACCTGGAAAGAATAATATTCAACTTCATATTGAAAAACAAAAAACCCAGGATGGCCAAAAGAATCCTGTACAATAAAACAATTTCTGGAGGCATCACAATCCCTGACCTCAAGCTCTACTATAGAGCTACAGTAATAAAACCAGCTTGGTACTGGCATAAAAATCAACATGTGGATCAATCGAATCAAATTGAAGACCCTGACATTAATCCGCTCACCTATGTGCATGTAATTTTTGACAAAGAAGCTAAAACTGTACAATCAAAAAAAGAAAGCATCTTCAACAAATGGTGCTGGCATAACTTGATGTCAATGTGTAGAAGGCTGCAAATAGATCCATATCTGTCACCGTGCACAAAACTGAAGTCCAAGTGGATCAAAGACCTCAACATAAATCTAGTTACTCTGAAGCTGATAGAAGAGAAAGTAGGAAGCAGTCTTGAACTCATTGGCACAGGAGATCACTTTCTAAATATAACACCAGTAGCACAGACACTGAGAGAAACAATCAATCAATGGGACCTATTGAAACTGAGAAGCTTTTGTAGAGCAAAGGACATGGTGAACAAGACAAAGCGACAGCCTACAGAATGGGAAAAGATCTTCACCAACCCCACATCTGACAGAGGGCTGATATCCAGAATATATAAAGAACTCAAGAAATTAGACATCAAAATGCCCAACAGTCCAATTAAGAAATGGGCTATAGAACTAAACAGAAAATTCTCAATAGAAGCTCAAATGGCTGAAAGATATTTAAGGAATTGCTCAACATCCCTAATTCTCCAGGAAATGCAAATCAAAACAACTCTGAGATACCACCTTATACCTGTCAGAATGACTAAGATCAAAAACACTGAAAACATCTTATGCTGGAGAGGATGTGGAGCAAGGGGAATTCTCCTCCACTGCTGGTGGGAATGCAAGCTTGTACAGCTACTTTGGAAATCAATATGGCGCTCCCTTAGAAAATTGGGAATCCATCTCTCCCAAGACTCAGCTATACCCTTCTTGGGCTAATACCCAAGGAATACTCAATCATACCACAAGGGCATTTGCTCAGCTATGTTTATATCAGCATTGTTTGTAATAGCCAGAATGTGGAAACAACCTAGATGCCCTTCAACTGAAGAATGGATAAAGAAAATGTGGTACATATACACAATGGAGTACTACTCAGCAGAAAAAAAACAATGACATCATGAGGTTTGCAGGCAAATGGAGGGATCTAGAAAAAATCATCCCGAGTGAGGTAACCCAGACTCAGAAAGACAAACATGGTATGAACTCACTCATAGTAGGATACTAGATGTAAAACAAAGATGACTAGACTGCTATTCACAACTCCAGGGAGGCTACCTAAAAAAAAAAGGACCCTAAGAAAGACACAGGGATTGCCCATTGACAGAGAAATGGATGAGATCTACATGAACAACCTGGATGTGAGTGGGGGTAATGAAGGGCAAGTTGTGAGGGAAAGAAAGCTTAGGGGAGCAGGAGATCCCAGCTGGATCAAGAACAGAAAGGGAGAACAAGGAATAACCGACCATGATAAATGAAGACCACATGAGAATAGGAAGAAGCAAAGTGCTAGAGAGGTCCCCAGAAACCCACAATGATACCTCCACTGTAGACTACTGGCAATGTTCGAGAGAAAGCCCGAACTGATCTAGTCTGGTGATCGGATGGCCAAACACCATAACTGTTGTGCTAGAACTCTCATCCAATAACTGATGGAAATGGATGCAGAGATCCTTAGCCAGGCCCCTGGTGGAGCTCCAGGATTCCAAATGGAGAAAGAGGAGGGATTGTATGAGCAAGAAATATTGAGACCAATTTTGGAAAAAGCACAGGAATAAATAGCCAAACTAATGGAAACATATGAACTATGAACCAAAAGCTTAGAGCCCTCAACTGGATCAGGCCCTCTGGATAAGTGAGACAGATAAATAGCTTGAACTATTTGGGAGGCCCCCAGGCAGTGGGACCCTGACCTGTCCTTAGTACATGAGGTGGCTGTTTGAAAACTGGGGCTTATGTGAAGACATTTTGCTCAGCCTGGGAGGAAGGGACTGGACCTGCCTGTACTGAATCTACCAGGTTGAGCTGAATCTCCAGGGGAGTCTTTGCCTTGGAGGAGATGAGAATGGGGGTGGGGTGGGGGGAAGGTGATGCAGGGGGCAGGAGGGGAGAAGACAGGGGAACCCATGGCCTGATATGTAAAGTTAAATTATATTTAAAAAAATTCAAAGGAAAAAAAAGGTGGAATGGCTACCCACTAGAAAAGCAAAACAAACAAACAAACAAACAAACAAACAAACAAACATGTCTTAATCCCAGCACTCGGGAGAGCCAGTGGATATTTGTGAGTTTGAGGCCAGCCTGTTCTATAGAGTGAGATCCAGGAAAGGCACAAAACTACACAGAGAAACCCTGTTTCAAAAAAAAAAAAACAAAAACAAAAACAAAAAAACCCCCAAAAACCCCCAAAAGCAACAACAACAAAACCCCCCCAAAACAAAAACAAAAACAAAAAAAATCCTGCTATACTCACAAAGAAAGAGTAGCTCCTCCCTTCCTCACTGTATTGGGTGTAAGAAAGAGTTCCCTGCCTTGGCTTGTGTCTATAGAATAAACCTTGCTGTTGCATTCTGGAAAAAAATTGTCTTGTGATTCTATTAAATTTCTTTACAAAATTATTTTTTAAGATAAGTAATAATATGATTTATCCTTTCTTTGTAATGTCAATATGTGCCTACCAGCAAAAATACTGGCTGAGACAAATACCTTGCAAACATTATACCTGTTACAACTCCATCAGTAATATATTTCAATAGCCTCAAAATTATCAAAATATATTTGTTGTTGTGGTTTGTTTGTTTGATTGTTTTTGCTTTTTTTTTTTTAAACTCTTCTCCATTTCTGATAGTCACAGAATAAGTTTCTCTCTTACTATGATCTTCTCTAACACATCTGGAATATCTTTTGCTGTTATTTTAAGATAAAAGCTAATTATATTTTCTTCCTTTTACTTTCTGGTAAAAAAAAAAAAAGAAAAATACCCTGCTTGCTCATACTTTGTTAATCTATAACAAGTTACTTAGATGTAAATGTTTGTGAGTTCTTGGGGTGATATTGTCTTAACCATGTAGGGGAGATGAAAAACATGTTTTTACCTGTGTTCATTGTAATCATTCACTTGAAAAATAGAATCTAACCACATTGTAATTCCTATATTGACTGAGAGACTTCGGTGGAAAGTCTTTTATAAGCTGTAGAGGAAAAATAATGAAATAGAGAATAGAGAGTACAGAAGAAGAATGAAGTAAAAGTCTGAAGGAAACCACCAAGAGAGTATGTAAGTGCCTTTTCCCTTACCCTGTCTGATAAAGTCTTGGCATACTGAGTGTGTGGATCTCCTTCAAGGCCTGTGATGTTGGAGGCTGGTCCTCATGGAAGCAGTACATAGGCAATATTGTTGTTATGAGCAACAACAGAAAATGTGAAGCTTTGGTAAGCATTTCAAATTTTTATTACTTTTTTAATAAGATATATAGGTTTTTGATTATATTCCCCCTCCTCACCTCCTCCCAGATCCTCCCCATCTCCCTATCCACCCTATTTCATGTTCTTTCTCTCTCTCAACAAAACAAAATAAGAAAAACAAGAAAAAATTAAAATAAAAATCTCTATGTCCTTCTAATGGTAGTGTATATGGACAAGAGCTATCTAGGACAGGGGATATGTAGCAAGAAGAAAGTTTCTTCTGTAGAGTCTTGTTTATGAAGTACTGCTCCAAGGCAATTGGACATCAGTGGAAGAAGACGTTTTGAAAGGAGTGGAAGTTCTTGCACAGTGCTGGAGAGGCCTCCTGGGAGATATAAAGAAGAGATGAGAATACTCATTCATAACAAATGTTTACTTGGCCTGTCCATATGCTAGGGTTGACCTACCCCCCTGGAGGAAGGTATTGTTGTTCTTTTCAGTGAGGTCCAGGGATGTTGAACTGGGGTTGAAATGGTCTCTATATTTCTAACTACAGTGCTTGTAATAAGTGAGATTCATGAATGTACAAGAGGAAGTAAGACTCCTCAATGCAGCGTTCAGGAAGGACATCTACAGTAGTTGGCCTGGGCCCACTTCTTTGACCCTTCTTTTACTCTTTTGTAATTAAAGTGGAAACAGCATATCTTGGGGTGTACACAGGTGACTCCAAGTTGCCATTAACAACCACTGTCCTAAGTCCTTTACATTAGTTTAAAACTCCTCTGAACCAAAACAGTGGCTCTCATTGTTAACCTCTTACCAGTGACACCAGTAACATCTGGATACTTGTCTAGAAATGTAAATTCTCTGGCCTTATTCCTGGTTTTCTAAAATTGAAACCATGGAGTGGAGCCCAGCAATCTGTGTTTTCAAAACTCTCTACTTAATTGTAATGCATGTCTGTTTAAGAAACACCGATTTTAGACAGTTGTTAGAACCCATTTTTATATAGGAAAATTTTACTTTAAAGTCATGAATGTTAAGGATTAGGTAGCCTCAATGGTTATTTCCTCCCCATTTGAAAAGACATGATTGCTATTTTACCTGATGTATTTGTTCATTCTTTCTACTCATCTAACCTGCCCCGTTATTGTATGCCTTGTACTACATGCCTTACAGACCCATCAGGAATATATGGTCTGAAAGAGATGGCACATTAAAGCTTATGCTGCTCTGTTCTTCCTTGAGGCTCACATGGGAATCATAAATAATATCTTCTGCCAATGGCTTGGTGATATTAAGGTTAACCAACATAAAATTAAGGAAAACAAAGTAGCTTTTGATTAAGAACCTATACCTCTGTGGAGGAAATCATAAGAAGTGGCATAGAAAAATCCAATCTTACTTTGCTGATAGTTTTCTTGTTACACAAGTTGTAGCAATTATCGAAGTTAAGGAAGTACATATGTGGAGAGCCAGCTGGCAGTTTACACAAGGTCAGATTCATTATTTGATAAGATCATTACATTGCTGGATTCTCTGCAGGCCCAGAAATTAATTTTTCAAGTTTTCCCTGAGGTGATATCTTTTGGGCATTGTTACCAAACCAAGTCCCCAAGAGGCAAGTGTGTTGTCCAGTATGCTCACTTGTTAATTGCAACTCAAAATATTGAACTTTCAGGTGAAATATGATGCATATTTATCTTGGTATTATTAAATTCTTGTTCCTCTCAGAAAAACGTTAAATAAAATCTGGGAGGCTGATCCTTCAAGGACATGGACCAGTCTAGGGATAATGATTTGGAAGACCACTGGTCCAGTACATCTGTCTTCATTTGGGGTGTGTTAGCAAGCATCTATTTGAATAGTTATTCTGGTATCAGGACATGCCTTCTAGAGCATTCTGATAGCCACTTTTAAATACCTTTTTCTGGCCTTCCCAATCATTTCTCTTTTGTTCCTATACTCATTCTTCATAAGGAAACAATAGCGCTTATTTTAATATGCTATTATTTGTCCTCATCTGATGAGGCTTCATCCTAATCTCATTACCAAACTCCCAATTCAGCAGTTTACAAGTAATATTTTTAGGACAGATAACATTTTTGTTCACAGAGGCATACTATAGGTTATTGCATGGTGATTTTCTACACTTTCTTCTTCTTTGCAAATCACAATTTGAATGCTGAGTGTGTGATTGCTGGCCGGAGTGGAGGTAATATATTTGGCTACCATTCTGCTCTATTTCATCAAGTATAGGGAACTATTATTTGTTAGAAAAATGTACTATAATGTTAAGGAGAAAACACACAAACAAAAACTTCCACCAGTTATGATGCAGTCCTTCGGTACTTATACTCTGAGTGTTTCAGACGCAAACACAGAGTTTAAAAAGCAATGTCACCTCTGTGGGTGTGCACAAAAAGGAAGTAACAGATTCAAGTTTTTCTTAAATGTTTATACTTGTTGAATTCTGTCCTGAATTTATTTTTAGTTGAGCCATTGACTGTCATCTTTCCTTCACCCTCTTTTCCTCTAGAGAGGGTCATGCTACATAGTCCAGATTGGCCTTAAAGCTTGTAGTCTCCTGTGTCATTCCCCTCTACCTAAGTGTTATGATTATATTTTCTTCTCATTCACCCTTACACGGCCCTCTACCATTCTCCTTACTTGACCCTTGTAGTTGTCCTTCCTTCCCCTTTCTGCTTTTGTACCACATGTGTTCTGTTTTGCTTTTTTTTTTTTATTCTCTTCTCATATCAGCTCCCTTAAGATCTTTTCCTTTCTTCTCATGGCTTTGAGACATGGGTAATACAGATAAATCATTTAAGGCTGAGCAAGTCAGTCACTTATGCTTAGCACTTTGATCAGGTAGGAGTCTCTGCATTAATCCACCCTCTCTACAAAAAAAAAAGGGGCTTCTTTGCCCCAGGCTAAGTTGTACTTATTTATGTGCATAAAGCCAATGTTTAGAAGACAGTCTGATAACAATACTAATATATTCCCCCTCTGGGCTTATGCCCTTTATAACTAAAAGTTTTGACCAGGTTTGTAGTTTTATGCCCATGTGGAATTGATACTATATTTCAAGTCTTCTTTGTTTTTCCAAGATTTGTCTTGTGATCTAGAGTGTGACCTATTTTAGAGAAGTTTCCACTGCCTGCTGAGAAGGTGTATTCTTCTTCTGATAGATGCAATACTCTTATTTAAGAACCCCCAACTTCTGGAAGCAGAATTGTCTACCCACTGAAGATACCATCACTCCAAACTCTTTTTTATTTTAATTCTCTAAATTTGATTTTTAACTCATTTTTTTTGTTTATAAAGTAGTAAGTTTTAATATTCATTTGGAATGCATTCTTAGTTATTAACCCTTCCTCCATGCCCTTCTATTTCTCCATTCTCTGTGCCCCAACTCTGTTTAATCTTTTTCATGATTAACTACACTGCACTACATTCATATCCCATTTTACTGTTTCTCCTGCTTAGAGTCTTTTTTCTTACAGCTCCTTTCTTTACCCTGTCCTCCATAGACACTTAAATTTAAATATAGAAATACAAATTTTATGAGAGAATCTGAAAATGAGAAACCATACAGTGTTTGTCTTTCCAGGCCTAGTTTACCTCACTGAGTATTGTGGTGGTATTGTGTTCCCTGAAATATTGTGTGTTCCATGAAATAAACTTATCTGGGGTCAGAGAGCAGGATGGCCACAATATTAAACATGAGGATAGGCAGTGGTAGCACACACCTTTAATTCTAGCATTTCAGAGACAGAAATACCTCTGGATAGCTGAGTTCAAGGCCACATTAGAAACCACCTAGGCCTGGTGACTCACGCCTTTAATCCCAGAAATCCAGCCTTTAATCCCAGGGAGTGACGGCAGAAGGTAGAAAGATATATAAGGCATGAAGACCAGAAACTAGAAGCATTTGGCTGGTTTAGCATTTGGCTGGTTAAGCTTTTAGGCTTTGGAGCAGCACAGTTCAGTTGAGATGCATTCTGGATGAGGACTCAGAAGCTTGCAGTCTGAGGAAACAAGACCAGCTGAGGAACTGGCGAGGTCAGGTAGCTGTGGCTTGTTCTGCTTCTCTGATCTTCCAGCATTCACCCCTATAATTGGCCTCAGGTTTGATTTTATTAATAAGAACCTTTAAGATTCATACTACACAGTATTTTACACAGTTTCCTTGTTATTGACTGAACAGAATTTCATTGTATGTGAGTCCAGTGTTTTCATTATCCATGCATCAGTTGATAGCTAGCTGGCTCCAATTCCTAGTTTCTGTGGATGGAGTCGCTTTGAACATGGATGTATCTTTCCCCCACTAGATTGAATAGGATACAAAGTTATTTCAGTTCCTTTTTGTTTTTCAAGATTTACTTCGTGATCTGGGATATGACCTATTTGTTTCCTGGGCTGCTGAGGAAGTGTATTGTTTTCCTTTTGGATAGAAGATTCTGCAAATATCTGTTAGACTCTATGCTGTACTTCAACTTTGAAGTGCATTTGTTGATTTTGATTTTGGATGACCTCTTTGAAGATGAGAATGTAGCACTGAAATCACTATATTATTTTAGCAAAACCTATCACATATTTTATGACCAATGCTGCTTTTTTATGGAACTAGGACCCTAAAAAATTGGTGCATATATTTTATAATATTATATCTTTTCATTAGTCTGCAGTGGCCTTCTTTGTTTCTTCTAATTTTGGTTTGAATTAGATTTTTATCAGATATCAGACTATCCACACCAACTTGTTTTGATTTCCATATTTGAATTGACATTCATTCTTTAACTCTCAGTTTGTGGGTATTAACCAGTGAGGTGTGTTTCTTGAATACAACAGACACTTGGTTCCACTGTTTTAATTCAGTATCTTAGAGTTTAGAGTCTACTGCTGCGATGGAACACTATCACCAAAAGGCAAGTTGGGGAGAAAAGGGTTTATTCATCTCATACTTTCACATTGCTGTTCATCACCAAAGGGAATCAGGACAAGAACTCAAGAAGGGCAGGAACCTGGAGATGGGAGTTGATGCAGAAACCATGGAGGAATTACTGGCTTGCTCAGCCTGTTTTCTTACAGAACCCCAGACCACCAGGCCAGGGATGGCACCACCCACCATGGTCTGGTCCCTTCCCCACTGATCATTAATTGAGAAAATGCTTTATAGATGGATCTCATGGAGGTGGTTCCTCAACGGAGACTCCTTTCTCTCTGATGAATTTAGCTTGTGTCAAAACAGCCAGTGCAGTAAGCTCACCTACTTCACTTAATATTTATGGTTATTATTGAGAGATTTTTCAAATTTCTTTAATTTTGTTTTTTTTCTGGTTGTTGTTTTCTTTTTCCTTTAGTAATATTAGGGCTTTATTGATTTACTCTATCTAATATATTCCTTCCTTTTTAATTTATTCATCTAATGAATGCATTTTCTTTGTTTGTAAAGTTATGTTTTATTTTTTCTTTTCATTTTTCTTTATTAAGAAATTTTTTATTAATTCTACATATCACCCACAGATCCCACCTCCTTGCTCCTCCCACCCCCCAGCTCTCTTTCCCAAGCCACCCTACATCCCTACATGCCCACATCCTCCAAATTGAGGTCTCCCATGGGGAGTCACCAGAGCCCAGCACACTGAGCCTAGGCAGGTCCAAGCCCCTTCCCACTGCACCAAGGCTGTGCAAGGTGTCACACCACAGGCACCGGATTCCAGAAGCCTGCCCATGCACCAGGGACAGATCCCAATCCCCCTCCCTGGGTGATCCCCCCTCAAACAGTTCAAGCCAAACAACCATCTTCCATATCCAGAGGGCCTAGTCCAGTCCCATGGGGGCCCCACAACCACCCGTCCACAGTTCATGGGCTTCTACTAGTGTGGCCGGTCATCTCTGCATGTCTTCCCATCATGATCTCCAAGTCCCCTGCCTGCAGAATCCCTCCTCTCTCTCATCAATTGGGTTCCCAGAGCTCAGCCTGGTGGCTGGCTGTGGATCTCTGCATTTGCCTCCATCAGTCACTGGACAAAGGCTCTGTGATGACAGCTAGGTTATTTGCTAGGCTGGTCATCAGAGTAGACCAGTCCAGGCACCCTCTCAACCACTGCCAGCAGTCCAAGGTGGGGTCATCCTTGTGGATTCCTGAGAGCTTCCCCAGCACCCTGCCTCTTTCTATTCCCATGATGTCCTCATCTATCATGGTATCTCCCCCATTGCCCTCTCACTCTGTCCATGTTACCGCTTGACCCTCCCATTTCCCTATGTTCTCATCCCCCACTCCTCACCCTCCGCCGTCCCCCTACTTCCAGTCTGTACATGTAGATCTCATCCACTTCTCCTTCGCTGGGCCATTCATATGTATGAATGTATTTTCTATGTTTTCACGACTGACACTGCTTTTCTTTCTCCTTTGTGCTCAGTATTCCTTCGAGAAGATCTGTGGTACTAACTTGGTTGGCATGAACTGTCCTCACCTGTGCTTGTTTTCTCTACTATTTTCTTTTTTTTAAAGACAGCTTTGCTGGGTATTGAAATCTTGGTTGGAATTATTACCCCCAGAGCTTAGAACACACGATTCCATGCTTCCTTGGCATTTAGGTGAGATCTAATGTTATTGCAGTGTGTGTGTGTGTGTGTGTGTGTGTGTGTGTGTGTGTGTGTGTGTGTGTGTTTGTACTATAGCTGCTGTTTCTCCATATTGTTTTAATAGTAATTCTTTGTTTTGTATTTTTGACATCTTTACTGCAATGTGCCAATGAGAAGTTCCTTGTTGGCCATGTTTATTTACTGTTTTACATGTCCCCTGTTGTTTCAAATGACTATTTTTGTTCAACTTTGCATATATTGTTTCTTGTGCAATTTTATTGAACAGATTCTTATGTCTTTTGTTTTTATCTCTGCTCCTACTTTTATTCAGTGGATTATCAGGTTTTGTCTCTTGATCATATCCCAGACTTCTTGGATGTTGTGATCATGGTAGTTTTTTTCTCTGGTTGGTGTCCTACCCTGGTATTCTTCCTTCTTTATTGAACCTGTTGGCAATGCTTTCCAGTGCACTTTAAATTTTATTTCATTGAGTTGTTTTTTATTTCTAATATCTTTTTTAAAGATTTATTTATTTATCATGTATACAGAGAAGACACTAGATCTCATTACAGATGGTTGTGAGCCACCATATGGGTACTGGGAATTGAACTCAGGATCTCTGGAAGAGCAGTTAGTGCACTTAACCTCTGAGCCATCTCTCCAGTCCCCCCCCCCCCCAATATTTTTTTTAAATCTCAGCTTCCTTGATGAATTTCTTTTCCATGATGTTTACCTTTTCATTTATGCTGTTAATTTTCTCACTTATGTTACTCATTTTTCTCCTGTTTCTGAATTTCCTCTCTAGTCCTGGATTGAATTTATTTACTTTAAAAAATATATTTATTTGGTTATTTATGTTTTTGTGTTTTGCCTACATGTATATTCTCCACACAACTGCAACCAGTCAGTTGAAGTTTGGACTCTTTGTTTTCATTTACTTCCTGTTGGTGCTGGTGTGAGCCAGTATTGAGCAGGTATTGGTTGTCTCTGACATTTGCCTTCACTTTAGTTGGTTACCTTTTTACATGCACAGGGGTTTCTTCTGGCCACATTTAACTTGGATGTGCATATGCTGGATATTGTCTCATACTCCTAGGACTCTCCAGCATGTACAATCCTGTGAGCCTATCATTCTAGCTGGGCCATGTCTCCCAACTATGTTGAGAGTATGAGAAGCAGCCACAGCAATGGGATGTATACAGTCAGAAGCCCCATCTTCACACTTTAAGATATCCTAAGTATCAATCATCCTGCTTGAGGAATGCAGCTTTGGGTGTCAAGTAGAATGTTGGCGCTTCAGAGTTGACAAGCTCTATAGCTGTGCCTGGGAGGCAGGGTGTTCCAGAAGCTGATCCACCTTCAGACCACAGGCTTCAGACTCACTCCAGACTTTCTCTCTGTATATGATGAAGGATGTTCTCAGCCACTGAGAGTAGGGCTACCTTCCTAATTCAGTTTCCTGCTTGAGTTGAGCGGTCTGCCACCTAAATTTTTGCCTAGTTTTCTGATCCTCTAGTACTCCAAAAATGTTTCCCAAGGTTGTCTCTAGCCTTGGGGATGTAGCGGATTGAATTCAGGCTGTTTGCTTATGGTTGTTCCTTGTCCTCAGGCCTCACTACATAGTTCAGACGCAAATCATGTCTCACCACACCCCGACTTGCTTTGAAACGTGAGAACTGTGAACTTGTGGTGAAGTTGGGACTCTTGAATTCCTTTTCCTGGAGCTGATGGCTTACCTGTTGACATTTCTGTTCTCCCTCCCTCCACTAGGGAAGTGTGTCTGAAGCTATGGTAAACTTGGCTCCTTTTCTCTGTCTTGCTCTACTTGTCACGCCAATTTTCTCGTATCTTATCTTTGTAAATTTCTCATAGTTTGCTCTTTCTATTGGTAGAGTCCATTTTTTCCTTATTTAGACTCTTCTCCTTCTTGCAGTCATGTTGAAATAGCTCCCCTTCTTTCTTTTCCCTTCATTTCCCTGACTTCTCTTCCTTCCCTTCTCCTTTTCATCTTTTTCTCCTTCATTTTCTTCCTCCCTTCATCCTACCTACCCCACACACTCCGACTTCTACCACATATTCCAGCCTTGCCTTGAACTCATTATGTAGCTCATGTTGGCCTTGAAATTGTGGTGATCCTCCTGCCTCAGCCTTCTGAGTGCTGGAATAACAGGAATGTACTATCATGCCTAGCTCCCTTTACCTTTTTATCTTGACAAATTCTCATGTTTTTGGATGCTCCTGTAAAGGAGAAGTGGATCTATATGAGTGAACTGAGTGTGTGTGGGGGGTGGCAGAGGGTGAGGAGGAGGGGTGAGAACAGGGAAATGGGAGGGTCAAGCTGGAACAGGGACAGAGTGGGAGGGCAGGGAGAGAGATACCATGATAGATGAGGACATCATGGGAATAGGAAGAGGCAGGGTGCTGGGGAAGCTCTCAGGAATCCACAGGGTTGACCCCACCTTGAACTACTGGCAGTGATCCAGAGGGTGCCTGGGCCAGTCTACTCTGGTGACCAGCCTAGCAAATAACCTAGCTGTCATGATAGAGCCTTTGTCCAGTGACTGATGGAGGCAGACACAGAGATCCACAGCCAGGAACCAGACTGAGTTCCGGGGACCCAATTGATAAGAGAGAGGAGAGGTACTGCAGGCTAGGGACATTGAGATCATGATGGGAGGACATGCAGAGATGACAGGTCATATTAGTGGAAGCCCATGAACTGTGGACTGGTAGCTGTGGAGGCCCATGGGACTGGACTAGGCTCTCTGGATATGGAAGATGGTTGTTTGGTTCGAACTGCTTGGGGCCACCCAGGCAAGGGGATCGGGATCTGTCCATGATCTATGGGCAGGCTTCTGGAATCTGGGGCATGTGTTGTGACACCTTGCACAGCCTTGGTGAAGTGGGAAGGGGCTTGGCTCAGTGTGCTGGGCTCTGCTGACTCCCCATGGGATACCTCGATTTGGGGGATGTGGAGATGCAGGGCGGCTTGGTAATGAGGGCTGGGGAATGGGAGGAGGGTGGAGGGGGTGGTCTGTGGATAGCATGTGGAATGAGTAGAAAATTTCTTAATAAAGAAAAATGAAAAAAAGTAAAGATGAAGCAAGCTTGCATACTGAAAAAAAGTTCTCATGTTTTGGTGGCTGTTTGTAACTGTAGCATTAAAAACTTAGAATAATGAAGATCAGACCACTCGAGTTCATTATTATGAAAGCTTTTAGACCACAACTATTCCTATATTTTTATATAATAATTTTATGTGTTCTGAAATGCCTTGCTCATTGACATTCAGCAATATTTCTGAGCATATAACCTCTAGTCCATGCATTGATGGAAAATGCATTATTTTGAAGGTTAGTATGCCTTTAAAAAACTTTCATGATGAAAAAAACCACCTATGTACTACGTCCAAGGCTCAATTTTTCTAAATTAAAATGTATAATTCTTGATCACTGTGTTTCTTTTCAGAAATATTTTATATTTACATGAATCAATTAGTGAGGATGTCACAGTGAGGCAAACATCAATTTTGTACAAAGTCTTGTTCATCTAAGATCTTATACACATCAAAGAAAGAAAAGTTTTTTTATTCTTTCTCTCTTTCATTCTCTCTCTCTCACACACACTCTCTCTCCTCTCTCTAATACAAGAGTCAATGCTTGCATTTTTGTTTGTTAAGCTGCGGCTCTGAGAGCTAGAATGTGCTGTAGTACCAAAAAGCTGAATTCCCAAAGCTCCTTCCTCCCTCCCTCCCTCCCTCCCTTTCTTCCTTCCTTCCTCCCTCCCTCCCATCCTCCCTTCCTCCCTCCTTCCCTTCCTTCCTTCCTCTTTCCCTCCCTCCCTCCCTCCCTCCCTTCCTTCCTTCCTTTCTTCCTCCCTTCCTCCCTCCCTCCCTTCCTCCCTCCCTTCCTTCCTTCCTCCCTCTCTTCTTCCTTCCTTCCTTCTTTCCTTCCTTCCTTCCTTCCTTCTTTCCCTCCTTCCCTTCCTTCCCTCCTTCCCTTCCTTCTCTCCTTGCCTCCTTTCCTCCCTCCCTTCCTCCCTCCCTCCCTTCCTTCCTTCCTCTCTTCCTTCCTCCCTTCCTCCCTCCCTCCCTTCCTTCTTTACTTTGCATTGATACTGCCACTCCTCCTCCTTTCCCACGGAAATTTAAGGCTTCCCTTTGTAAAAACCAAATTAGCTAGTTTCAAATGGAACTAGAATATCAGATATTTTAGAAAGAAAACTGGAATAATTAAAAATGAAGATTGAAACAAAAATCTTTAATCACCTGTCATTGTATATTTGTGAGACACCTGCTGACAATATGAGGAACTAGTTATTGTTGATCTTATGTGTCAACTGTCTAAGGCAAGGCATACCCTGATAGATGAAAAAGTAATATTGCTGGATGTTTCTGTAGGGTGTTTTTGAAGTATTTGACTCATAGGGCCCAGAGGGGAAGAGAAGTTCAACCTCACAATTGCAGGATGTGCTGAGGGTCTTGACATAAGACAGGGTGAGACAAGTTGGAGAAATAACCTGAGCTGAAATGTCCATTTTCTCCTCACTTTGGACTTTAGCATTCTTGGTTCTTGGGCTTTTGAACTAGAAGTTGGACTTGACATAATAAACTTGCTTGATTTAGGATGGATTCATACCACCAAATTTCCTGGACCTTCAATTTGCAGATATCAGATTGTAGGTTTTCTCTGTCTTCATGATTGTATTAACCAATTCCTCATAGCAAATAAAACACATACACACACACACATGTAC
This sequence comes from Onychomys torridus, assembly GCF_903995425.1. Taxonomy (NCBI): domain Eukaryota; kingdom Metazoa; phylum Chordata; class Mammalia; order Rodentia; family Cricetidae; genus Onychomys; species Onychomys torridus. The sequence continues at coordinate 20,710,068 of NC_050444.1, read as the reverse complement.
ACACACACTCACACTCATAGTACACACAAACCTACATACTGTAAACTCACAAACACATATGCCACACACCATAAACACAAACACACATAATAAATATCACATACACAAATACACAGAACACATCCTCACAAACACATATAACACACATCACAAACACTAATACACAAGCAATACATATACATACACACAAAAACACATGCCACAACATACACACCACATATACAACATACCTACAAGTACATACACATATACTGCATACTGATATAGATATGATAGGATGAAAGGGTAGATAAATGAACCTACTTTTAAAGAGCAACAACTTGTTTGAAATGTTTTACATTGGTATAGATTTTAGCTTATTTAAATACAATTTTAGTTAATTTTATTATACTGTATGTATATTTCTATTCTTTTTAAAGGTGTTATGTTTGTACAGCTCATTTAAAATTGTAATAGATAATTAAGAAATAGATTAATAATTAGTCATCTATGATAATCATACTTGTAGCCATATTAGTTAAGTTTTCTAGGTATACATAGATATAATTTAATTAGGTAGGTAATCTTCAAACACTTCAAAGACCTACAGAATATTGTATTTAAAATATTCTTAAAATTTAGCCTTTCTGGACAGTGAGACATGTCTGCTCCTGGCAGCACTGATTTACTTCTGAGAGGACTCACAAATATAAGATAGATAGTATATCTTCTTTAATTTTGCTAAATACAAATAGACTAGATATTGTAACTGTAATTCTTGCTTGATAATTGTTTTGTTAACTGAAATTTTACTATGTGAAAGCTAAAACCTTCCTTCTTGAAAAAAAGAAAAGGGGAAGTGCTGTGGGATGTTCTGTATTTTAAATGTGTTGCTCTGATTGGTTAATAAATAAAACACTGATTGGCCAGTAGCCAGGCAGGAAGTATAGGCAGGACAAGGAGAGAGGAGAATTCTGGGAAGTGGAAGGCTGAGGCAGAGAGACGGTGCTAGCCATCGCCATGGAAAGTGAGATATAAGGTTCCAGTAAGCCACAAGCCACATGTCAACTTATAGACTAATAGAAATGGGTTAATTTAAGATAGAAGAACTTGATAACAAAAAGCCTGCCACAGCCATACAGATTGTAAGTAATATACGTCTCTGTGTGTTTACTTGGTTGGGTCTGAGCAGCTGCTGGACTGGCGGGTGAAAGAGATTTGTCATGTCTATGGGCCAGGTAGGACCAGGAAAACTCTAGCTACGGTGTACACTATACTACTCATACACACACACACACACACACACACACACACACACACACACACACACACACACAAATTTATTCTTTCTATTTCTCTAGAAAAACTTGACTATCACATTAGGATTAAATGCCAAGCTGTTGAATTCAGGGAATTTTTTATTACAATTAAAAATTTTTAAGTATTTTATGTGTGTCTCTCCAAATGTGAGCCTGCATGTGAAGGTCAGAGAATAGCCTCTGGCAGTTGGTTCTTTACTCCCACTGTGTCCTGGGCATGCAATTCAGCTCCTCAGGTTAGTGGCAGACACTTTTACCTGTTGAACCATCTTATAATATCTACACTTTATTTTTGTATTTTAGTTTTTATTAATTGAAAACTATTTTTATACAATATATTTTGATTATGCTTCCTCCTCCCCAACTCTTCCTAGATCCTTCCTGCCCACCCAAATCTACATGCTTTCTTGCTTTCTCTCATTAGAAAACAAATAGTTATCTAAAAACATAATTTAAAAACAAACAAACAAAAAACCAAATTAGGATAAAACTAACAAATGAACAGAAAAAAATAACAAAAGAAAAATCATATATAGATGTAGAGACACAACCCTTGGGACATACAGGAATCTCCTAAAAGCACAAAAACCAGAAATCATAATATGTAAACTAAAGACCTGAAGGGTAGGAAAAAGAAAAAGAAAAAAGAAAATAAACGAATAAGAAAAGCTCAGACAAACATTATGAGAAAAACAAAACATAACAAGACAAAAACAACTCCACAAAAAGAAAAACCTGAAACACCCCCCCCCCCCAAACTCTCCAAAATACCACCAAGTTCATTTTGTGATGATCATCTACTGCTAGGCATGGGGACTGGCCTTAAGGGTGGTCTATATATCCAGCGAGACTCTGTTAGAGAAAAACTAAATTTTCTTTTTTGGATAGTAACCAATTGGCAGTAGCTTCTGGGTTAGACATGGGGGCTTGTGTCTACTTAAATATAATTCTTCATATTAATCCAATGCCAGGTTTATAGATGTCAAATAATCCCCCTTATTCTGTGGGTTACCCTTCACCCAGTTGGGATTTTTATTTAGCTGGGCAGAAACACTTCAGTTTTCTTAGGACCTGCTTTTCACTTGTTGGCCTTAATTCTGGGCAAATTAAGTTCTAATCAGAAGTTCCTTTCCTACACCTATTTGATGTAGGGTACTAAATATCTTTTCTTTTGGAACTGCCAGTGTTTTGGGTTTTCCCTTTATGCTCCTGATCCATGTGTAGCTAGTTTTTGTGTAAGGGGATAGATATAGTTCTATTTTCATTCTTCTGCAGGTATACATCCTGTTTCCAAGCATCATTTGTTGAAGATGCTTTCTTTTCTCCAGCATATAATTTTGCTATCAAATATTAAATGGATGATAATTTGTATCATCATATTTGAGTATTTGATTTTGTTCCATTGGTATACATGTCTGTATTTTTGTCAGTATTACATTGTTTTTATTACTATGGATCTGTAATATATTTTATGGTCCGGAATGGTAGTCTATCTAGCATTGTTCTTTTTGCTCAGAATTATTTTGGTTATCTAGGGTCTTTTGTTGTTGTATATAAATTTTAGGATAGTTTTTTTTTATTTTCTGTGAAGAATGATATGGGATTTTGATTAGTATTCCATTGAATATGTAAATGACTTTTGGTATAATGGTCATTTTACTAATATTAACTCTACCAATCTATAACCATGGTATTTCTATTTTCTAGTGTCTTTTTCTAGCTCTTTCTTCAGAGCTTTAAATTTCCCATTGTAGTTGTCCCTCACTTTGTTGGTTAGGTATATTTCTAGGTATTATACTTTCTTTGAGGCTATTGTGAATTGCAATGTGTCCATGATCTCCTTGTGTTTTTGTTGTTGATATATAAAAAAGCTATTTACTTGTGCAAGTTGATTCTGTATCCTGCCATATAATTGAATTTGTTTATTATTTCTAGAAAATTTCTGGTAGAATTTTTTTGGATTTCTGATGTCTAGCATTATGTCATTTATAAACAGGGATAGTTTTACTTCTTTTCCTAATTGTATCCCTTTAATTTCCTTCTCTTGTCTTTTTCCTCCCTCTAGTACTTAGAGCATCATATTGAAAAGTAGTGGGACTAGTGGACATCCCTGTGTCATCCTCAACTTCAGCGTGACTGCCTCTCAGTTTTTCCTTTTAGGATGATGTTGGCTGTATATTTTTCCTATACATCTCTTATTATGTTTGGGGCTCTGTTTCCTCTAGATCTCTATTCTCTAGAATGTTTTATCATGAAAGCATGTTGGATTTTGTCAAAGCCTATTTCTGCATCTATTGACATAATCAAATGACTTTTGTCCTCAAATACATTTTTGTGGTTTATTACATTCATTGAATTGCATATGTTATGTTGAACCATTTCTGCATTTTAGGGATAAAGCCTAATTCATCATGGTGTATAATCTTTTTTTATATAGCTCTTCTGTTTCCAAGTAATTTATTAAGAGAATTTTTTGAATCTATGTTTAGCAGGAATATTAACCTGTGGTTTTCTCTTTTTGTGTCTTTACCTGGTTTGGGCTTCAGAGAAGGAGCTTGAGTTTGCAAATGCTCCTTCTGTTTCTGTTATTGAGTAGTTTAATGAGACTTAGATGTAGTGCTGTGAAAGTCTGGTAAAATTCTACTGGGAATCCATCTGGGATTGTAGTTTTCTTTTTATCAGAGAGACTTTTTATTACTATTTCAATCTCACATTTTATAGGTCTGTTTATGTTGTTGACTTCTTGGATTAATTTTGGTGGTTTGGATGAATCTAGAAATTCATCCTTTTTTAAGGTTTTCTGACTTAATGGTGTTCAAGATTTTAAAGTATTCCCTTATTATAGTCTCATTTGTTTTTGTGATCTGTTGTAATGTTTCCCTGATTATTTCTAATTCACTTAAGTTGGGTTGTCTGTTTCTTTTGTTAGCTGGATAAAGGGTTCAAATTTCACAGCATCCTTGCCAACTTTTATTGTCATCATTTGATGTAAAGCTCACTGTGGATTTAATCTGCTTCTTACCATTTATTAGCAGTATTGAACGTCTTTTCACATGTATATCAGCCATTTGCCTATTTTAATTTTTAAAGTGCATATGTTTATTTATTTATGAATGTGTGCTTGTGAATGTATTTATTTATGTGTGTGTGTGGTTGCACATTTGCTCGTGTGTGTGCATGAGATTATGTATGCTCATGCATGTGTGGATGCTAGAGGAGGATGTCAGATGATGTGGTCTAGTGCTGTCTCATTATTGTCTTGAAAGAAGTCTCTCACTGAACTCCTAGCTTACCTTTTGGGCTAGACTGGTTGTCCATTGAGCTCCCAGAATTCATATGCTCAATTTTCTTCTATGCGTACTGGGCATTTGAACTCAGGGTCAGGGTCTTATGTTTATATAGCAAATGCTTTTACCTTGTGCCATCTTCTAGCCCTTTGGGTTTCTTCATTGGAGAAATATCAGGACAGTTATGGTTGTACTTAATGTCTCTGAAGATCTGGAGGCAGGATAAAATGTATTAGATGGAGTTATCAAAAGACAAGGTTAGAAGATAATTTGGGGAAGAAAAGTTAGGCACCAGATCAAGTTGTGAATGGTAGTTCCAGTGAGGACTGAAACTTTTCAACATATCAATGTTTCCTTTGTGGTGTTTATTGTTTTTTGGTGTTTAAATGCCATCTACTTGACCCCAGTTTTCCTTAGTTATTTTCTTAGTTTCCTATTGCTGTGAAGAGACACCACTGTTTCATGACCACTGAAATGCTTATAAAAGAAAGCACTTAATTGGGTCTTGCTTACAGTTTCAAAGGTTTAGTCCATTATCATCACAGCAGAAAGCATGATGGCACATGGACAGACATAGTACTGGAAAAGGTAGCTGAAAATTCTATATCCAGATGTGTAGGCAGCAGGGAGAGAGCCATTGGGCCTACTTTGGGCTTTTGGAATCTCAAAGCCACCCCCTGTGACACACTTACTTGAACAAAGCCACACACTTCCTAATCCTTCTCAAGTAGTGCCACTCCTTGGTAACTAAGCTTTCAAATGTATGAGCCTATGGGGACCATTCTCATCCAAACCACCACAGTTGTCCTCCTCCTGTTTTCATTCCCATATAGCACATTTGTTGAACACACTTGCTACTGTCTCCATCACCACACCAAACACTAAGCTACAGCAGCTCTAGCAGGTCTTCCTGCCATAGTTCTTGCCAGGACACTGGACTGAATGCCACTTAGGCTTATTTGCTATGAATCAGTCACATTAACCACATGTGTTTTCTCTTCCTGCTGTAATAAATCACTTCTCATACCTGAGAAGACCTGAGCTTATTATCTTAGAATATTATTATCTGGAAGCCTAATTGGTGTCTAACCAGGATAAAAGATTGTGATGGCAGACTTGTGCTTTTCTGTGGAAGCCCTGAGGGAGGAGAGCTTGTTTGCATTTCCCCGCTCTAGCTTCTTTGAGTCATGGCCACTTATTTCATAGGGAAGTCTAGCAATGTGTTGATAATCACTTTGACTTCTTTTTATGCTTCCTTCTTCTACTTTCAAATGGTTATGTCAGGCACACCTGGTTGTCTTGGATAATCTTCCTAAGTTAGCTGAATAGCAACTGTAGTTCTCCTTTATCATGTGAAAAAGACATGGACAGTTTCAGAGATTAGGGTGTGGTCCTCATTGGTAGCCATATTCTGTCATGTTAATTCTTCAAACATATTAGTTCATATCAGCTTCCCTAGTTACTAGCTCAAATTTAATACACTTCTGAAGTCATAGAATGGTTTAGAAGTTTCTCTATTATCTGGCTTCCCTAGTTGCAGGATAGGGGGCTAGCAAGGCATTGAGGTACAAAATATAAGCAGACAGTACTCTGATCTTCATGCATTCAACAAATGCTTCTCATCTTATCATAGATCCAGGCTTCTACATTTTATTCCTGACCACATCTGCTGCACCTTCTCTGGAGCTCAGACTATTGCATGCACAGGCTCGTTGCCTTTGTATGTGCCACCAGCATATCCTGCCTTTGTAATCATGCCTGCTTCAGAGTTCTGGACAATTCCCCTTCTAGACAGTGGCCTAACTATATCTCACTGTCATTAAGTCTCTTGTATGTTACCACTTCTGACAGACCTTCTTATCAGTTTTATGTACAGCTTTAGTCACTATTGCTTTACTTGTGACTTCTAATGTATGCCTGATACCATATCACTATTCCTTTGTTTTCTCCTAGAATACAAGCCCTATGAAGGCAAGCTCATTGGTTTAAAAAACTGAAATTAAAAAATTATTATTTATTTGCTTTGTGTGTGTGTGTGTGTGTGTGTGTGTGTGTGTGTGTGTGTGGTTATAAGCACATGTGGCGGTTATAAGTTAATGTTCTGGAGTCCATTTTCTCCTCTCTACTTGTGATTTTCAAGGATCCAACTCAATGGTTAGGCTCTATGGGCACTCTTACTTGACCATCATCTAGCTAGCCATCTTGTTGCTCACTGGCTTCAGTACTGCATTTCTACTAGGACCTAAGATGGTGTTTTGCATAAAGAAGATGCTCACTGAGTACTTGTTAAACTGTACAATCACAGAAAATAGTCGCCCAGGGCTTTCTAAGAGTCAGCACTGTTCTAGATCTCAAAGTTCGCTCTTTTATTTCATCCTGTCAGTGTCTGAAGACATGAAAGATGAGGCCTGGAAAGACAAGACTCACACAGATGCTGAGTCAGACCTCTCTTAAGATAGAAGATGTGGCTCTGGGATTCAGCCCTAGTTCATGGAATTCCTAGTGGAATACTATATTGCAGTTTTAGTTTTTAATGATTAATGTGGCATGTTACAAACAAACATGTTATTATTTTTCTCCTTTCAAGTTCATAATTGAATTTCTTCATGACTGTTTCATACATATTCATCATTGCACTTGTTCATATTTGCCCCTTGTAACCACTACATTGATTTTTAAATTTTTGGTGAGTTTTATAAAAATTGTAACTATTTCCTTGAATAAACTCTAACAATTTTGAAAGGTTTTTTTTTTTTTTAGGAGTTTCTAAATAAAATTAGGGAATAAGATGTATCCTTTTCAGCATGTTACTTGAGTATTGCTTTCAGTACCTGATTATATCCATTGGCAGTACACTTGTAACTTGATCATGCATTTTCCTAGCAAGTCCAGAATGAGAGAAAAGTAGAACAAACTACATGCATAAGCTTCCTAGCCTGGCACAGCATGAGAAGTAAGGCAAGGGCTAATTTTATAGATCCCTAAAATATGAAAGAAAATTATTCTTACTAAGTGAGAGTGTTCAGTTTCAGAGCCCTGTGCCAGATGGCCTGATGGAAAGTCAGCACCATTTCTTCCCTCCCATGTTTTCTCCGGGATTCCTGGTAATAGCATTTCCTGAGTATGTGCCACCAGCGTTCTGGATTAGATTCTACCCATGAGAGGCTCTTGTGCAAGATTTGGAAAGCAGAAGAGCAACAGAAGCCATTATTGCCCCTGCAGGCAGGTTCATGGGCTTCAACAGATGGGGCTACATGAAATCCTGCCAGGAGCTTCCCAGAATCCTCCACACCAACCATTTGGAGGCTTCAGGCAGTTGTAGGCCCATTGGTAGCAGAGGTCTATGAGCATGCCCAGCCTCACTTCCTAAATGTCAGCAGGGACTTTCTCTATCTCTATTGTTCCAACCTGTTACTGGTTTTCACTGGTTTTGTATCTATTCATTTTATTAAATTTGTTTTGATATCAGCTACTTAGACCGTATGTTTTCTACCATGAATCTGGTTTTACCACTTTACTTTTTTTCTTGAGAAATATTTTATTTGATGTGTGATTTACAATTTGTTTCCTCTTCCAAGATAGTAAATATGTTTAATGAAAATGAATGGAACCATTGGCACTAATAAATATTTAATTTTTTTTCCACTTGAGTTTTAATTTTTTTTTTGTATTTATTTATTTAGCGTGTGTGTGTGTGTGTGTGTGTGTGTGTGTGTGTGTGTGTGTGTACATGTGTGGATCCGAGGATAACTTGCATGGGGCCAGTTCTCTACCTCTAACTTACATGTCCTGGTTTGGACTCCAGTTGTCAGCCTTGGTGACAAGGGCCTATACCTGCTGATCTATTTTGCTGTCCCCTCTCCAAATTTTTAAAATGGGTAAATAATTGTTTGAAATTTGTATCTAATGTTAATATTTTTTCCTTAATACTCATTTAACTTCAGAAATAAAGTAGAGGTAGTATTCTTAGGCAAATAAATGTAAGAAGATTGTCAGCACAAAAAGTGGAAAATTACTCAATAATTTGTCCTGTATTGCTTCCCAGTCCTTCCAGCCATCCACACATCCTGTTCTGTCTTTGGACTGAGGATAGAAGTGTGACAACACATATTCATACAGGAGTTTAATTCATAAGCACATCCTGAAAAACAGATCATTGGATTTGCACAGATTTAAGCTCAGTCAGGTCTTCTATGATTCTGCAATTTTCTGTATGGCTCCTCTTGCAGCACTGATATGTGTGCTACGTTTACATTTTGATGTTTCACCTCTTCAAACTTTCTGAGGACAGGAACTGTATCTTAATTATCATTGCTTGCCTAATGATTAGTCTGGGTCCAAACTCCTGGAAGATGGTTAGAACAAAGATTATTGTTATGTTGTTTTACAACTGTGCTTCTGACTCAAAATAAACTGGTGATACCAAAAGACTAGCTGAAGTAATGGACAAAACCAACCCAACAACTAACTGTACAATGTTTTCCCTGTATGTTATAATCAATGTAAGGGGACAGGAGAATGCCTTCTTAAAATACTTAAAAAATGTTTAAGCCTAACACATATGTTAAGCTTCATATTCCTTTCAACATTACTGGTCCATGTCACCCAACAACTGCAAATGATGTGGAGATAGTTAAAGCAGACAATTCATGCTCTTTGCCTGGAGGACTTGACAAATGCCCTGCGTTAGATTGCTTCTGTGAAAAATTCAGAGAACCAGCACAAAGCAGCAGATGGGATGCTTTATTTTGAGCCAAGTTTTGGGCAATTTTGTGCTGATAAAGAAGACCTATTTATTATGGAATACTGCTCCATGAAAAGAGCTCTATTGGTATCAAGGACACCATGTATTAGATATGGTTTATATCACCAATGCTTAACAGTAAGTATTGACATCAAAACACAATAAATGTTGAAACCTAACAGTCAATGATGCTCTTGATACCAGCATTGTGCCGGGCTAGATAACTCCTTGTTGCCAAGTCAAGAAGCATAAGGTCCAGGACTAGAAGAGATTCCTGTGGCCTTCACCATTTACCCGCTTCTAAGTAGGAAATATTCACATTTCATTCTATAGCTCATTTCTCTCAGAGTTGGCTTAGAATTATTATTTTAAGCACAGAAAAGGCCATCACTAAATCTATCTGTGTAGTTATATTTTAAGGCTAAGATAAGCTAATGCAGTCTTTCTGTCCTTATTGTAGGTAAGGATGGATACATATGAATGGTATGATCATTTTACTAAAATGTTTAGTTTATATGCAAATGAGTGAAAAATAATTAAAAAGTAGGTGTTGAGGTAAATAGAGAATGAGATTAAAGTAAAGGTGAACTTGGATTCAAGAATATAATTTCTCCCACAGACTGGGTGCCTCCCAAGCAGATCAAGCTATTCAATTGTCTCACTTATCCAGAGGGCCTGATCCAGCTGGGGGCTCCACAGCCTTTGGTTCATAATTCATGTGCTTCTATTTGTTTGGCTATTTGTCCCTGTGCTTTTTGCAATCTTGGATTCAACAATTCACGCTCTTGCAGACCCTCCTCTTTCTCAACAGTTGGACACCTGGAGCTCCACCTGGGGCCTGGCTGAGGATCTCTGCATCCACTTCCATCAGTTATTGGATGAGAATTCCAGCTGTCCTTAGTGCATGAGCTGGCTGTTTGAAACCTTGGGCTTACACAGGGACACTTTGCTCAGTCTGGAAGGAGGTGACAGGACCTGCCTGTACTGAATCCACCAGGTTTAAATGAATCCCTAGGGGTGCCTTGATCCTGGAGGACATGGGAATGGAGGGGAGAGGCTGGGGGGAAGGTCAGGGTGGGGGCGGGAGGGGGGAGGACAGGGGGAACCCAGGGCTGATGTATAAAATTTAAAACACATAATAATAAAGAAAAAAAGAATATAATTTCTCTATGAATGCAAAGTAATTCCGTATTCCTATTTTGTATCACCCTAAATTAATACATACACACACACACATATATGGTAACATTACGTATTTTTTGTATTGTAAATCTATAGTTTGAAAATTAAAAAAAAAATCTAAACATCATCTTAATTATTGTAGGGTAAAAGAGCCAGCCAAAGAAACCCACCCTGACCCTGAAACCAGAGTCAAAGAAACACACTTTGGCCCTGGAGCCAGAGCCAGTGAAGGAAACACACCCTGGCCCTAAAATAGTGCCAAAAGGCTAAAAAAAAAAAAAAAAAAAAAAAAGGGCCAGTGACAGAAACACACTTTGGCTCTGAAACCAGAGCCAAATCTGCTCCTGACCAACTGAACACAAAACCAACCAGAGCCTGAGATGAAATACCAATCAACCCCTGAACAGAAAACCAACCAATCCCTGAGCATGAAATCTAGCCAGTCTCTGAGTTTGTTCAAGATCAAGGGGATTGTAATCTGACCAATCCTCACACTGAAAATCTTCTCCCCACAAAAATTCCATCCCTAAGAAGTCCTATATAAGCCCGAACCTATTCAGTTTGTCGCTGCCTTTTTCCTCCTTGGCAGAGGCAGCCACCCTTCTGGATTGTTCCCTCCCAATAAATCTCTGGAATGAGGTTTAGGTAAGACCCTCTTGGAGTGGAGCAGAGAAATAATATCTTTCGCCAGAGCAGAACTGTAACAACTTGCCGGTAGGGGCAGAGTTGTTACATTGGGGAAACCTTTCCCAGGAGCAGGGTTGTAAGCTGCTACATTTATGGTGACTTTGTGGTACTCCTTGGCTCCCAACTGCCAGGATTCCTTTCCATCTAAGCTGCAGTGTTTACAATTATACCAGTCAAAATTTATCTGATTTAATAAACTTTTACTCCCAAAGCATAGTGTCTTCTTTTGGTAGATGTTTCTTACTAGATAAATCACACATTCATCAAGAATTGCTTTGATTGCCTGAGAAAGAGAGAAAAAAACTCACCCTAAATTAAAAATAAGACCCATCTAGTTTAATTATAAAATGGGAATGATTACTACTGCTTACTGATTACTTAAATATTCATGAGAATGAGTTTCCAAATTTAGATGGCTGTATATTCAAAGATAAAGAATGTGTTTATATTTTTTATAAGGAGATAGTGTTAATCCATATCCCCCTGGTGGAGGCTCTTGGAAAGCTCTATAAGATGCCTCTATTGGTTTCTGTACACTTAACAGGTAGCGAGCCAGTCACTCCTTTAAGGCAAATGATCTGGCTCAGCATGATTTTGTTTCAGATGCACAAGAATCTTACTAGTTTTGATTTGACATTGTACTTATAATACTGAATATATGAATTTTGAAAAGTGACGTGTGTATTTGGACTTAAAATGTCCTCATAAAGGATAGTGCTGCCCAGGTTTAAATGAATCCCCAGGGGAGTCTTGGCCCTGGAGGAGATGGGAATGGAGGGGAGGGGATGGGGGGGAAGATGGGGGTGGGTGCGGGAGGGGGGAGGACAGGGGAACCCATGGCTGATGTGTAAAATTAAAACACTACTACTACTACTACTACTACTACTACTACTACTACTACTACTACTAAAGGATAGTGGTGCATTTCCAGGTGTCAAGGGGAATTCTGGGATTACTTAGAATACACTGGCAAGAGGAACAGAAAGAAATCTCCATGCCACATAATCCCTGTTTGTATTATTCTGATGCCTGAATAATAGAGACAGAATGGACTTTAGACATAAAGCTGTTTGAAGATGAGTTGAAGGCTCAGATAAATAGTAAACAAAAAAAGTCAGAGATAGGAAAAGAAGTGAGATAAAAATTGGAACTTTAAAATTCAAATTTAATGCCAGTTCTCATATTTTGAAAGTCTTTGGACTTTCTCAGACTCAGTAGACATCTGGATTGTCTCACAGGCAAGATGATCAACTAAGAGAAATGTCTCAACTCACAGAGATCCAGTCCAAAAACTTTCTATAGGATACTTTTGTTTTATTCCATGGGCTTTTTCTCTTTCCACTGAGAAAAAAAACCAGTGACTGCATTGAAATCTGGTGGAGACTGTCAACTACATTATTGACTGGTAAGATGGGACAGACAAATGAAAAGGCACAAGGTTTATTCAGCCTTTCACTGGTGTGGGCTACTCTGTTGTACTTTGGTTCTTGATTTTTATACCTAATATTCTTCCTTCCTGTGCTACTTTTTTTTTTTTTTTTTTTTTTTTTTTAATTTTAGATCTGGAGAATGAGAGCCACGGCATTTACTCCCCTCTTCAAGAAGAAGATTCAAGAAGAAATGCCGTGAGAATAGTAGATACAAATACATCTTGGGTTGAATAGTAATACCTTGTGTGGAGCAGCATGCAGAGGTTGTAACTCAAGTAAATAGGCACAATAAGATTCAGGGGCTTAACCAAGTCAGCCAAGGGCACACACCCAGTAATTTATATTCCAGTGGATGAAATCTGTTTAGAAGATGATAGTCAAAAAACTACAGCTTGCATCATGGAAAGTTTTGTCAGGAACACAGTAAAAACTACTGAGTGTAGATTAGACACTTAAACATAACAAGAATCAGTGTAGATAACTAGACACTTATGATGACAGTGGCAGAATTTGGGGAACAAAGGACAATGTTTCTGTATATTTTCAGGTGTTCTAGTATTCAGGAAGTCTCCGAAGTCTTAGTATAACCTGGTTACGTTCATATTTGCCTCCAAAATATAGCTAATGTGACTCCTAGGAAACTACCCAGAGGATTATGCAAAATACCCAATTTCACTAGCTAAAACCAATTAGCTTTGTAATTTCTATCCCCTGCAAAGGAGAAACAATATGATTAGTGCTTAATTCTGTCTCTCAAATTGTATGCAAGTGCCGCTGGCCAGAACTTTTTCACTTGGAAGATGCTGAGAGGAATTCTGAAGAACATCTAGGATTCTAGGTCCAGAGGATGGGGAAAGATGCTGTTGTTTCTGAGGACAATCCAATGTAATAGTTACCATTGCTTGT